>NC_136880.1:23411891-23765198 GCF_949152265.1 Phoxinus phoxinus | reverse complement strand
CCTTAGTGTTTTTGTAGTGGTTTGGTTGCTTTTTGTTACTTAATCGAATACATTTACTTAAAAATAAATATAAAAAGTATGTATATATTTTTTTAAATAATAATTTTTTACTAATGTATTTTTTTTTTTTACATTTTGGAGTATTTTTAAGCATATTCACATTTGCCTAAATTGCTGCATTACCTGCTTAAAAAATAAATGAATCAATTAATAATAAAAATCATTTTACTCTTTATTTATTTATTTTACATTTTGTAGTATTTTAAAGCTTATATAAGCTTACAATTTAAAACATAATCATTTATTGCAGTTTATTGAAGACAAAATAAAATAATTTAAGTTAATTTATTAATAAAACCCTTAATCTGAACATTTCAGATGTTCAAAATAAAAAACACGCTGGAGATAAAACAGCTGTGAAGTATTTCACATTTAAAAAGCACATTAGCATTGAAAAATGCATTATATCCATTTCTGTCAGTTCAAGAGGTTTTATGATAGATATTTTAGGGGGCCCATATATTTCAGCGGCTCCTAGTCTAACATAAAAGGGGACGAAAATGAGCATGGTGCTGAGTAGTGAGTGCATTTAAACCACAGGGTGTGGAAAGAATACACACTCGCAGTTTGATTTTCCCATACTCTGACCTTCCATAAGAAACTGATGAGGAATGAAATTGGTTCCAGTCTCGCGAAAAAAAGCTCTGATTCACATCTGGACAACTGAGAGAGAGAGAGAGAGAGAGGGAAAGAGAGAGAGAGAGAGAGAGACGCTCAAAATGTCCTAGTCGGTGCAGCAAAAATGGTTCTTTACTTTCAGACAATGTGAAAAACTGTCATACTAACAATCAAGGCCTATGCTGCATTCCTGGCAAACAACTGCATTTAATGACTGAAAGCTGTACCACACTAAAACATTTGTGAAAAAAAACATGATGCCATTCACATCTGCGTCACATGAAATGATGAGTACAGCACAGCAATAAAGTCTGAGCACAGGTGCAACGCCAGAAATAGGATTCGTTCTATTTGATTACAGTATGTATCACTGAGCAGGAGAGATGTCACTTCTAGACATATCATCCAGTGCCAGAGAAGCAAATGCATAAAGCCAATTTGACAAAGGGGTCAATATACAGCATCCAATAAAAAAGAAATCTACAAGATCTGCCAAGAGCTATAAACATCAAAATAATGGCCCCACTGTTCAACACATATATTCAATTGGCTCCTCTTTTCTTATTTGTTTCTTGGATCATTTTATATTTTTTGCCATTTACAAAGTCGTAGAAGTCAAACATGATGCATGGCGGCGGAAAGTATGCCACGTCTTCTACGGTGAAACATTAGCCGCGTCTGTACAACAGGCAATCACGGGAGATGATGCGGGGGCTCATTGATTGCACGCAAGTTGCATGATTATGTTCGGCGCAAAGCATTCCATTGCACTCATATCTCATTACCCCTCTTCCTGAACGGCGGCCATTTTGATTGGGTGCTGCTACAGCAGAGAGAACTGTTGAAACAAGAGAGTGCCATCAGCCCCCGGTTCCACAGGAAGTGCATGATAATCTGTGTAGCTTCACCAAAAAGACCTCGAAATGTCCTTTGTTTGTAATCTGTTCTGTCACCAATATGTCTGTGGCATCATCCCAGCTAACAAAAACATGTTCTTATATGTGCTAATATTCCCATTCAGTTATGAAAACGTTATTTCTGAAGAGGACCTTCTTGCTGTAAGGAGACAGTGCTACCCAATGAGCCACTGTGCCGCCCTTTTTATATTTATGTTTATATGATTTCAAGTGATAAAAATAGATAAATGTTGCAAATTAAAAAAGCCACAAGTATGGATTTCAAATTAACAAAATTGTAAAAACGGTTAAGTGCATTAAATATAAGACTTTACTTTAGGATTCACGCTTTACTTTAGAAATACACTAAAAAGAGGTCTGAGAAGTGCACAGTCCAAAATATGGATTCACAAAGAGCATTTCTAAACCAAAAACACAACACCAAGTTAAACAAGGGAAAAAAGAACACAAACTCAAACATACAACTAGACAGCACACAAGCCAAATCTAACAAGACGTGGTAAACAACACTATAGAAAAATAAAACACCACAAATGTGTGTTCTGTGTATATGAACTGTTTACGGAGTTTCAAACAAAATGCTTTGTGATGCTTTAGAGAGACCTTAGCGTGTAACGTAACGGCTGTCTGCAGACTCTGGATGTTCGGTTTAAAATGGCGTGGAATGGAGCGCATGCGCAGAGTTGCGAGTAATAGAAAGATAATGAGAGAATTTAGTTCAGAATCAGATGAAGTGATGTTACAGTAGGGGAAGTTCAAAGTCCAGATTGCTTCGATTCAATCCCAGCTAACAAGGAACGTTCCCATAACTTTCACTAAAAGTGATATAAATGTTAGGACAAAACGTTCTTAAAACATTTAAAAAGCTGGATGTTTTGAATGTTCAGAAAACGTTCAGAAATAAAGTTTTCATAACTAAGAATGTTGTCATAACTAAAACATAAAAATAATGTTGGCTGAACATTCTAAGAACATATTTTTTGCTGGGATGAAGTCAGTGTATTATTCCTGCTTGCCTGTATATTGTATTTTTGCATTCATTGTTTGTTCCTTATGTGTCTTGTTACTTCATGTTTTCTTCAATTCTCTTTTTTGATCAAACAAGTAGTAACGTTAAACAATTATAGATGAACGTCCAACTAAACCAATCCAAAAAATGTTTCCCATGAATTATGTATAAATAATGTTTTTTTTTTTTTTTTTTGCTAATGTTTTGACAACATTATTAAAGACCAGATAACTTTTTTTTCTAACATTTACACAACTTTTAAAGAACATGAAAATGATGTGAATATTCCCTGTTAGCTGGGATGTGTCTCTCCTAGGATCCCTTCCCCCTTCTTATGATATCTGTTTATATTGGATCTGTACAATATGAATAATGTAGAGCAACCAATCTCATTACCATGCTCAGATATAGAATACAGATTATTGTATAACATTTGCATAAAATTATGGCTCTCGTTGAGGGAGAGGGAGCGTTTCTTTCACAATTTGATTTATTGGGTTCATTTACGGTGAGAAAGATTAGGTTTGAGTTACATAAAATTGGCTCGAATGTGAAATTTATGATACTTAAGTTGGAATTCAACACCTTAAAATCTGATTTTAATAGCTGTAAATTTTAGACACATTTCAGTTAGAATGACTTTTCAGGAAGACCTTTATCATCATTAGCACTTTTCAAAATGAAGTTGTTTCATAATTCCACACATGCATATATTTTGCACCTTCTTTTGCATAATACGCTCATTTACAAATCCTCACGAAGATGTATTTTGCTCATATAACAAATGCCACTTTTATTATATTACACGCACTATGCGAACATACCAAATGCAGTTTTTTACAAATGCAATATTTTGCTGTGATCTGAAAGGCCTTCATTTGCGTCTGTTTTTTAAACTGTCGCTGTGCATAAATGAATAGTGTATCATGTTGATATTACAGCCCATAATTCCAGTTTTGGAAAAACAGTGGCTCGCTGTCAAATATGGATGTTTGAGGAGTTTTTTGTGAATGCAGTACAATATAATTAGCTGGAGTGGCCAAGTACTTCGCTCAAGGGTACAGACTGGTCCTAACATAAAACATAAGGGTTTAACATCATCCCAGCTTCACAGCTTGTTTTCATCCCAGAACCTTTCAGAAGTCCGTCCCGGCCCAGCTAAGTGGCAAACACTTAAGATTAGAGGAACAGAAGTTCCTCATATATTTTAATAGAGAGTTGTTCAGAGCTGGTTGAGGTTGGCAGGGTGCCCTGGTACCTTCCTCCTCAATAGCTGGTACTCTTATATAATAGTGTATGCCAGGAAAAAGAGTTTGTCAGGAGGAGGGGCAGAGCTCAGGGTGGGGGTTATATGGTTTAGCCAGAACGTTTCCATTTTATCTGTGTACACATTGGGATGATGATGAGGCCGGGCAGGGGGGCTCTGCAGAAATCCTGCTGACCTCTGGAGAGCTCAAAGAGCAGTACACTGATACCAGTTCCTCTCAGACTGCAGGTGCTGAAAGCTATTACTCTCTTGATTACGGATGGGAATCTCAGGATTTAACGATTCTGGTTCCTATTTCGCTTAATGATTCCGGTTTCTTAATATCGTTGAGGAAGTACCAGATAATTGATCCTAATTACATTGTCATTCTGTTTATACAAAACCCTGTTCTTAATGTTTGTTTTTTAACCATGCGTTTTCATATGAACAATCTGTGCATAATTATTTTGGTTTTATTCTCATGAACGTTTGAGTTTTTTGAGTTTGTGATTCATTTTGACGTTTATTAAAAATGCTCATAAAAGTCACGAGAATCAGACTATACTATATAGTGTTGAGAATTTTTTTTTAATGATTCACATCGTATGAAAGGCAGGGTAGGCAATTTCGGACAGGCTAGCAATTTTAAAGCATAAGATCCAACCCTCCCTTCAGAGCGTCTCCAAAGCCACGCCTTCAAAACACACACAGAGTCTGCAAAGCGTCACGAGACAAGAGGCAGCAATTACCTTTACATATTTTCAAAAAATTAGTTAGTTATGTTCACATTCTCTATTAAAAACCTTCAAAATTATATATGATTTGCTGGAGTCCTTGGTAAAAACACCAAATTTGGCACACACCAAGTCAAAACCAAATATTTTATGATACCACAATTAATGAAACAGACAGCCTATATATTAAGACCTACTGTACTGTATGGATCTAATATAATGTTACACATCAGATATTTTTCCCCAAGAGTTAAACGTTCACATAAGACATAACAGATAATGTTTGCATGAATACTAGCCAAGACAGATATTTTGAAATACTGTAATTCTGTGTGAATCGGGATTGCGCACTGTCTGAGGCGTCTTTGTGCGCACACGTCTGTCAGTCAGTGCGCGTAAGATCACATTTTATCGGTTCAGACTCATGCTATAGAGAATTCCCTATGAATATTCATAAAGTTGGAATGCTGCACTTTAAAACGATACCAAACTTGTGCTGATGGGAAGCACAGCCGCTGAGAAGCGATCAGAGAAAAACAGCATTTTTCATGGACAAGGGAAAGGTATTACTCTCAGAAAACGTACAAATAAAGACACTTTTAGATGTTTAATCGCTATTTGGAGCATTGGGATTACTAGATGAGAGCTTAATGAACTAATTTTTGTGAAATCCTCAAATTCGACCAAAATGGACATTTTGTACTTGTTTTGCCTGTCATAATTAGCCCGTGCGCATTCCCAGGAAGGTAAGACATTGTCCAATCATTGCAGTCAGACCTGTTTTAATATTTAGACCACTTCTATTATTGATTGCTATCAGGATGTTTCAATAGTATATCAAAACATTTTTATAAAACAAATTGCTTACCCTACCTTTAATTCATACAAAATCACCACCTTCTCAAATACTGTAGTTACGTTTTCCTGTGTGAGACTGGGTTATTCACACACGCTAATTGAGGAAATTTTGAAGCTAGCGTCGAATTGGAATCAAATACAGCTTTCTTAAACACCTCCTTCTGATCGACTGTCAACTCCGAGACCCTCCAGTGACACTAATTAGAATAAATTAACAGAAAACCCCTTGTAAGATAAATACGGGCATTAGCGAATGAACACATCCCTGGCCACAGTTCAGTCCCCCACACACACACTTTGGCCCGTAGGCCTCGTCGTTCTGAACCAGGGGAGTCATTTAAGGATGAACAGTTTAATTACAGAGCTAATAAGTGTTGCCACAGACTTTCTAATATTATTCTGGGAGAACACTAGCATGTCATTACCCTCCTTCCCCTAAGGAACACTTCCTATTAATCATAATGAGGAATTTGTTAGCATGTGGTCATGTCAGTTGGGATCAATTTCTTTTACCTAAGCTTTCTATGGAGCTGCCAGACGCTCGGGGCGGAGTGTGGAAGGGATCGATTTACAGTCCCGCAGCCATTAGGCCCTGTTTTGTTTTTGTTGTTTTTGTTATTTGATACCTCATTTGCATCAGCGCGGCAGCTGCTGAACGCACATTGTAGTCGTTTGTTGACCTGCTCGCACAGATACTTTCTTGCTTTTCACACTAAAACTTGTTTATTTTAGGATGTAGCTGATGCCTCCGGCCCTGTAGTTTGATAATGGACTCTCGTGGTGTTTTTTTTTTTTGCTAATAATGCAATAATTTGTGTAGTGCATGCAGTTGAGCTGTCAGATTTTAGAATGGCAGTCTGCACTAGGTGTGGTTTTATTGGTCATGTAATGGCACCTCAGGCTCTGAAAGAAAAGCTACAATGACACAAAATGGCTCCCTGCTTGCCACAAGATTGAGAAATGCTTGTTTGCACGAATCAAGGAAAACCTCAGTCATAATCGGCCTGTACAGCTTGCAAAATGGAGTTCGCACAGTTTGCTTCGAAAGTGCAGTCGGCGTATAGTTGAGGGTGGGTGTTGGCCAACTGTTGCTGGATGGATTTGGTGTCAGTTTGATGTGTTTAGCTCTGAGGTTATACTTTTTCAGCTAAGGCCACCTCACACTTTCCACTGGCACATTCATATGCAAATAGTGTCTGATAGGGTAAGAGCTAAGCAGATAGAACAGCGCACAGACACCGAGAGAGCCATGTTAAAGGTCATAACAGTGAGAAACCAGAGAGAATCTTTTATAAAAATGGATATGGTTTGAACGGCTGCGTCTCAAATCTTCTGTTATAAATAACTGGCTGTCTATAAAGGCAGCTTACTAGCCGGTCCCATTACAATTAAGCTGCTGCCTATGTAAGTAAACAGAAAGGCAGCTCCGAGGTTTTGTAACAGAGCATGTGTCTTAACTGCAATAACTGCAGCATAGCTGAAAAATTAGATGATTTTTCAACATTTTCTCCTTCTTATGAATTTGGCTATCTTGTATGTTGTTTTAAAAACAGCTAATTTCATAGTTTAAGAATAGCCATATCTTAGATCAGCCTGATCACATTAATCACAATCAATAAGCTAGCATGAAATTAACTGTCATCCGTGTGCAAAAACCAATCAGATCAGCCCATCAACTCACACACTTAAAAGGTCGCGATGTGATAGGCTTTCATTAGGATTATTGCCATTTCATTTCCATAGAATTATCTCGAGCCGGCATAATGAAATGAGATGTGCTGCTTGGATGAACAGAAATATAAACATAGAGCCAGTGACAGGCATCAACCATGAGTTTCCTCTCTCACTCGATCTCCTCTTCGTCGTGACGCCCTCTCTCATTCGTTCGTAACACTCAAATAAGTGTCATGGATCTGTGTTAATGACAACGCTGCCGGGACCTTTTGCTGAGAAAGCCCTTCCCTCACAGCCAACTTAAAACATATCTGATTTCTGCTTTTGATGTTAATCAGTCATTTTTCATGGGTTTTAAAGAAGTGGAGCAGATGTAAATTGGCGTGTTTGTCAGGAAGGCGTGTCAGCAGAATTTGTGTGTGCAAGTGTGTGTTGCTGAGTGGACTGTAGCAGGCAGCCAGTGTGGGCTCCTGTAATTTCCCAGGTGTGCTGCACAGCTGGGTCACGGGCTCATTCTCCTTCATCACACATTTAACCCGCACTGACTCAGCTGAAGCTGTTTTGAGCATCTTCAGCAGGTGAATGCACACGCTGCATGTGTACTGTAAAAGACACTGTGGCTGAACTGACTGATTGCTGTTTGTCATTGAGGTATAGAAGATTCATGACCAGCTCTTGCTTCATAAAGTTTTCTTATTAAATCTCAAGAAAAAAAAAACAGCAGTTTTAGAACTTTAAAGTCAACATGAAATACCATGCATGTGCAACTCATTTTACTTCTGTAATCGGACATATTTCTGAGTGAAACAGGATATTTAATGAGGAAAAAAAAGGCTTGATTTTATCCATCTGGAATAAATTAACGTGCAGATTACGTGGTTGAAAAAGTATGAGGGAATAGTATGCATGACGTCAGCCAAAAAATTTGTTTCAGAAGCGGAGCATTTGCTTTGAAACAATCTGTATTGTATAAAGCGATATATAAATAAAGGTGACTTGACTTCATTTTGTTAAATTTGTATTTAATATTTAACAATTATATTAATATATTTAATAATATTAATATTACAAAATATTAAATAATTTTTATATAAAAAAAAGAATAAATAAATCTGATCTTAAAAAAAAAAAAGGCTACAAGATTAACTTTTTTAATAAACAGATTAACGTTTCTTCTGTTTGGATTAATATGCACCATTGAGTCATACACAAGAAGACCAGGAACATAAATTAAGGAAGTATTATTGTCATTTTTTATTTCATGTTGACTGTAAAGCTGAAGCATGTATTTTCGGTGCCAATAGCAGCATAAGAATTGCAAAATTAACAACTCTAATTTGGTGCTGCCAGTGGCGTAGAAATTACACACTTCATTTTATCCTAATTGTGGTAAGCCAATTATAAAATCTTAGTGTAAAAAAAAAAAAAAAAAAAAATTATTTGATTATCAGCCAGTCTTACATTTTTATACTGTATTAATCGGTCCGTTGATGGTATAAGTCGTCAAACTGTCAATTGAACAGGTTTTTGTACGTTTATATCTGCGGTGAGACACCTGTACCCTTCCTACAGGCTCAGGTCTATCCTTGTGTGGGCTCATCAAACTCCCTCTGTTTTATTCCACTGCACACATGAAAGCATTTCATTCATCCCCCTCAACCAGCAACTTTAATTATTACTGTACTAATTACATCAAATCACTGACATCTCCATCTGATACGGCAGGGACTTCAAAGACTAATTGTCTTCGAGCCCTGCGTTTTGGGAAGAAAGCACTGAACAGAAATACCAACCGCATGTTCTGTGGCTCTGTCTCATTCTGTGGCTCATATTTTGTGTCAAGCTAACATTTCTGACTGTTTATTTATTGTTTTTTTTCCCCTCTCTCTCTCTGTCTGTTTGCAGTACGACAGTGAAAACATGTTCATGAGTATGCCAGAGCCCAGCCAGGACTTTGTGCCAGGGAACCAGGTGGGTTAATTACTGCTCACTCCTTTTGTTTTAAGTCGTAATTAAACAAATTTAAGCCGGCGCATCACAAATTAGAGCCACTATCAGTCGCCACCATAATCAGGGGCTATTATAACATGTAAACAAAGCATTTAAAGCTTAATGAAATGAAGCTTTAATGCATATTGTCGCAGGCTTTCATTTCCTCCATTTACACTTTCATTAAAAACGACACACAGTATGGACTCCACACAAGGAGCGCTTCAGTGCAATTCTCCTCTAGTTACTCATCGAAAGGGAAGTATATTTCAGGATACTCGCACTTGTTCGAACAACCAAGATAAAAGGCTGTTTGTGACTCGAGCTTTGCCGACTAGATAGTTCAGCACATCTTGTTATAAAAAGCACAGCTTGATTAATTTTTAAAACTAAAACATGCAGTTTGGTGCATTAAGGTCAAGCGTGAACATGCCGCCTTGAGGAGTGCAGGTTGTCTTACGGGACCTCCTACACGTTTGCCTAATGAATTAAGGCTACAGGTTAATTAGCGCCCCTTAGGACACCTGCCACATTCTGCTGTAGGGATGTGAATGTGATGCACTGTAGATGTAGACTGATCATGTGTGCGCATGCAAAATAGTCCGTTTCGAGTCGAACTTTAGGATTGTTCTCCCTGCTAGTTTTATCAGCCAGCAGCAGGCTATGTATGATGCTGCTCTATTAAAACATTTCCTTCCTGCTTTTGTCATGAGCCGTTTGGGTTTGGCCTGTTTTTATAGACGCATTGATCTGAACTGTGCTTGCATTCTATTAAATTTAAGCAAGCTACATTTTGACATTTCAAACTTGGAATAGTATACACAATGGGATGTAGAATAATACTCAAGGTTAGAAACAACTTTTCTGCAAAGCGCCTCGACGCAGTAAACACAATGAAAGCGCTGAATTCAATCTGTTTGTGGATCACAGAGTTTGGCCTTTAATGTAAGACATGTAGAATGTAATGTGCAATAGCTCCCGCTCTAAAATAACTCCCTCCCTCCCCATCTCACTTGTGTTTTTCTCATTACAAGTTAAAAAAGTGTTATGAATAATTATTCCATTTGATAAAGTCAATTTAATAATGAAACACGTTTAAGAAAAAACTGTCCATATGGTTTGGCAACCTGCTCAAAACATCTTCTGTCTTTTAGTTTGACATAAGTAACGTTTAACAGGTCTCTGTTCTCCTGAAATGTGTGAAGGTGCAATTCACACCTTTCTCACACATGTCGAAAATTGTATATTCAAACTTAATCATGAGCGCATTCGCTTGCAGTTTGACAAAGTTTAGCTCTTTGTGCAATAACAAAAAAATATATTTAAGTTTGCTGGTCAAACATGGGGCATGATGGTTACTCCATCATGATGGTTACAACCTTTAGATTACAACGAATAGTTTATTTAAAAAAAAAAATAGTAACACTAATTTGCTGTTAAATTATATTATTCTATTGTTATTCATTTAATAATATAATTGAACAGCAAATTAGTGTTACTGATTTTTTTTTAAAATAAACTATTCGGTGTAATCTGATCTAATATCAGTGGACAAATATATTAGTTAATAGTCAACTGAAACTAAATGTTGGCTTCCACTGACTTGCCTAATTATGATGTCATGTTGAGGTTACATGCTTTGCTTCACCACATGACATATCTTATGTGATTCCTAAAAGCTCTTCAATAAGCATTCACAATACATTGTGATATAGAGAATTAGTGGGAATTATAGTGTAACCTGTAGTGCTGTAGAGACTAAGCCCAGTGGTGTTATGGCTCTCAATAGAAAGAGGAGAAATAAATAAATGATATTTGATTCATGAATTATTCAGCACACTGTAGCAAATGCATTCAGGAGAACGTAAAGGAAAGTGCACTAAATTACAGGTCACTTGTTTATTTCAGAGTTACTTCTTTTAACACGAAAAGCTGCATACGGTCCTATTGAGCCATTACATAGCCTGAAATTGGTTTAAAATGTGCATTGTCTGCATTGTACATTACTGGTCACTGTGTTTAAGGTGCTCACGCTGCATGTTTGCTACAGCTTTAATGTGGGTGGAGATGAAAGATGCATTGAGATTCTAAAGAACACAGAGCCAAAAAATGGATTGAAGAGTGATGAAAGTTGAAAGTTGTGATGAGTCTTGCATGTGCATGTTTCTTGTTACCCTGCTGTGTCGGTTGACCCCTTGGCCTTGCATCCCACTGTAGTTCCGCGTACCTGCCAGTCCCAGCCAGACGCAGCACAGCAACAAACAGGCCAGTGGCCACTGGAAAAGAGAGACCCCTACACACACGGACGGCCACCGTCTGACATGGGTAAATAACCCCACACCAACGCCAACCAGACGCCCATCACTGCAAAATAACATCAACTGACAATTTCTGTACTGTGTGTGTCTCATCCATATGGACCCTTTTTACATTTACGGGTTTGGAAAACGGAAGTGGCGGATGATTATTTATGCTTTAGAAAAACACTACTTTGTATAAGTCATTTAAAAATAAAACACTTACAATTATTTTAACGATATAAAACAATAATTTTAAAGGCTACAAGTGAAGTTAGGCATCACAACATAATGTACAGTATGAAAAATAAATATTTATTTTGAGATTTGCTACAGATTACATTTAACAATTTTATTAAATTAGTGAGCGTTAGATAAACATGATCTTTAGAGCGTTAAAGGACATTTAATGTAATGTAAAAATAGAGGAAATTAGCAGCACAAGTAAATATCAATTACCGACCAATAACAGATTACAACAATTTGCTGTCACTTCCTCCGCAGCTGTATTTGAAACCGTCTGTGAAGGCGCTGTAGTATAACATGGCATATTAGCGTATCAAAATTTCTTACACAACATGGAAATAAAACTAGCTAGCTAACTAACTAACTACAAATAAAGCAAGAAAATTATCACTGTTACTAATTGAAATAGCTTCTAAATTAATTTGTACATCTTTTTCACAATTGAAATGTTATCGGTTATTCTGGTCGCTAATGCTAATTTAGAGAATGTTGTGAAGCGACGCCTTAAACTCTTTTCCAGCAGTACCTACTACGGTAGTTAGCTAGATTTTACTTCTTTTAATTCCAGTTATATGACACAAAAGGGTCCTGCTATTTAACTTTACATTAAATTGTGTACATTGAAAGAGAGAGAGAGAAAAGCTAACCTGCTAAATTAAAGTTGAAAATACATCAAAGTCTGTGAAAAGGGTCCATTGTACTTTATACAGTCTTTAGACGATGTCTGTCCCTGCATCCTGCACTCCATTGTTGTGTAGATCGCACTTTTATTTGCCATTGAGCTCCACATTGATTTCACATGTATGAATAGGATTGCTGTAATCTTAGAGCTGCTTTGAGTCTAGCACTACTTTTATGTTTCCCTTTGAATCTTAAAACTCCCTTTGTAGATATTACTTCCTTTTGCTTATGAGCTGCAGTCTCTTTTTTTCTGCTGTTTTCGTGCTTCCTTGCATCTCTCTCCCTCTCTCTCGTTCTCAACTTCTCTCTTTCCCTCTGTTGGGAACAGGTAATTACTTTTATTGGCAACAACAGTTGAATTCACCTTGACCTCGTTGTGTGGTACGTAGCCACAAAGAGTTCTCCTGCTTTTAAACACACATTAACCGAATTAGAGAGAAGTGTGCCCCTGTGCCTATTTTAGACTTCACACTCAGGAAACTAAAACTGAAGCTGAAAAGCATCCGCAGCTCCAGCGCTAAAGGCAAAACATGTACTGCGATTGCGTCTTTTAATCTGCTCTATAATACGAAACAAAGGCAACCTGGAAAGCGGCCAAGGCCAAGTATAAGGATCATGGTTTTTAAATGAATGGTTGCTGAAGTACTTTTGGTTTGATCTGTTAATTTTTAGGTGGATTTGAAAGATCTAAATGCTGCCGTGGTCTGTGCACCGGTATGAACAACGCTGTTACTTTCATAAGCCGGTCCTCAGAGCGATTGGTTGAGATCAATGATGTTGAGTGTACCGTTAAAGATGTAATTTATGTGCATAGATACTGAAACTGGCCCTTCACATCGCTGCAGTTAGAATAGCAAAGCATCACGGATCACTTTTGCAGGGGTTAAATTGGGATTTTGGAGGTGGGGGAACTTTCAGATCTCGTAATGAACTTTAAAGATATTTTGCTCTTATGAAATGGAGCCAATATTTGTGTAGTGGAGCAAGCAAAAACTGGTCTAGATCAAATTGAATGTATAGACAAATAAACTGATTACCTTTTTGTTCTTCTTTGAAAAAATATTATATTAGGCTATGGGGGGCTAGTTGTCATTTTTAATTCAGTTTCTGTATTGACACATACACCTTAAAGTCTCGGTTACAAAAAAAAGCTTGATATTGCCCAGAAAAGATAGTTCATCATGCTATAGAAAGGCAGGTTGTCAGTCACACTATATGGTGTAATAATATAAATAATAATGATAAATATTAAAAAACATTATAAATATTATATTATATTATAAGTGTCTTTTTGAGAATATTGGCTTTAAATAATGTAAAAGATTTAGTTGTTGGAATTTTAACTTGAGAGCAGAGCTGGTGATGAGAGGGACTTTTTATAAAGGAAACGGGCATGTGTTAAAATGACATTTAAAAACTTCTGTTAATCTCTTTGAAATCTGCCTGCTTTTTTGCCATCAAAACATTCTCACTGACTGACAACACTTTTGAAAGCCTCGTAGCTGCTTGAAGTGACAAAATGTGATACTGTTATCCATCTGAGCATCTCTGCACGTGGAGATCCGTTCCTCTCTGAGAGACATAACAATAATAACAGCCCAGAAGAAAAATAAACAAACTGAATCAATGAAATGTTAAAATACATAGAGCATTCATAGGCCAGACTGCAGCTCAGCACTGTCTGTCTGCACACAGGTTCTCTCCTATCTTACAATCTCCTCTCGTTCCCCCTTCTTCCAACCCCAAACCATGTGTTTCTTGGCCATTAAATAAAAGCAACATTTATTAGCCCAAAATGGCGGAGTGTTGAGCGCATGTCAGCCCACAAGCGCTCTGTATCAACGTTTATTTATTTTAAATGCAGCAGCAAGATGAAGTAGCATGTGCCAGCGATGCTAGATAAAGCCGACTACAGCATACACTCAGCGAACACTAAAAATATACACACTTCTCATATTTCTGGACTACGCTCAAAGACACTACTTGTGAAAGCGCTCGCTTTGACTCACAGAGCGAGCAATGTTCGCTTAACAACTCTTGGTTTTTGTTAAAACCTGATAAGTGTTTAACAATCACATTTGGTTGGGTGAAATTGTCTTATCTGTGTTATAGAAGTTGCAATGCTGCATTCAGGAAGTGTATTTGATGTTAATACTATCCTAACTATAAGAGCAGCAGAGACAGTTACGATATGTTATTTATATTTGTTTCTTGCACAGTATTTGCCCGCCGCAATGGTTTGACATGTATATAGTCTCTGATGAGGGGGGTTGTCAGATTTCTGTGTGGGTTTATATAGAGTTGCTCGTATCCATCCCCCACCCCCCTCCCCCCAGATGTTGCAGAGCTCTTGGGGGACCAGGAGAAAGCTGTGCATTTTAAACATGCATAAACTAACCTTGTGCTCTCTCCTGGGAATGAAGAGGCCCGTTCTTACATGTGTTTTTTTTAGTGTATTTCAGACATGTTCAGAAATGTTCTCTTGAGCCAAACTAATGTTCCTATACAACATATTTATTCAATATTTCAACAGTAGTATATCTTAAATAATCGCTCAAATAATTCTAGCATTGTATTTCTCATAATATGCATTATTCAGAGATATTCATGAATTGCATATTCATGCATGCATGAGCTTTAAGCTGCTCAAAGGCACTGATGCAGCGTGCCGGACAGGGAGTGGTCGCTCGTGGACCATGTCTGTATGCTTTGATCCCATTCGGGTTATAAGACGCACGCCGCAGCTCGGGTCAGACGAGGCTTCACACGCTCTCATGTCACCTCCATTAAACAAAGTAGAAACCTCCTCCAAAATGCTTGACCTTGATGCTAGCACAAGACAGACAAGCCCTTCTGCATTTATCCGAGTCCGAGGTTGTTTTGGGGGCCCGGCCAAAGAATGTTGCATTCAAATGATCACTGCCCCTGGGTCCCAGAGGTATTCATTACAGGCTGAATTGCTTTCGTTGCCTCTCTCACACAATCCCAGACTAGATGGCAAATGAAAAGCCGATTGGGAAAAAATAGGGCACCTTATTAAGTTTAACTACTGTAGCATTTAACCTGACATCTTCATTATTCAAAATTACATTATAAAAAAGCCGCCTCATCTGCAGGCGCAGGTTATCGTTGTTTACTTTTCCTTTTGCTGTTCTTTGGCAATTTAATTGTTGGAAGGGCATGACAACATGTTGGAGCGCTCCTCGTGTCACATGGAGCTCTGGGTAATGATCCACAGCCAATCCTGGAGTGATCATTTAAATAGAGTCGTTTTGTTTCTGCGATAGGCAAATACCTTAAAGTGTTGGCCAGAAGAAGAAAAAAACGAATGCACCTAATGCCCCTTTCACACAGAAATGCCTGTAAATTACCGTAAAATTACTAGAACGACTTTACCAGTAAATACACAAAAATATGCACAAGCAACGGCGTTCTGGCTTTTTACCGTTATGAGACCATCAGCACCAAAATACCGGTAAATTCTGTGATGTCAGTCATCGGAATATGATCTTTAAACTCTGCGCCGTTGTTTTAGCCCGCATGAGGAGAAGCGCTTTTGTTTCAATATCTGTTCAATTTGACAGCATTATTTTTGAGAGGCAGATGAGGCGTTTTTTTTATAATGTAATTTTGATGATCACACAAAACGCGTTTTTGCTGAGCCCCAGCGCTTATGAATGAAAAAGAAGGATCGAGCTGCGAGACATGGCGCAACGGTCAAAGATGTCCATCTAGCGCATATTTACATTGAAAAACTATTAAAAAGCAGCGGTGTTTACTGTAATCAATCTCAATAAGAACTTTATGATTGGCCCAAAGCAGGCTTCTTATGTCAGTGCATTCAGATCTCGTACATCATACCGGTAATCTTCATTGTTTGTTAACACACATCATTATACCAGTAATTTACTGGTAATTGTACAACTTCTCATAAATGGCCAGAACTGATTTACCAGTATTTTTGAAAAGGTCCTGTTCACACATGATCTCTTAACGGTAATTTACCAGTAAAGACTGTACAGTATGTGTGAAAGGGGATTAACTGTCACCTTCCTGATAGCGGGGCGCTTGGCGGCGCTCTTTATTTTTACTGACTTTTTTCCTATTCTACATATTTTAGTAATCATCATAAATTAGATATGATTCGAAAGCTTAAAAACTCAAATTCCTTTTTTTTCTTCTAATCTTGACAAAACACAAATCGCCAGAAAGGTCAGAGACAGAGGCTGGTTCCATATTTGGCAACTGTTTTGTGATAGAAATGATATTCTGACAGAAATGTTTTAATTTGTCACAGGAGAACATTTCACACAAAATTAAATGGAATATGGGTTTCACCTTAAAGTCTTTGGGAACTTACATTTTTGTGATATCAATGGCTTTTATTTTATAGCAATTTTAGAGTAAATACATAGTATTTTGTAAAATATATATTTTGTATAAAATACAACATTTTTAGTACAGTACATTTGTTTCACACTAAACTTAAACTTCTATAACTTTTTGACACTTTAATTTTTCGAAGTGCAATAATCTGCTGAGTGTCTTCTTTAAAAAGAGACCAACCTGCATTCCAAAGGATTTATGAATTACAACCATTTAAGTTTGGAAAGTGCATTTTCACATTTATCCAGTTAAGGGATAAATGCCCAGGAAAAAATATACAGTTCATTTAATACTCATTGATATTTTTGCACAGATATTGGGGAATATTGTCATATTTTATGGAATATATTGTCACAATGAAAATGCCACTGTTAATTATAGGAAGTACTGTTAAAATCATTGAAACAATTTTTAAACACAAAACAATCAATGAGTCTTGTGCCGATATAAAATGTTTCATGTGACAACTTACCAGAGTACAATTTTAGAAGATAAAATTCACAAAAATGAAAAATATCAAATATATTTTATTATTAAGAAAATGAATAATAACAAAAAAACAAGAATGCATTTATTTTTCTACATTTATTTAAAATGTTTTTATGTTCTTTTTCATATCATGTATCATGTTTATACAATGTCATGTATTTTATTATTACTAAAATTATTAAAAAATTATTATTCAAAATTGAAGTGGTCAGGGGTTTAAAACCAACATACAAAACCACAGCTAGAGATAAAAAACATTTGATTTAAATGCTGGAATACAGCTTCCCCAGTTGACAACTCGCCTCAGTCTCACCCATCCTTCTAAATTTTCAGAAAGCATCTCCTAAATTTGTTTTTATGCATTTTGTGGCATAATGATTGAGCGTATATCTTATCTCAAAATGCACTTTTTTCTCATCCACCTCATATCTCAGTACACGTGCTCTTCTTTCATAATGACGAGTTGATTTACGCCTGTCAAGACGGAAGGCTTATAAACAATTCACATCTCCATTGTGAGGCTGCAGTAATTTAATGCGTAATTTCTGCTGGTGAAGCATTTCTGCCACTCATTCACTACACTATGTTAAAAACACAAGAGCTCTCTCTCCTTTCTTTCCTTATTGTCAGTGTAAACCGCATCAGATACATGACTATTCCCCCGGTTTGTTCCACTTCCCCCTCCGCTGTGAAGCTTTGATTGACTACTGGCTGTGAAGTCGCCCATAGACAATGATTCCATACAGCCATCATGACCATCATCAGTAATTGATAGTAGATTTAAATGACTCTCCTGCTCATTTGCCATTCATCTCCCACCAGTCCCATTACCCTTGTGCTATTTGACAGGCAATCACCTCCCTGAGAGATTTGTTGTCCAGTCGAAATGATGTCACACGAAATGGACAAGGACTTGCACGTTGTGGATCTCAAAACTTGTCATTTTCTTCTCCTTCCCCTCCTTTGCATGTAATGCGAATGGGGGTTGTTGGGAAACTATGTGTCATGCAAAGTCCTCATTTACACAGAAATTGTCGTTTTTCTTCTATGTTCCATTTATTGTTAAATGAAAGATAGCCTTTTAGAGGAAAACCGCACACCTAAATTATGTTAAAATTGTACGTAGCGATCTGAATGTAACTGAATTATGAATAGTAAACACTGAACTGAATGTACAGACATTGTGCGGGTAATTTCCCACAATCCTGACTCAGAATTTCATTCAGTTCATTTAGTTCATTTCGGATGATTTGATTCAGGTTTCATCAGATGATACAAAAATATTTCAATTACCAACAACATGACTACAGATTGAAAAATGAAGGATGTTTAAACAAGAGGTTGGAATTGGAAAAATGAACTGACTCGTAGCACACATTGCTTCAGTAAACGCATTTATTTCGATTAGCTGGAACTTTTTTGCAGTTTCCAGTTCAATAAGTAGATCAGCATCAGATGACACCATGTTTTGATATGTTTGTACGCGTGGCCTCATCTAACGTCTTCTTTTTCACAACAAAAACACACAGATGTAGGAAATGTTTGCAATGTCTCTTAATTTTTGTGCATTTCACTTTTTTTCAGAGCCACACACCACAGCACAGGGTTATTTATTTCCTGTGTTCTCTTTCTTGGCTGCCTGTTTACGCACCTCAGTGTCACAAAAAAAGGAAAGTGTAAAAAAAGAAAGACAGGATACCAAGAAACATCACGTACCGTTAGAACACATAAACAATCGCACCTCGACTCGAGCCGACAAAACTGTTATGCATTCCTGCTCTTATTTATTTATATCATTTTTTACCTGAAAATCATTTCTTTTTCTCCTTTCGACAATAATTACACAAATAAGTACATTACTCGCATGTATCAACAGCAATGCAAGCCACTGCAAACAGTCGTCTTGTTCTATGTGATTTATTTTTTTTCATTTGGCAGTCAAATCATTCCTCTAAGGGCCTTACTGTATGAATTATGCCAGCATATTTCCCGCAAACAAACGCAGACATCTGTGAGGCACAACACAATCAAATATGCAAATGAGCATGATACATTGGCTTTTAGAGGCAGAAGTAGGAAGCTCATTAAAACGATTATTGCAATCCTTAAAAGTAACAGTTGGACCGTTATTTGAGTTGAGTTTGAATTTGGAACCAATTTCATACCTAATTGCCTGTAGTTGGCTGTCTGACAGGTTCATTTAGTTTGCTGCAAATAAAAGCTATGTATTAGAGATAATAAAGCAGCAGAAAAGAGAAGCCCCTTTCAAGGTAAAAAAAAAAAAAGAGAGAGAGAGAGAGAGAGAGAGAGGGATCGTTTGAGTCATTTCGAGTCGAATCAGAGGCTGAGGCATATTTACGGTTAGCGTTTCGTGAAGTGTTCGGCACGATGTGTTTTCCGGCTTGCCTTTGGTACCGATGATAAACTTCATCTCTATGCCTTCTGATAACTGTATATATTTTTCTACAGTATTTTACTCCAAGGGAGTGTTTACCGAATAATTTATGATTTTGCTTGGATTTGTACAGCCTTTCATCTCCTTATCTGCTTTACATCTTTTTCATCACAGTCTAAACTGACAGGGGCTGAAGGAGGCAGCGTGCAGGACGGGCTGTTTTTAAGGCAGCCAAAGCAAACTTCACAGCCAAGCGCAAGTGACTGTTCAGCCTCATAAAAGCAGCCTTTTGTTATAGTCTAATGAGATTGATTGACCATTTGCATATAATTTTACTTCCTCAAAGGCTCAAATAGTATGAATGAATCACTGTAATGTGCAGTGCACTTTGATGTACTTTATTCAGCATTTGATTTGCTGCGTATATAGTTGTGATTAGTCTTTTTTCTGTTATTGATACAGCGTGAATCATTGCCATAGCAGGATCGCTTCAGTGGCAGAATATAGAACATCAAAGAATGTTGGTTTTCAACAAGATTTTTCTGTTCGTGCTATAACCCATTTCATTCTCTTATTTATAAGTATCAAATGGACAGTCTGTCCTTGTTCTAGCCTACGGGTGACCCCCTGTTGTGCAGTATTTCAAACTAACTGTTTGGAAAGCCTTTTCATGCTGCCTTTGGAGACTCTCTGACAAGAATGCTCATTGCACTTCACCATCTATTCACTCGCTTTTCCATTTGAAAGTTACAATGTCATTTTTATGTTGGGAGATTTCAAATTTGATACCTTCTTTATCAGGTTCTTTTGTATTTACCTCTGAATAAATGATAATAGACATGAAAAATGCATTTTATTCATCATCACTAATGACCAATCAGATCCATCTTTTGAATAAGATTGTGGTTTTGTAATCAGCCAATCAGTGTTCTGACAGGACACGTAACCTTTGTGTGCTGTGTCTCTGTTCATTCCAGCAGTCCTACCAAGTGCCCAGTCTTGGGGACGAAGACTTCAACATCCCGCCTATCACTCCCCCCACCCTCCCCGAACACATGCTGGCACACTTGCCCGAGTCTGAGTCCGGAACGTACCATCACCTTTGCCCCCCTGTCTCCCAGAACGGACTGCACCCCTTTCACCTGCAAGGAATGGACCTGTCCGGCATGTCGGTCCCCAACATGTTGGGTCAAGATGGCGGTCTGCTCACCAACTCCCTCTCAGTGGTGAGTTACTGGTGCTCTCTGTCTGTGGAAGCCCGTTTCTGCCTAAAAGGGTAATTAAGGGATACGGTTTAAAAGTAGTAGTTATACTCTGAGATACAAAGCCAAAATAATGAGAAATACAGTCACAATTGGATGATTTAAAATCACACTGCGACATATAAAGTCATATTGTTATAAAGTGACACAGCAGCAATTGTGAAATATGACGTCACATTTCTTGATTTTGAGATAAATCACATTGTAATTTATAAAGATGAAATTATGAGAAACAAAGTTTATATATGTCACAAAAGCAATTACCGGTATTGCATTGCAAGATTATATATATACACACACTTCAGATGCAAAAGGCCATCTGACATTTTTATTTTGATCAGGCTTCTATGCTTAGGTATTTTCAAAAATGTCACTGATAGACTAAAATTAAAAAAATAAATATGCTCATTTAAAAGAAAATGTCAGACGAACATAGAGGTTTTTGCATCAAGAAAAAGCAGTTGCAGTTACATTTTACATTTTTTGTACTCTGAGGTGGAAATGTGCTTCCATATAATATATGGAAAGGTACCAAAAATACTGTTTCTCAGTGAATGGAGGAAATCTCATTGTAAGATGCACATGCTCTCCTTTGAGATGTCACTAATGCATTTCGCATGACAGAATTACGCAACAGCAAAGTCGTTTCAGTGCCCAAACAATGATTTAATTGACACCAATGAAACACCTCAACAGAGATTATAAGAGGTTGGAGCGGCATATAGAATGATTGAGATAGCACCCAGCAAATGAGAGCTAATGTGATTTAACGCACAGTGAAACAATGCCAAATTCCCCGTTGGATTAAGTTAATTAAATATAATTTAGCATCAAGGCACTCCTCCTAATGCATTCTGCTTGCCGTGTAGCTGTACTAGATAGTTGTACAGTACAATCAGAAACTGTTGATTTTAAACTTTTGAATCCTAGAATCAGAAGTATATAGTTATTAGAATATAATAATTCATTATTAGAATATCTGTGCATGACATTATTTATATTAAGATTATTTTGTTAGATTTAATATCTGATATAAAGAGAATACATATTGAAATTATTTTATTTGGTTTGCTAACTTATGTTTTCTCCTCTTGTCTTTTTCTTATATTATATTGATATTAATTACAGACATCTACAAATCGCTGCCACTTCTGCAGAAATGAAACTCAAACCTTAAATTTTGGTTAAGTGCAAGAAACCTCATAATGTTATTATGACACTTCTGAAGTGTTGGTGAGCTGTGACTAACTGTGGTTGAAGATGAATGCGAGATGTGCTGCTAATCTGGCGCTCGAGTCAAACTGAAACTTCTCCTCTTCATCATCTCTCACCTATTGTTTTCCACATACATCATGTTTGGGGGCCAAACCTAAATATTTGAGCCTTGTTTTTCTGCATTTATTAATTTATTTTTAACCTTCACCTTTAATTATTTGATATTCGCACAAATGATTTATCTGAAATGAGCGCATGAAGGCGAAATTACAACTGCCGTAAGAGAGAAAAATGGTACGAGCAATATTTTCGATTCCTTTGTTAATCTTTTCGGGGAAAATGCACCTTCGCAGTGCCCCTCTTAAACTTACATCAAATAGATTTTTAAAGAATAACATACACATGGGTGGCTAAAAAAAAACACACAGAGTGACATGCACACTGAAAGATATTGAGATTCACAAAGGCATTTGTTCTTTTCACCTTAATGTTCTCAGTGCTTGGAGAACATCCATTTAGAGCGGCTATGAATTATGGTTGCCAGGCAACGGGACAGAGAGCTTGTAGCTGCAGTGGAGAATGAAAGAGCTAGCTGATGGAATTAATTTTCTCTCAGCATTAGCCTGTTGGAGCTGCCTTCTCTGGTGGAACAGAGAGTGCATTTATGTGCCTCTCACATTTTGCATTCATTGTATAGGTCTCAGAGCTTGCATTGTTTAGCCAGCAGAGATAGTTGAGTGAAATGTGCTTCACCTTAAAAACTATTAGATTAAAAGGAAAATTATCTCATAAGGTTTCACCATCCCTCCCCCTCGTTCCATTAGAAAGAATGAAAGTAAATGCCAGAGAATAGCTAAATGGATCCCCTAGTCCCGAGAAAACGAGGAAGGCTTCTTTCTAAACCTATAATGTGAGAGATGAGATCTCATCGGGCCGTTCTGATGAGCTCTGTGATTCGCATGAAACGCGACGAATTTATTGGAAATGCTCAGGTGAAGTTTGCTTTCCAGAAAGCCACATGTCCGCTTAAATAAGCACAAGTTGATGTGTGTAAAATGTGCAAATCTAAACAGAGCTGACAGCGGAGGAGAGAGAGGGAGAGGGCGTGAGCGGTAAAAAGCTTCGAGATCGTCCATCATCAGCGCAAAAGCCACTAAATCCTCATCCAGCAGTGGCCTAAATAAAAAAAAAAGGAACAGTAATGGACATAAATCTCCATTTATTGCAAATTTGCAGCAAAGCCTACAGTTTGCAGCTCTTTGCTGTGCACTGCAAAACATTCGAGACCTTGAAAGTGCAGCGTGACAAGCTACTTCTATTAGACTGCTTTTGCATAGATCATTTACAGTGAAGTTTAATAAGAGACAGGTATTTGCATGCGGTTGTGTAAAATTCAAGCGAAAGCAATTAAACACCGGCACGTCCAAATGACAGATGGCGTAATACGGCTCTAAGCTTTTATACTCCAAATTACCTCACTTCTCATATGTACTCCTGCATGTCATAAATTTGGGGTGTTTTCCATCGTGTAGACTGTGACAAGCTATTATTACTAATAAAAAATAACAGCGATTCTGAAGCGGATTAACTTGAGAGGAAAGAAATTAATAGCTAAGATTATGCCGGAATATATTTCAAATTCATTCGAACGATCGAAAGGGTAAACACAAAGCCAGTGTGTGTTTTAGCTTATAAAGATCTACAGTAACACAAGGACATGAAATACACCCTCATTACTCTGCCTGAAAAAGTCCTTATCATTGGGCTGTGGTTTTATTACCCAGAGCAAACAATTGGCTCTGATCTAGTCCAGCACTTAAGCTATTTATACCTTTTTAATGGAAACAGAAGGACATGAAAGTGCCCCTGAAGTGACAGCCGGAGTAAAGTAGACATTATTTTCCTCCCTTTAAAATGTCATTGGACTCCGTGGAAAGCTGGGGTTCTCGCGTCCCTTTCATACGTCTCTGTCGTGCACTATAGGAAGATAAGCATGCAAATAGTCTCATACTGTACGTGTGATTACAATTTGCCCTGTGATTTAAAGGAAATTGATATCAAATGAGTATGACCTCCCTTGCAGCACGGGTCAGTGCATCTGATGAAAAAACACCCAGGCCAGGCAGCCATTTGTTATTTAAAACTTAAAAAGTGCAGAACAGGCAACCTTTAGGGCTTTTGTCTGTGACCTCGTCACGTGACCTCTATTCATCCCTGGCAAGCCTTTGTCCTCTGTGTGGTGGAGATTAATGGTGAGCTCAGATGATAAATACCATCACAACCTCACTCTGACAAATGCGATTTGAGGGGTTTTTCTGCAGCCATGTTGATCCCCTTGTCGTAAAGTTTTTCTCATTGGGAAATTTCACTAGTTATTGCAGTGTGATTAAACAATTTGTCTTTGATTTCACTCTTAGTTTCTGTCAGAAAGCGTGTCCTGCCTCTAAGTTTTGTTTTACCATGAAAAAGAAAGGTGACCTTTAATAGCGTGTGTGGGTTTTCAAGTTGAAGGGTGTTTTCTACCCAAAACTGACCACATTGTCTTATTACCCCACACAAGGTGGGTATTGTCTGGGTTAACTAACAGAAAAAAGTCCCCCTCAAGAAAAGACAGATGTCTCACAAGAAATCGAGTGGGATGGGGTAAAACATTGGAAACACGGAGCGTATTAACGAGCTGTGCATATGAAGGTAAACGCATTTCGCTGAAAAACGAAACTTTCTCCTGTCCATTTACATTGTAATGGTTAAACACTAAAAAGTTGAACAGATTTCCACTGCAATCCCCCCCCCCCCCCCCCCCCAGTCCATTTCATGAGAACTTGACATTTTCACCAGTGTCAGTTTATGATTCGTCAGTTAACCGCTAAAACCGCATGGATTGGAGATTTTTCTCCCCATTGCTGTTTAATGTCACGTCATTAGACTTTTGCAACCAAATCAATTGCGTTAGAATATGCTGAATTCTCGGAAATTAATAGTTTATAAGATGCTTTATGACATGACATAAAAGCACTTTCATGTATTCAACTGAATAAGTTGAACATATGAAATTGCTATTGGCTGAAAATCAAACTGTATATACAGTATATATATTTTATTAAACTGTAAAATAAAACTATATATATATATATATATATATATATATATATATATAGTATAACATATAATTGAATAAATATAAATTAAACTGTATAAACTCTAATATGTATGTATATATATATACAATGTAAAAATGTATTCAATTTGAATTACTTAATCGAAATTTAAAACATTGAAAACCACCCAGAACACCCTAATATCATGGCAGTGACTTTTTTAGGACAAGCAGCACTCAATAATAGACTGTTAGAAGAGGATTTGAGTATATTTAGTGTATTGAGGGTTCAGAGTGTCTGAAGTGTTTATGTGGGGAGGGAGACACAGAGTCACCTGTCTTTCAGAGAAATGCCTGTGGCCTCTAACCCCAAAGCTCCACCTGTCGGGGGCATTGTGCGGCATACAATGGTGGGCGTGGGGTACATTTCAGGTCACCTGTTGCTTCAGACAGTATCAGGTGACAGACTACCACTACAGGGCTTGTCCTTGTCGGAAGTGATTTATCCCCTAGATACAGTGTACAAAAGCAATGTTTTATACACCCTGATACAGCCTAGCATTCACAGCAGCAGGAAGGTGAAAATATAAACCTGTCATAAGGTGTAGATGGAGATATTAAGTGCTAGTTAACATTAGGATTATAACATTTTTGTGAGCTTAGTTTTAATAAGTAATAATAGTTTAATTTAATAAGTAATAATATTAAATAGTGCTCAGTCGACAACTGAATGCAAAAAAAAAAAAAAAACATTTTTTAAATTCCTTATTCAAATTATTTTTGTGGTAATCAACATCATGCTACAAATGCTGCTGATTGAGATTCACTTCTTTTTGGTTTAGTTATTTGAAAGATTAATTTCAACACCTATGTATATTTGTTTCAAATAAAGTTTTCTTTTAATCTCCCAGATGCAGCAGATGGTCAACTCTGACTCGCGTTACGGTGGCCACCCTCAGGTGGATACGCATAGACCCAGGATCCAATCTGGCATGGTTCCTCAAGGTCAGCTGACCACAATCAACCAGTCACAACTCAATACTCAGTTGGGTCTGAACAGCAACAATGGCACCCATGGATCCCCATCTCCACCAGAGAGCAAGTCCGCCACACCTTCCCCCTCCAGCTCCGTGCATGAGGACGATGCAGATGATGCTGCCAAGGTGAGAGAGGGAGCTTTACCCATTCTACGATCTCATGAATATAAAAGCTTATCTTCCTCACACACACACACACACACACGCTCAGGTACTTTTTTATGCACTGTGGCAAAATACTGTGTATTAAAAGGAATGAGTCACTGCTGACCTTTTAGTAAGTTGTACTGCCATGTTTCCTTAAACACAGATTTGCTAAGACACTGATCTGCCTGAAGTCTGTTCTTCACAGCCCAAATACAGCACATTTTCTCCAAAACTCCACATCAATACTGATCCTCTGGAAAGTGTGGCCGTCTATGTGCTCTGCTTAGATATTTTTGTCTTGTTTCCTAACACGGAAGACAAGAGACATACACCATCAATATTACGAGCTACTCGTATTTTTGTGTAAAGTCTCAGTCACAAATTTCAGGAAATTTTTAAATTGTGATTTCCAGTTCAAGTCATATCACAATCAAATCTGATATTTGATTCACTTATCAATCTTAAAATATTAATGGACATTTATATAGTTAGGACTGTTACAAGTATGAAGCTTTGGCTGGTGATTAATTGTCATTCAAGTAATTAAATTAAATGTCTGTTTTGTTAATTAAACAGTTACAGTATTAAAGTGTAATCTTAATACACATGCACCATAAGAAATCATTTATTCACACTGAACTTAAAATGTATGATTTATTTAAAGGCTTTTAAAAATATATATTTATTGCACAGAGTAGACAATAATATTTGAAATAATTTTCTTTTAATATAAACTAAAATATTCAACTTGTCATTTTTAATTCAAAAAGTACTATTTTTAAATGAAATGTGCATTTATTGTATTTATTCATCCAAATAAAATTCCCTTATTTGGATAGTCATATATGATAAGGCCCTTTAATGTGTACAGTGATCACAATCCATAATCAATTATAATTGTGAACAGATGATTATGCAATAATCACTATGCCCTATAGCCAAAATTTATTTTTCTACTTATCCTCAGTTCTAAAATTAATATTTAATTAGCTAGAAATAGCTCTTTGTCAGTGAAATCTTTATAAAAATAATTTAAAAATATCCTTTGTCATTCAGAGTTGACAAACAGTTGCAAACGTCACGGAAATTCATTGGTAAAAACGCGTGGGAACCCGGTATATACGACTAAAGCACGGAAGTCATTAAAATTTAAAAAATTGCTCCAGGCTTTTGAGACAAGGCTCACTAACTAGCTTTAGGAAGATGATTCATTCATAAAGCTGTTATTATGGCTTAATCTAATTGGATATCTATTGTTTACTATAATGAGCTCCTCTCCTTTCAGATGAATGGGGCAGAGAAGAGAGCAGCCACAGACATGGCCAAGAAGCCCAAAACCCCCAAGAAGAAGAAGAAGAAAGACCCCAACGAGCCTCAGAAGCCAGTGTCAGCCTATGCCCTGTTCTTCAGAGACACACAGGCAGCTATCAAAGGCCAAAATCCTAATGCCACATTTGGAGAGGTCTCCAAAATTGTGGCCTCCATGTGGGACGGTCTCGGCGAGGAACAAAAACAGGTGACTTTCTCTCTTTAATAAACCTGGCTTGTGTGCAAAAGTGTAAAAGTTACTTAATCTTGCTGTGATCTTGTGGCTGACTCATAAAGACTGAGGTAATGTAGCAGGCATTAGATTACTCAGTGCTTCTATATACACAGCACATGTTTTGTTTATTATCTAAAGTATTATCTATAATATATACAATAGTATGTCCGCATAACGATTTGTTATGACAGCAGATGTGATGACGCACATGTTGGTCAGAACATTTGCTGATTTCCCCTTGTGCAATCACAGAAGAACATTGTCTCCAAAGTGGTGTTGTGGTCTAACATCAGCGCGGTTGTGCATGTAGGGGAAGTCTTAAAGTCAGGTGTGAAAACAGTGCAATATGTGAGATATGTTGTGTGTTGTTTTTTTTCATTGGAATATAACAAAGAAAAGTTTTGTGGGGTCTGCTAATCGCTTTATCAAGTTTCGGTACATATTTAGCAGGAATACAGGCTGTAATGTGGAGTTTTGTTTTAACCACCAAATGGCTATTTACAGCATAGTGCACAACAGCATTATGGGTTTCATTTTTTCAAAAATGTTATTTTATTGTATTCTGAACAGGTTTAAAAGTTGATTCTCAAGTCTCTATTTAAAATGAATAGGTCCTCTCATACTACTTGAAATATTACAAGTAACTGATTAAAAAACTGTCCTCATAAAATAGATAGTTTACAAAAAAAAAAAAAAGTGTTCCACAGAAGAAAGAAAGCCATACAGGTTTGAAGTAACATGAGGATTTTCAGTTTTAGGTGAACTACACATTAGATTGTGCAGTCAGTTAACAATGACTTTTTATTTGCTGTGCATTAAAGCAAATGTGTATATCAAAGTGAAATATTGGACCTTATGTAGTACAATAAATGTTTAATAATCAAGGTTTCTTTAAAGATTGAAAGCAGTGATGATGAAAAGGATTAGCACTTATGTCAACACCTAGACTCTTTTCTAGGGTGTGAATTTAGACTTCCAGAGTTGCTTCTGATTTCAGAATAAACACAACTGAAAGTACCCATTTCTCTCACCGAAGCCACCACACAGCATCTACAGTCATTCTTTTATTTTTTTGTAGTCGTTGATTCACTCGCTTTTTACTATGTAAAACACTCAGCCGGTGAAGCTGATGAAAACACTTAAAAGTACTTTTCCTCAGGAGAGGATGTTTGCCTGATAAAAGAACATCATGTCTCTCTGCTGTTTTTGTCTTTCTCTATCGCTCTCTTTTGCTCTTGTCTTTTTAGTAGAGGTCTATTGGTTGATGTAATAACAGCACAGATGTATTGATGGGCAAATAATTACACGTATGCCCCAACTGAAAGGGAAATATGGACAGTCCATAAAGGCAGAAGAACAAGCGATGGATAAAGTGGGCTGCACTCAAGCACCATTTCAGCGCTCCAACAACAATTACGCATTATGGCTCATAAATGGACTGCCATTAGATCCCATTTCTAAGAATAATTGTGCACAGGAACATGAAGAACAGCTTTGGCCTCTTAATATATTTTTTCTTTGTTTGTTTGTTTTATCATGGCAGGTGTACAAGAAAAAAACAGAAACCGCAAAGAAGGAGTACCTCAAACAGCTGGCTGCGTACAGAGCGAGCCTCGTGTCTCAGGTACGTAAATGACTATGGGTTATTGATATGCGTACGCGCTTTATAATCGCGACGTTTGAGAAGGGATATTTCGAGATGTTCTTGTTTGGCAGCTTAGAGGTGTTTTTGAGACTCCTCTCGCACACCTGAGTGGAAATATTATGAAGAGAGCGTTATAAAAACATCTCACGCTGTCGTAGCTTGCAAGAAATCCAATATTATTTAATAAATGTTGCAACATTTGAGGCATATAACCTGAATGGAAATATTACGGGTAAGACTAAGGGGAATACAGAGAGAGATTTATTTTATATTTTTATCTATACATTCATGCGATGTATTTACAATTTAGATTTTATACATAAAAATAATTTATACATATATATTTAAAATTGATATAACATTTTGATTTTATGTCATTTTAAATATATATATATATTTATAGCATATTTAAAAGAAACATTTCAGACATCAAACATTCATCAGGCATTTAAAAGCAGACAATGACACAATACATGCTTAAAAATAAAACTGTTTAAAGCAACAATGCAACCAACAACTAAAATATGTTGGTAACTTTCTCTAGAGCTACAATGACCCAGGCGATGTGAAGGTATCACAGGCCTCTCAGATGCTCGGGCCCAAGCCATCAGTTTTCTCCGGGGCAGGTCAGTCTCACCCCGGGCTCTACATGGCTTCTCCGTACCACCAGCAGACAGGACTCAGTCCCCATCTGCCCCCGATGCAGCCAGGCCTAGCCCGAGGTGGCACATCCCGGCCCATGGGCAGCATGACGGGCTCGTCCCCCCCTCCGCTGCAGATCAGCCCCCCCTTACACCAGCACCTCAGTCTCCACCAGCACCAGCACCAGCACCAGCAGCAGCAGCTCAGCAGCCACCCGATGCCTCTGCACTCCCCATCCATGGCCCAGGTCAGTCATCTACTGATGCTTTTGGCAATGAGTAATGCTCTTTTTTCTTTTCAGATACCTTTGAATTTTGTACATTTAAAGTAAGTTCCTATATGTACACTGCTGTTCAAATATTTGGGGACTTTTATTCAGCAAATACACATTAAAGTGATCAAAAGTGACCGTTAAGACAATTATAATGTAACAAAATATCGAATAAATAGTCTATTAAAATAAATGCTGTTCTTTTGAACTTAAAAGTATCACTGCTTCCAAAAAAAAACATTAAACAGCACAACTGTTTTCAACATTGACACTGAAGACTGGAGCAATGATGCTGAAAATTCAGCTTTACCATCACATTTGAAAATGTATTCAATTGCAAATTTATATTGTAATACAGTTTTTAATGTTTTACAGTATGTTTGAGCAAATAAATGCAGCCTTTGTGAGTAAAAAAAGTCCTAAAAAGAAAAAATATTAATAGGCACAAAATTATATTTATGTAATATATTAATTTAGCTTTTCATGACTGTACACATACGCAATTTTTGTTGCCATATCAGTTGACCACTAGTCCTCACATCCAAAAACCTAAATATTGAAATAAAAACTTTCAAACTAATTTAAAGTTAAATCTAAATTGACTAAAATTCGCTTTCTTAATATGTTGTCTTGGACCTAATGTGAACAATTCACGTTAACACTTTATTTTACAGTGTCCTTGTTGCGCATGCTACATGTAGTTACTATAGTAATAACTATTAATTATGCATAATTACATGCAACTAACTCTACAACAAACCCAATCCTAAATAATAAGTACACATAGTTAATTAATTTTACTCAGTACTTAAATGTAATTTACACTGTAACAATGACACCTTAAAATTCACCCCACCCATCTAACCCTGTAGAGGGCACTTTTCACCATCCGGTCAATTGCTAATGGAGAGAATCAAGACCCTGCCTAGATTTTTCTTCTTCTATTGTGAAATATGTCACATTTAGGATGTAAAATGGGCTGGCACTCTATTTCATGTTGACTTTAATCAAGAAAGACATTAACAGCTTTTCACTGTTATTAAAGCAGGACTAAAAAGAGGCATGACAGACACAAGGCCGGGCCAATTAAAGGATTTGTTCCTCAGCCAATCTATTTTCCATAAACCTCTTCAAGAACCCGCCTTGTCTCATACTTCTCCAATTTCCATTCTACATTATCGTGGAACAGATAGCGGAGAGTATATGTGTGTGTATGAATGTGAGAGTGGAGGAAGTGCTGTTTATGCAGCAGATGCTGCACCGTTTCATTTTTCATCATTTCCGGCCCCTTCAGCCTATCTCTCGCACCGGCGAATGAGGTCAAGAGAAGAACCATTAATATCTGCCAGCTTGTTTTATGTCCACACCGTGCAAAAAAAAAATCCCAGCGTATCACACAGACAGATTTTCAATTTTCTCTCTGTAATAAACAGATGCATTAGGATTTGGATGTGACTTAAGGTTGCACAGAAAAACTCACATTGAGATTGATGAATACATCAGTGTGGAAGACAAAACGCCTCAGCTATCTGATGAAAACAGTTTTTCAGACTGGGCCGAAGGAAATGAAATTAGTTCTCTGCTAAAGTGTATAGGAGGAGAAGGTTGTTTTTTGAGGACGTAGACAACAGCAAAGCAGAGAAAGCAAATAAAGGCTCTAGTCTACCCATTCACACACAAACAACCCCTAAAAAAAATCTAATTAAAGAGAAAACGACCTCTTTTGAAATAACATTCACTGTGTTTATTGCCTGCCCTGTTTTACCGTGTGAGGAAGAAGAGGGTGTTTCAACCGCAGCCCTACGTTAACACCTAGCCTCATTATTAGCATCAGTGCTAATTAAACCCTCCTGTCCCTAATAGAGATCTCAAACAGAGGTGGTTAAGGAGAGGTTTGAAGCCCGAGTCTCCTTAAACACTCGTGGTGACGGCGACAACGCCGTTAAGAGTCCTGTGTTGATCCGTTTCATGTCTTAATAGCCCTGAGTTGTGCTGGAACTTCAGTGGGATTGAGATGAGGTTGTAATTAGGTCCTAATGAATAGCACCCTTGTGCCTGGAAGCTCTTTAAGAGATGAGCATCAGCTGGGAGGCAGGACTGGCTGGTGCTGGAGAGAAGGAGAGGGCGGAGAATCACATTGTCATGGGGTAAACAGGGATTAGCTTTATAAAGAGAGATGAATCAGGTGGTCAGGAGAACAGGTGACACGCTATCCAATGACAGCGGTTTGTTCTTTCACAGAGGGATGCGCCGCGCCGACATTGAGCGATGAGCTGAATCGAAGTGCGTTTTGATAGGAATCATTAAGGAATGTATAGATCCCATCAAAGACGAAACCGAAAAACATATTTTTAATTCAAACTGTTGCCGCAAAAAAAGTTCGCCATCCACATTTGAATATGAAAGGCATATTGTTGTAAGCTTCCCTTCCTGTGCCTGCTGGGAATTCTGGGAAACGTTGTATTTAAAAGAGCAACTACTTGATTGAATTTCATGTGCTTCTTTTTTTATCAGTCCTCAGCAGGAAAATTAACTATTGCTGTGGATGATCATCGTCATAAGGCAAAAAAAAAAAGTGTCTAATTTTCATGCAGATTATAGTGTGAATTTGTCTGAAGTCCAATTTTAGATTACCACAGGGCTCCTTGTATAGCTCTGTCAATCTTTTGGAGGAGAGTACGAATGCTTAAACTTGGCTTTCTCTCCTCCGTTTGGGGAGTTCTTAAGCCTGTTCCGCAGATCCTGCCTTTATGGGAGAGTTTTTAAATCCAAAGGGGAGTAATAATCCTCGTTCATTTTTGCATATTTGTGGAGAGCAAACAAAAACGCGCGGTTCAACTTTTTCGGTGAGCCGAGGCGGGCTGGGGGGAGGTGGGGCGGTGTTGGGGTGGGGGGGAGGGACACAAAGGGGCAGATGGAGCCTTTGTGATCGAATGAAGGAGAAGAATTTGAGGAACAATTCATGAATAGGTAGAATCTCTGGAGGGGGAAAAAAACGCAGCCACCTGCTGTCTTGCTCTTTCAGGCAGATTCTCTTGTGTACCACTGAGATTAACTTCCTTTTCACATGCAGTCTTTCCTAGGCTAAGAACAGAGAAGAAGTCTTCAAATTAGAATATCTGCTTGGTTTATTTTTCGTCTCCCCCCACCGTTCGCGTCGACCACCGAATGCAGTTGCTCATTAATGCTCATTTGAGGCTGCTTGCGTTACACTGTCATCATGTCCACTTCAGATCGTGTAGGATGTTTGCTGGAATTAGACTTGAGCGAGCTGTTTTGTGCTTCGCTTGGGTTTCTCTCAGGAAAACAGGAAGGCTAGTTCAGCATTCTGAATAAATAAATAAAAGTTTGGGCCGGGGTCAGTGAGATTTTTTTTCTTTGAAAGAAATTAATACTTTTATTCAGCAAATATGCATTACATTAATCAAAAGTGACAGGTAAAAATAAATATTTGAAATAAATGCTGCTCTTTTAAACTGTCTATTTATCAAAGAATCCTGAACAAAAACTGCATCACGGTTTCCAAAACAAAAATTAAGCATCTCAACTGTTTTCAACATTTGTTATAGCATATTATAATGATTTCTGAAGGATCATGTGACACTGAAGACTGGAGTAATGATGCTGAAAATTCAGCTTTGACATCACTGGAATAAATTACTGTTTAAAACATAAACAGTAAAAAAAAGCTATTTTAATTTGTAATTATATTATATTTATACCAAAAAAAAATAATTCCCAATCTTATTACTTGAGTAACAAACTTAAACTTAAATTCCCCACACAAAGCCGTTGTATGGCTTCACAACAGCTTCTGAACAGTCCCTGGTCACTACGAGCTGTTCTTATATGGCAAAAGCTGCGTAACCATTCCTTAAAAATGTCTACTTTTGTGTTTTCCAGACCAAAATAACAGCACGACATATTGTGCTGAAATAATTTATTCTGGCATATAAATAATAATGATTATATAACAGATCCAGCATGCTTCTCATACCTCTGCACTGTGAGCCTTGTCTCTGTGGGACCTGCAGGGTGTAAGATCTCATATGTAATCTGCTATTGTGTTCTCTCTCTCTCTCTCTCTCTCTCTCTCTCTCTCTCTCTCTCTCTCTCTCTCTCTCTCCCCCTTTCTCTCTCTCTCTCTCTCTCTCTCTCTCTCTCTCTCAGGGTTTCCCCCTTCAGGCAGAGTATCAGAACATGGTAAATGTCACATCCTCCGCCGGACCTGGCCTGTCCCCTTCAATGGACTACCGCACCGGCTGCAGGAATGGACCGACCCAGGGCCTGGACTGGACCCCTGACTACTGCGGCAACGGGTGAGTGGACACCAGCGAGATCAATCACAATCACTCAGGAAAATCAGCCAATTTCTCTGACAGCCATTTTGACTTGTTCATATTTGCCTTCGCAGGGCTCTGCAGAGGGACAAAGCCCTGTACCTGACCTGATCGCCATGTCCATCCTCACGCTCCTTCACGCTCACAGGACCAAGGCAGTTCCTCATCCCAGTACAGCAATTCAGGGCCTGAATAATTATTCAGGCCTTATTTTAGACTAGACACAATCCACGCATCAGCAAAACAACGTTTGAATGTTTTCTTTCTCATGGCTCACACTTTAGTGCACCCTACCGTGGTGGCTTTGCAATTTCCTTCTAGCTTCTGACATTCAGACCGTTTGGATCTTTAAAATAGAGTTTAAATCATCGAAAGCATGAACATGTAAATTGAATGCTAAAATTTGTTTAAATGCAATCACTTCTCTAATTATATTGACTTACCTCCTACTGTTCCGCGTCCTCATTGCGTACCCAATACGAGGCCATGTATGGAAACCCCCTGTAGACGTGTTTTTTATTGGAGATTGTTTATGGTTTTTAAGACGTTGCGTAGGTCAATTTGCCTCGCAGGAAGGTTGTCAATCCATCAGTTCCTAAGCACTTACCGCTGCGTGTCGGAGACTCCAAGCTCTCGCTGACAAATGGCGGAACAAGAACCAAAACAGAACTTCTTTTTTGTACAAAGAGGAAAATCACAATCTGAAGAAAAAAAAGAAGAAAAAATAAAAAGCAACAAAAAAGAATGCGGATGATATGACTCCTGCTTTCGCCCCTCTCTTTTCCACACTCTTTCTCGTCGTATCATTCTTCCTCTCTGTAATGATCTTTTCTAGTCAACTGCCTTAGAAACAGAGTTCTGTTGTAAGTATAAAACAGTCGCTCATAGGAACGTTATGAACGGCCAGACGGGTTGTTTCAAGCAGCCCTCGTTTCAAGTTGTAAATAGAATCTGTGTTACTCCTAGAGTATAAGACTTCAATTTTTTTTCTAGTAACAATGTGATTTTGAATTGGACCACACCAGTTAATTTAAAACTCGAAAAGGGATAATTAGTCAAGAGGAGTAGTTTCTTGGCATCGGAAGTCGCCATTGATTGGACCGACAAAAGAGACTAAAGAAGTATTCTTTTCCCAAGTTTAATAAGGTAAAGGTTGATGGCATCAACCAGCGAGGTGGCATGACATGATTCATTAAGGAAAGTACTAAAGAAAAGTTTATTTTGTATTACACAAAATAATTCTTTTGTATCACTTCTGGCATATTGATTAATTTCATCCAAACTATGTGTATGAAACTGTCAGATGCTTATATGGTGTTAATTAGAAGAAACAGTGGCAGATTGGAGAGTTGCTGTATAACCCTGGCATATGGCTGATCATTTACTATTCCTCTACACTGTGTCTATATGAGATCTTTTTATGGTACTTGTTTGCGCCTATTTATGAAGGAAAAAAAATAACTGTAGGTGTTTTTTGAGTAATTATGTTAGAGTTCCAGGGATGTTTTTCTGTTCATTTGTTTTGACAGAATTGATCCAGGCAACAATGTGAATAATTCTTATTTAGTTTTTATTGTGTTTGAAAATAAATAAAGGCAAACCTGCATTTTTGTGCAGTAATTAATCAACGAGTGTCACGAGTGTTTCATTGCAAGGAATTCAGGGCATAATATTTGTATTGAGTATTATTTGAAACATTTCTAACCTCATAATTCCTTTCCGCAGAGAAAGGTCAAGCTTAAGTTTATGTATAATGAACACTAATTCTCTTCCTCACTCATATCTCATAACTGGGTCACAGTGCTGTTGATACAGAATGTAATAACAACAATCCATTTTCCAACCATGAACACAGCACAAATAAACCTCCCAATGTCAAGAGCACATTCCTCTCCTGCCGTACAGCTGCCATACACTGAATCACTTAGGATTTTACGTATTGATCTCGCTCTTAATGGTTCCTTAGTGTCATTTAAATCACATTTTCCTGCACAAACTGTATTTATAAAGTCCCCATTATGAAAAGAAATAACTAATGGGACAACTGAATTTTGTCCTATTTATGTTTATGTCTCCAAAACGGCTGTATATAATATAGCTGCTGCATACTACATACTCAACCTAGTGCATACTGTGTATGGGGATGATGAGAGGAGTCAGTATTTTCTCCTGACAATATTATATATTTTATTCATGTCTTTCACTGTTGGTTACTCAAATTAACAGACCTGAAATAGTTGGTTCATTATTTAGACTTGTTAAAATAGTCTGGATCGTGCAAGTACAAATCATAAAACAATTATGAACAGCCGATAGTGTTTTATTAGTTGTAGGCCTAGTAGTTAAAGCAAGGTCAAAGTTAGGTTTCATAAACAGAACTTCCTCTTGACCTAAAACCCTATTTGGACAATGTCCAGCCTCACTGGACTTTGTGTAGGAGTCTCACTAGACGCTAAAGACGGATTAATAGACAATCTGTATTCTGAACACCTCGCTGTTTTTGAAAACTAGAGCTCGTTGTAGTTCATTTTTAGTGATGGCAAAATATTGCCATCTCGTGGCCAATGGCAGAATAGCAGCGGGCCAATGTGATCTCTGGTTGTTATAACAGAATAAGATACATGCTGATAATATTCATATAGGCTATGTGTTTTTTGTGTGTGTTTTTTTCAGTAAATGGTTCATTTTCCAGGTAAACCTGTTTTTTGACAGGTAATTTGTCTCCGTGAATAACAATTTGATTTACCAAGGTTACTACTATGCGGGACTACCAGATGGTGCAATAGGTGACTAATGTTACCCTGTACTGATCCTTATTACTTCATCCAAAACAAAGAATCAAAAAAAGAAAAACAGAAATCCTCCTCCTGAAACCACACCCTTTCTACTTGCTCAATGTCCAAAAACAGGTGATAATAAAGTGTCCAAGGACAAACCTGCTTTGCCTTTCATTTTAAACCACAATTATCTTGTAATTCCTTTGATCACTGCTATAATGTAAAATATCAAGACTAGACTTTGCTTCTCTCTGAAAAGTCTCACAATCTACACACAAATATTAGTGCATTAACTGTCTTAACTGAAGATCTGTAAATGCTGACTCATGCTTCCTGGCTCTTCATGTAAAGTTAAAACAATGAGAAGCTAAACCTTCCCCGCTTAAAAATTAGATGAACTGAATCTTGAGTCACATACTTTTCCACTCATTACAAAAAGCACATACTGAAATTGAAAAGTATTTTTCAGTAGGCCTATGTGAATGGCATAATTTCCTTCTGTGAGTCTGTGACACAAGGTTTTGTGGGCAAAAGTTTTATAATTGAATATATTTATCAAAGGTAATTTATTCCTGTGATGGTAACGCTACATTTTTAGCATCATACTCAAGTCTTCAGTGTCACATGATCCTTTTAAATGCTCATTTACTGCTCAAGAAACTTTTCTTATTATAGGCCTAATCAATGTTGTACACGGTTGTACTGCGCAAAGGCAGTGTGTAAGTTTCGCCGCTAGAGGTCGCTTATTCAAAACAATAACAAAGGCATAACTTGATGAAGCCGTGAATTAGCATGGAATCATGGGAGTTGTCATCTTTACCTCCACACAGCCGAAGGAAAATCATCCGACGGACAGTCGGACGCCGGACTCCGGTAGAAATCATGTTCATGGATGAGCTAATGTATGGAAGTTTTACTAACGTTACTGTGGTAAGTAGGGTGGGGCCGAGAGACTTGGACATAAACGTTGCTGTTTTTATTCGCAAACGAAACGCTCCTTTCGCTTCGTTGTTCGCTTCATATCATAAAATATGTCAGTGTCATTGTTTTATCTCAAGATGCACACCAGTAATGTTTTTCTTTTCTTAGGCATGTTTATAAACGCTACTCAAATGTCCTAATTGAACTAAGGCTTAATCCTGGTTTAATCTAAGCCCTGTCTGTGAAACCAGGCTTATATAATTAAAGTTACGCCTCGTTCGTCCCTGAACTTGAACTTTGTTACATGAATTATCCATTAGGTTACATAAAAAAACCAACAACTTATTGTTAAACCATAACCTCAAATTAACCATAGTTTAACCATGGTATTTATAAAACTGTGGTTATACAAAATGGTAATCAATCCACCAAAAAAAACATGATTTCTACACTTTAAATAAAACCATGGTTAATTTTCATAATGTTTGATCACTTGAATTCACATTATTTAATTTTATTCTAATAAAACAGCCGTAAATGCTGAATTACTACTCATACAGGTCACTTTATCTGGCGAATTATAATTGTGGGATAGCCCTGTTACTTGGTCAAAACAATCATACTAATAATACATTTAAGTGTGTTGAAAGTTGATTTATGTTACTCTGTGGGTTCACTCGTGGCTGTTGTGAGACACTTGTTGCACTCTGCCTGCAGTAATCTAGATCGATATTAGATTATCATATTAATAAAAGCTGGATGACTGTGCTGGTAATGGAATGCAATTCATTTAAAATATAGCCTATATTGTGGTGGTGAAAATGCTGTATTACTGTTACTACAAATAAAGCTCTTTCTGATTTTGCTGTTAGCCACTTGACATAATAGTGTTGTCTCTGAGGCATGGTAAAAACATGTTACTCGCGGTAAATCAAGAAAACAAGAGATTCAAACAATAAGAACCGTGTTGAGCTATACAACAATGATTAGTTTTCTGTCGATAAAGGCATCCAAACAGTTGCTCACCTGTCTAATAAAACACAAAATATATGAAAGCGTGTTTGGTGTTTCCATGGTTTCTGCGAAATCAAGGGTAGCACTGATATGACATCAAGTCAAATACTCTGGATTTAAACATTGTTTGAAACATTTGGGATAATCTAAGTACACAAGTCAACAAAATATATAACATTATTAGTGTTTTTTTGGATACTTTTAAATCTTACATGTTGTGCCTTAAAGGCCATTACCTTCACCACAAACTAATTTCTGTCAAGACATGGCAAAACTTAGCTACTGCACTTTACTGTAGTGCTTTAGGGTTAGCGTTAATCATTATAATGAAACAACTGTCACCAAGCTTTAAGCACAAATGGTAACGTTCTGAGTAGGGATGGCCCGATACCAATACCAGTATCGGGTATCGGCCCGATACTGAGCTCATGTAGCCTACTCATACTCGCAAAAACGCCCCGATACCAACAACCGATACCAAGCAGCGTGTGTAGGCCTACAGTGTTTGTGTCCAGACAAAGAAGCACTGACAACAGAAAGTATAATGGGGATAAAAAAGAAGGCTGTCTATGAAGTAAATGTATCATATTAGTGAAATATTAAACAAAATATAGTAACGCCTTAGCCTATATAGCTGTGGTGCGCGAGCTGATAAAAGAAAAACGCGCAGTGGATTGAGCGCGCCGCGGCACCGAAGCGCGAGCTGGTCGAGCGCATCAGACGTCAGTGGAAAGTTTGTAGTTCAGTCGGATATCAATGGCAAAGAAAGTAAAACGAGGCATGTAGCTTATTATTAACATTAACTGACTGAGAGAGAGAGAGAGAGCGCACTTCTGTTGAATGCTCTGGATTGCTGATCGTTCACTCGGCACGTATATTTGGATTAGAACTAAATCGTATAGGCTATGTAAGTAAAACATGAACTGTTAACTTATTTATGTTTAACGACATTATTACAGGACATTTGCAGGTCAAGAAGTTACATGAACTTCAAACATCCAAAGCGCGCGCCCCGAAAACCATCGCCTCAGACAGCGCGCGAACACTGAGTGGAATTATTTCACTATTGCGCTTGTACGGATGAATTCAATTCACACAAAACTATGTAAAAACGCCCGTCTTGGCGAGTATCCTAGTAAACAAAGTATATTATATGTCAAGTGAACGTAGACAGTATAATTCAAATGGTGTCCGTGCGTTCGGTCTTAAAGGGGCAGCAGTTGAATTAATCTGCTGCTGTGTTTTAATGTTAAGCAGACAAAGGATTAACTCTTGACTAAATAGGCTACCTTTTTTTGTAACTTCACAAAAAGATCCATCTATATTTAATTTATACAGTAATGAATATGCAGTGCATTAAATATATTTGATGAACAAATTAAGTTTACATTTAATAAACACATATGATTTGACATTCTTTTGGTTTCTCTACCAATACATTTAAAAATGACAAATGCATGAATTAAATTAATTGAAAATAAAAATACAGGTATCGGTTACCGTATCGGTATCGGCGAGTACCAAAAATGAAAGTATCGGTATCGGACTCGGCCTGGAAAAAGTGGTATCGGGCCATCCCTAGTTCTGAGAATGAGCCAGCAGTGCTTCTGGAAGTGCTGGTGGAAGAAACACAAATAGGACATTAAAGATACCAATTCAACTAAGGTCCATCTTAAACGTATTAAAAAATACAAATTCTGATGAAAGAAACAGACATAAAGCCAATTTTCTGACCTTTATTTGACTGGCTTTGCAAGAGGTGACTGTTTTTTAATTATTACAGTAACCTGTTTGAGCTCGCCTATATTGTGCAATCCTGTTATAGTCTTCACCAAATGTATACTGTTGCCGCTTCACTGAATAGTGAATCATTTGATTCAAGGATTGAACATGCTTGCAGCAGCATGTTAAAGGATAATTCCGATATTTAACACCTTGAGTCTATATTGTAGTTTGTTTTGGATGAACAAGAGTGGTGGACAACATTTTTTTGACAATGGTTACTCTCTCAAGTTTTTGACTATAATAGAATTGGCCATGGACCCATTTAACATTGGAGTCAATGGGCATGTCCGAAAATGTCATTAAAACAGCCAATAATGTTAGTTTACAAAACTGTTAAACTCACCGAGTGGTTAGTGGTGTTCGTTGATGATTATAAACAATATATCGTCGCAATATATGATTCCAATCCGTTTATTTTGCTATAGTGGAACTATTTTTTCAGACAATTCACAACCGTGTAACTTCCGCTCAATATTTGAATCTGAAGCGTTAGCACACTCCCAACCACTTGATGGCGATAACCGATGTTTATGTCTCGCGGGACACTCACGGTCACAGTCGAGTTCAACTTCATATTGCACTGGTCAGTGGTCACGTCTTTCAATATTTTCAAGGTTTTGTTTGTTTATTTCGCTTACTCTCCCGGAGCACAGTTGCTCTGCTCGCTAGCCTTATGAGAAACGGAAGCGAGCAAAAAGACTACATCGACCAAATGTAAACAGCCCCCTTTCAGTTTCCGTTTCCGGTAGCGCATTTATATTAACGAGCACTTAGTCCTTCAACAGAATTCAATGGGATTTTACAAAATGACGAATAAAACACGACAGAAACTGTATTTCGCAACACTTTTTGTTTCTGGAACATCAACTAACATCACTAATCACTCGGTGAGTTGCACAGTTTTGTAAACGAACATTATTGGCTGTTTTAATGACATTTTCGGACATGCCCATTGACTCCAATGTTAAATGGGTCCATGGCCAATTCTTTTATAGTCAAAAACTCGAGAGAGGAACCATTGTCAAAAAAATGTTGTCCACCACTCTTGTTCATCCAAAACAAACTACAATATAGACTCAAGGTGTTAAATACCGGAATTATCCTTTAAGTCATGTATGTCCTGTTTCATCAGAGCATGTGCAACAATTTCCTGTATTAGAGTTAAACAAAACTTCTCCACATGCATTACAATAACCATATTCTGTACACTCAAATGGTAACTTTCCCCCTGGAGTCTGGACTGCATAAGTGAGATACAAGTAAATGCATGTTTTATATGAAACTTGTTTTACTTGACAATGTTTATGTAATTTAGTATGCGTGCGTGCGTGCGTGCGTGCGTGCGTGTGTGTGCGTGTGACCTCAGGTTGCTCCAGGGGGCCTGTCACTGTAATTAGTGTGCAAATCACTTTAGATGAAAGCATCTGCAAAATGACGGTTTGCTTTTTATTTTCATACTAAATATAAATCTGAGCGTGAATATGGTTGTTAACATTGCCTATCAATCATTTAAATAAATAAAAAACAGATGGAAAAATGCCTGCATATGGAAACCTAGAGTATGGCCACAACCATACAGTGTGTAGTCCAAGACTGGTTGCCCACTGAAGCAGTGTTGAGTCTGGTCAGTACCTGGATGGCAGCCCTCCTGGGAAAACTGCTGGAAGAGGTGCTAGTGAAGCCAGTAGGGGGTCTTACCCTGTGGTATGTGGGTCTTAACACCCCAGAATAGTGATGGGGACACTAAACAAGCACTGTCCTGAGATGTTAAACTGAGGTCCTGATTTCGGTGGTCATTAAAAATCCCATGGCACTTCTCGTAAAGAGTAGGGGTGTAACCCTGGTGTCCTTGCCAAATTCCCTCTATTGGCCCTTATCAATCATGGCCTCCTAATAATCCCCATCCATTGAATTGGCTCTCCACTATAGCTGGTGTGTGGTGAGCGGACTGGCGCCGGTGTACTTGCTGCCGTCACATCATCCAAGTGGATGCTGCACACTGGTGGTGGTTGAGGAGATTCCCCCTAATATGATTGTGAAGCGCTATATAAATACCTCATCATTCATTCATTCATTCATTAGAGCTGCACAATTCTGGATAAATAGAGATCACTATTTCCCCAATATTCTCAAAAGCCAACTAAACAAAATAACGTGATTGACAATATGTTCTGACAAAATGTAAAAAAAATAATAATAATGTATATATATATATATATATATATATATATATATATATATATATATATTTAAAAAATATTTAATTAAACTGAATTATTTAAAAAAAATTAAACTTGGTTTGAATGAATGATTCAATGACTTGCTCATAAAGAATTAACTTGATTAATTACTGGATGAATCAGCTTTTTTCTCTGGACTGAATGACATATATTTGTAACAGCACTTCTTTTGACCTACTGGTGTAACCTATACATGACAACTGCTCTCTTTGGGTCAGCGGCAGCGCGAACGCAGATCTTTTACCGATTAATCGTGCAGCAGTGCAGCTCATTGATACAAACTCGTTTAATATAAAAAATTGGCAAGACCAAAAACACTGTAACATCAGATGAGAAACCACTCCATGTGGAAAATATACACCAGTTTGGACATTTTTAAAGAAAAAATACTTTTATTCATCAAGGATGCATTACATTGATGAAAAGATATTTAGCCTATAATTTTACAAAAAGATTTCTATTTTAATTTAATTATGTTCTTGAACCTTCTATAAATATGTATAATGTATCAGAAAGCAACTGATCATAAGAAACGTTACTTGAGCACAAAATCAGCATGATTTCTGGAGGATCATGTGACACTGAAGACTGGAGTAATGATGCTGGAAATTCAGCTTTCACAGGAATGAAGTACATTTAAAAAAACTATAGAAATCAGTTATTTAAAACTGTAATATTTCCACATTTTAAAATATTTCCAAATTTTTAAAAAATCTTATCCGACCCCAAACTTATAAGCTAAACTGGATGCACACACACATTTTAGGGTTAAAAATAATCTCCATCTCAAACCAACTTCTAGTTTAGACCCATAAAATACTGTCCCAATCCCAAGTTTTTCAACCAAGTTCCAGATGTTACAAGATTAAGGTAAAGGGTTTCCTTTTGTTTAACATTTCTTTAATAACAGACTATATGAACTGCAATAATCAGCATAATATTAACCAAATGATTAATATTCTTTGCCACTTTATAACCCACTTTTGTCATTAAACCTTCGTCTACAGTCATTCTAATTTATACACTTGTTTCTGTTTCATTGTTACAGGACATGACTATGGTATGCGAAAACAAAATGACAATATGCCTGTGCCAGATGAGACTGATTTTTCCCCTCAAACATTTAAATCCCTTTTTGCAGCCGCAATATCTACTTCACACAGAACGCTTCAGTCTCATTTGCATGTTAAATGATTTATCTGTCTCTTCAGGTATTGAAAAAGCAAATCCATTAAACACTCTGTAAAAATGGCCAGCCTTCAGCTACAGCAGAAACTTTGCTTCTAGATGGTTCATTTCCATATCTGAACTCCATATCATCTAAAGCATTAGCCTAAATTACAGTGACCTTGAGATAATCTTTATGAAGCAGTTAAGATAATATAAAACAATGAACTCCTTCACTTTTCAATTACAATATATATATATGCTTTTTCTACCAATTAATGATACTCCATCCAAATGCTTATAGCCTAAAAGTCTTAAGTTGACATGTAATATAAGTTTCAGCATGATTGATAATAACCTATACTATCGTGACAGACATTTCCCCTTTATTGACTTGCACAAACAACTCCAGCCCTGCAAGATAAGGATATCCAGATCACAGGCTAACAACTAATTCAGATGTTTTATTTACACTGGCAACCAGCACCTGTCTGCTAACTGTCATCAGGTTCACTGGAAAAGGCAGAAATGAACCACTCTCGTCTATTCCGTACTGAATTGTATATCATCTCCGACATCAGTATCCTGCTTCTTCAGAAATGTAATTTGACACATATTCAGTTATTGCACATCACCTACAAGGCCAATAGTGAAACCAATCTGCATTATGACATATAATGTTATCATAAGACACTGATCTGCATGTCAATCATAATTAATTCAAAACTGAAGAAATTATATGCTGAGTTTATTCTAAACTTCCTATCCTTTAACAAATTGATCTTTTGTAGTTCGTGTTGGCATGTTTGTTACATAATCAGCTCAAGGTCAGAGCGTACAGCAGTGCGCACGAGTACTTTCACGTTGTTCCCTGAAGACTGCTGATGCATCGTCGGCCCGGGTTTACTAAGAGTCACTTTAATATTTGCATACCTTGTGCCGAGCTTATCAACAGAAAGCGGTTGCAAATCGTCCTTGACACAATCCATGTGTTTATCAACTAAATTTAGGCCTTTTGATATTCTTAGACATAACAGATGCTAAGGAAAAGGTAAACAGGTTAAGAAACATCGACTTGTTTAAAAATGTTTAAACTTTCATTGGGATTGTGTATAATCATTTGGCTAGATATTAGTATTATATGTTATAACAGATATATATATATATATATATATATATATATATATATATAATGTAAATAAATATAATAATATATATACACACACATATTATGTAAACAAAAACTTCAATGTTAGATGTGATTAATTGATTTGACAGCACTAATGTCCTTTACGAATCAGCATATGCTGCTTTGCTGGTCTTAGCTGATTTAAGCTGGTCTCCCAGGCTGAAATGCAACAAAAAATTCTAAAACCAGCTAACAGACCAGCCTGACCAGGTTGAGACACCAACTAAAACCAGTACAGTCATTGTTTATACAGTCTACAGTAAAATGTAGAGTTTCTAAAAAAAATTACACCAAAAAAAAGTCACATCAACTATAGGACTTGAGCCCTGGAAATCCTATATCAGTTAAAATCCACAAAATCCATCATCGATTCAGCCCGACGCAGTTATCATTTTCACGTCCTGCGCCATGTTTTTTAAATAGCAAATGCATTTGTGCCCAATGGGCGTGCTGGTCTGAAAATTAGGTGTGTTCAGGCGCATTGATGGCGCGTTGCTATTTTGAGGCAACTGCAATAGACTGCACAATATTTTTTTTGTTATTTAAAGAGCGCCTTAGTGATATGCGCCTATAGGCGGGTCCACAACGCACGTACACTCTGCTTATTAAACACACAAGGACGCACAGCAGCACACAAACATGGCAAATATTACAAATAAAAGGATTACAATGTAAAATATTATTATTGTGTAAAGATATGGTGGAATCCGGCTTGTCCCGTAGATGGTCTGCTCGCGCACTTTAACCTCACGCACGAACAGATCCGTTTGCGCTCTGGAGACGTGTTCGGTCTTTCCACAATCAAATTCCGCCATGTAAATAGCAAATCCACCATGGTGGGAGCGCAACTGACTTTTAAAGGGAATGGGAGATGATATTCTGATTGGTTTATTGCACGTAAAGCCCAAAATACACCGATGACTCATTAAGAGAATGGGGACAACCCTTTTAGACCATGCGCCGGGTGCATTTTTCCCGTCGTTAAAATAGTAAAAGGGGATTTGGACACACCCTAAGTGCACTTGCACCGTACGCTTTATACCATGCGCTTAGATCGTTAAAATAGGGCTATTGTGTATTGTCAATGTAGTGTTTAACTTCATGTTTACTCTTCAGCACAATGGTGGTAACCACAAAAAATTCAACATTACATTAAACACTAACAGGTCTTTTCTTTGACTAAAAACAAATAAAATAACACTTAATTCCAAAGTTAAAAGCAATTTTATTAAGTTACTACAACAACTTAATTTTTAAAAATCACAACTAATTGCACACCATATTAAGTTAATGTAATGACCAAAGTTATTATGTCAACAGAATAATGTTTGCAACCTAGAAACGCCAATTCTGTGTCGCATTTAAAACATTTCAAATCCCTCAGTTCTACCAGAAAGACTCGGGAGAATTATTTCAACAATCGTACATTTATTGACAGCTCAGCAAGCTGATAATATACAAAGTCATTTGGCGTAGGCCCCGTCCATAGTGCACAATCCGAGGGTATGGGATCTGCAATTCCTGCCTGAAGATGAAGGCAGGGGCGCAGCCGACCCCCCCGGGAGGTATGGACAGGACCATCCTGGTGGTGGTGGGGAGGATGGGGGTAATCGTTGCTTCAGTATCTGCGAACTCAAACATGTGTAAGTACCAAGCTTTTATACAGTGAGCATAAGAATATGATTGGATAGAAGTGAAGCAAAAGTTGACGTAGTAATTGAGTCTTCCCGGCAGAACTTATGCTAAAGCTTTCATTTCTCTCGCCATTTCCGAAAAACCAAACCTATGTTGATTCTCGTTTTATTACGAGCTCTGTCACTTTATTTTTTTTGCCAGCAGGATTGATGCAAAACCGTTCTCTTTATTTAAACATTCCATTCCGTGCCGATCCAGCCCAGCCGATAAGAATATGGTTTCATTTTCCACTGTAGGGCTGATAAGAGCTCTTTGGAATTTAATACAAATAGCGCAAGTTATTTGACAGATTTATAGATTATAGTTTACAGATTTTACAGATTAAAGTTTACAGATCATATGAGATGTAAATAGCCAGAGGTGTAAAGTCCAGGTTCCGAAATTAAAAGTCCTCCTCAGTATTTTGTTCCAATCACCTGGATTTACTAATTAGCACAGTTTTTCGGCCAGGAGATAGGAGACTAATTAGTGAAATCAGCTGGCTGAGTTCATGGGGGGAATAAACATATGGCAGGACTTTTACTTTCTGACCACTTGACTTTACACCTCTGTAAATAGTGGCCGCGTTACGGAAGATGATCAGATATTTATTTTAATTGTATTATTAATTTGACAATTAACAGACAAGTAACCATGGAACGTCACTACTGCCAACCTTGCTGAGAATCCCCGGCCGAGAACGGTTTGTAATCGTTCTGTGTTGTATCAGGCTCTAGTGGAAATCGTAACTGGAATCGAAACTGGAATCATGACTTGCCATTCTTAGATCCATTCGGTAAAGCGGCTGTTAAAAAATGACTCACTTTTTAACAGTGACTTGCTGCCACCTACTGGCGGTTTAAGTTTCATATTTAAATAACATTTTATTTTTCGAAATGTGTGAAAGCTATTCAAAAAACCTCTGACTGGCTAGTCTAGATTCTGACTTTTTTTATCTATCTAAACGGCGGGTGAAAAAGACACACTCAGGTATTTGGTTAAAAAATTTGTTCTGTACATTCAAAATAAAATTCACAAAGCACATAACTTTACAAAAATGGTGAACAGCCAGTGAAAGAGGATGTGGGTGATTACATTTTCTATGCAATGTACAATATAATTTTTTTGAATACTGCCATAGTTTAAGGACTGAGAAGAATACTATGAATACACAGCACAAGTGCAGTAAATGTTACTGAAAATTTTAAAAGGAGAGCACTGAAGTTCCTTTCAAACTTCCTAAAATCTCTCTCTAATCAAGTTGAAAAGAAAGAAAACACAATTGAAGCCTATTCACGTTTGTCTACTTGGACATGATGCAAAATGTACATTATTTACAGTTTAAGTCAACAGTCAATAAATAAGTGTGAGATCCTTAGTGAAATTTGAGTCTATATCGAAAGTCAACATCATAGGTGGGCTGCAAAACACCCAGTCCGGCCCGAGACTGGTCCAACGGTGGTTCTTTCACATCAGAGTCCAAAAGTTCCATCTCAAAGTACGCTAGCAACAGAGACAGGAACTGCTTTATCTCGTGCACCGCAAAGAAACGGCCCGGACACTTGGTCACCCCAGAGCCGAAGGGCATGTAGTAGTATCGAAGTTTGCGTCCATTTCGGTAAAAGCTGGTCTTCTCCTGCCCATTCTCGTCTAGGTATCTATCATACTTGTATGTCTGTTTGTGGCAACAACAAAAAACATTCATGATGAGAATAAAATTTCAAGATAAAATTTACAGGTTAATTCAAATATTTTTTGTTGTGAAAGCTGCTATGTATCTATTAAATACCAGCAAAGAACACAATACTCACCAGAGGATTGTCATAGACCTCAGGATCAAAGTGAATCATCGGGGGGTAAAGAGCTATTACATCATCTTTACGGATGTGGTAAGACTCTTTGTTGTCCAGGTGAAGAAGGAAATCACTCTTGGCCATTCTCACATTCAGGGACGCACTGGACAGTCTCATCGCCTCTTTAATGACACTATCTGAAATTGCAGGGAAGCTTTACTCCACATGACCTTTTGGTGTAGCTATTTTAAGAATGTTGAATACATAAATGTTGAAATATTTTCAAATTGTTTCCCACCTAGAACTGGCATGTTGTCCAACTGTTCCCTTGTTAGTACAAGTCGAGAATTTGGGGGATCGACTTTCTGATTAGAACTTTCAAACATTCGCCTCACCTCCTCGCTAGCAGCTTTCATGGCCGCAGGGCACCTGGAAACAAGCAGAAGTTTTGTCATCATCCTAACAAGTACATTTTCCAAGAACACTAATGCTTATCTCCATACTACAATTACTGTATTTATCTTTGCTGGTTTATAACTCTGGGGAGTGACTACTGTGCAGTTTTACACAGGCTGAGGATGAGTTGTACCTGATCATATAGAACAGGGTCCAGAAGGTTGCAGGCAAAGTGTTGGCTTGTGAAGCCCACAGTATGGCCACATGGGTCCTGGCTTTACTCAGCTCATTGAAGGTAGATAATGTGTCATTTAAGAGCATGCGCAAGGATACGAGGTCAGACACATTGGTGCGCTTGCTGAGGTTTTCGTGAAGCATGGTCTTGGCGAGGTTCTCGCGAGCACTGTGGGCACTCTTGAAAACGTGAATGGGGAGGCCAGCGATCAGAGCAGGAAAGATCTTATCAAATTCTTTAAAGTTCTCCAGGGCATTGAGCACCAGAGCTTTCTGGGCTTGCTGACGTGCAATGCTCTGGTCCCCATCCAAATCCTTTCCAAAGAGGGTCAGGTAGCCAGCTTCAAACATGGTCTTGTAGCAGAAGGCAAAAATACCATCGCTCTGCCACTTGGAAGTTTCGGCCTTCAGCATGCCTGACTGCAACATGGTGCTCTGAAGGTTTTCCATCATGGTCTCAATTAGAGAAGACAAGGCGTCTCCTTGCAGGGTCTTGAGGAAGGTCTGATGCAGATTTTCGGTGGTGTAACCGTGGCTTGGATCCATGCTCTCATGACCAAATGCCTGCAAGAACAAACGCACGTCATTACATGCCAACTTAAGAAGTTAATTTTGTAGTTAGATTGCTGAAATAATCATAAAGTTATTTCCTGTACCTTTGCAGAGGCATCAAAGTGAAATTTCTTCCAGTCCAAATGCCTTCCTTGGCGGATGACGGAGTGGTAAGAGAATGGATCACAAAGGAAATGGACATACTGCCCAGCGATCTTGCATGTAAAAATGTGACCATATTTCTTCTGTCTGCTGCGAAGAAACTCCAAAGGGTTTGCCCCAAACTGAAGAGCACAACCAAGGTAAGGGATCCAGCCATTTTCTACTGGAGGCTCCCCAGGCTGTCTGAAACACCCACGATGTCAAAAAATTACAAAACAGCTCATAAATATATAGGGTTTAAGAACAAGAAACAAGTTCTATCATGCACACTAAAAAACGTTGGGTTATTTGTTTAACCCAACCGTTGGGTTACACATATTGGGTCAATATGTTGGGTTATTTTTCAAAAATATTGGGTTGTTTTTAAAATCGTTGGGTAATTTCTAGAAATAACCCGACTGTTGGGTTAAATAGCCATAGCGACGGTTCAAATTTTAACGGTCAAGTGTCAGACAGTCAACACAGAAGCTGCTGCTGCATCCTGATAATGAACGGTAAGTCATATCGTTTTTATTTATATATAACATTAAGTATTGTGTACTGAGATACTTGAATATAATTATTCTAAAACTAAATGTTATATTTTTTAAAAACGAAGTTCCCTTTAGGCCGTTTTAATGATCCCAGGAAAGTGAGATCGGTTGGAAATAAACTTAGCTATCTCCGTTAGCTCGCTAGCTGTAATAAAGTAATTAATTAAAACATTAGCTATACTAGCGAAAACGTTAGTGATGTAACGTTACTACCAGTAAGTTACCTAATATAAACTAAGTAATGTTAGGCTTAAGTTAGTCTGAAATCACTAGCTAGCATTAACGTTACGCCTGTTTTACTGTATTCGTGATAGCAAAGGTCTTATTAAAGGGACTTTAGTGATGGTCTGTCACAGCTGAAGCAGTGCTCCAGACTGGTAACGTTAGCGTCCTTTTTTGTATAGGTGTGACTACAATTGTCACTAAATGCGGAACGAAAGAGCTCTATAACGTTACTCATTAGAACCGTAGTGCGCGGACCATCTATCAGCTCGGCCCAGCGGCGCGAGCTCAGGCATCGGTCACACGACACCACAACAGCGCTGTGAGAAGCGTTTGAATTCGCTCAAATCTCCGAGATGAGAGGAAGATGAAAAAGTGCAGATATTACCAACAACATTGAAGCTGAAATAATGAGAAACATTGTGCAACAAATAAACGATTAGTGCATGATTAGTTAAAAAAAGTTTATGTTTTCCAATACACAGATTACCTTGATTTACAACACAAACTGCAACTATGGTATTTTGGCAGAAAATATTCATAATGCATGTTAATATGCATGCATGTGCATGTAACAGTATAAATACTGGATAGCTGAAGCATCCAATTATAGTATTATAAGTGTTTTTTTTTCTTATGAAGTTTTTGCCTTTTATTTAAATGTGTTTTACTAAACGTGTTATACTTTTGTTTTAGACAAATGGGCTAATTTGTGAAGCAGACTACAACAGTTGATCTTCTGCCATTTAATTGAAACCTTTCAAGGTGAGTAAGCAATTAAAATAAGTGATATATTAAAGTTTTTTTATTAACTTATTTTTAAAGACTAGTTTACTTATCTGAACATATTTATTTTTTTCTGCTTCATTCTAACACAGGAAGGAGTAAATGGAAGTTTTACGCTGCTGGATGACAATGGTTCTCAACTCTGGTCCTGGACAGTGTACAGTAGTGCACATTTTGGATGTCTTCCTTATCTGGCACCGGTCTTGGTGTCCCTCTAATATAACAAGCTGGTAAGTTGAATAATGATTAGAGAGACCAAATATGCAGTGCTGGGGCTACTACATATACAGGTACAGTTAATTACTTATGTTTGCTTGTTTTTTCAACTGTCTTCCCTCATTTTAATACAATATGTTTTAATTTCTGTAGAGTCTGAGCTGGCTGATGACTGACAATGATTGAGTGGCAAAAGAAAGCAAGAAGTCCTCACAGCCAAGTCGAGGAGTTCGTGAGACACACACCACCTCAACAAACTGCAGTGCGTGGAATTGATCCTCTGGAACAAAAACTATCGAAGAAATCATTAGAGAACATCCCAGACTTCACCGTTTTCTTGGAATGGTAAGTTTAATGATATATTAAGTATAGCGGGTTTGCGCGTGACGTCACCATCGAGTGACTGCGGTTATACCCACTGAGTGGCAGAATGACTGCCGCAAAAACACCAATAAAATGGGAAAGAGCTTTTCAATTTGTTTGTACAACTAGATAAATCTGAGGTATATTTTTACAGACTGCCGAAAGCTAGTGGGAAGTTCTGATCATTTTACTATGTCTATAATCTATTTCAAATGTTACATGTCAATAGCCAAATTCACCAAACACATTCAATGTTGATCACATTAAGAATAAGAAAAAAATTGCAATGCTAGGAAGAGGCCAAATTATGAGAAACAGAAATGATTGATTCATTTATCTGCGTCTTCAGCCAATGCAGTCTGTTAGTTTACCTCACCTCCCAATTTGAGTCGTTCATTCATCCCATGACATCCTCATAAACTGAGCTTTGCAGTCTGTAGTACCGGATATAGAATTGAATAGTTCACGTTTCGAGTCTATCGACTTCAGGTTCAAATCATTTCTTTCAACACATGACAGCCACATAAACTGAAGCTATGCAGTCGGCACCGGATACAGTGTTGATTAGTTCATCTCTCTGGTTTGCGTCGTTCAGTTTTATGTCACGTAACTGTGTTGTTATTAGACTATATAATATATATATATATCTTTAGCAAAGGGATTTTGGCATTGCCAACTCTTTAGTACCACATTAATATGGAAAGAACCATCATAACAGAAATTCTTAAAGGGCTAGTTCACTTTAAAATTAAAATTCTGTCATCATTTACTCACCCTCAAGTTGTTTCAAACCTGTATTAATTTATTTCTTCTGCTGAACACAAAGGAAGATATTTTGAAGAATGTCAGTAACCAAACAGTAGTCTGTACCCATTGACTTCCATAGTAGGAAAAAAAAATACTATGGAAGTCAATGGGTACAGACTACTGTTTGGTTACTGACATTCTTCAAAATATCTTCCTTTGTGTTCAGCAGAAGAAATAAATTAATACAGGTTTGAAACAACTTGAGGGTGAGTAAATGATGACAGAATTTTAATTTTAAAGTGAACTATCCCTTTAAATGATCAATTTAAAAAGCTATAATTTGATACCAAAAGCGCAGCATGATACTGTAAAAAAACTGACTACTGGTAAATGCTTGTTTATAAGAAAGTTTGGGAATTATTAACTCATTTATGTGTCCAGCACTGCCACATGACAAAAGAACGAAAGACTCGGATCAGACCCAAAGACTCGAGAGATGAACTAATCATTTCTCTTTCCAGTACAGAACTTAAAGGATGTTGCGCATGTGCGGTCAAAATGAACAAAGAATTTTATCAACCAACGCGAGTGCTTTGTGTAAAAAATCATAATCGCTGCGTTCACACTCTTGTCGTCTGCTCTCGCATTAACACAACACGTATGCGTTGAGGTGCTCTCGTGAACATGCGTTTGAGTTTAATATTTTGTATACTGTAATGATGTCTTCGCTACCTTACTGGGGCTTAAAAGTGATAGTTGCAAAAATCTCTCAGACTCATCAAAAAGCTCTTTATTATGTTCCGAAGATGAACAAAAGTCTTATAGGTTTGGAACGATATGAGGGCGAGTAATTAATGACAGAATTAAAATTTAACACCAGGTGTAATGACTAATTAGAGTGACCATAATTTAATTCAATACAGCACTGCTTTGATGTAACTTTTTCATAATTTAACACTGTTGATGTTGTCACAGTGCATGCCCAACTGAACTTTATTTATTCTTTTAAGGTTGGAACTAACATGGTGCCTATCTGAAGTTCTGAACCGTAAGACAAGCCCGGATCCAGATGACTGCTGCTTGGGGACAAAGAGAACTCGCAAGTTTTGATCATATTCAGTGTGGAAGCAGTTGAGCAGAAGACTTTATTTCAACCAATGGATGCGTTTCAAAAATGTTTTACATATATGACATAAACAATTTCAAGACCTCTGCACCCATTTGGTTGTTTTTGTAGCATTCAAACTTTAATATATTCAGAGTAGTTCCTTCAACACATTGCTGCCTCATTAAGAACTTTGATCATCATCATCATTAGATCCTGTAGTCAACATATGTATTTGTAGTTTTATTACTTAAGGTATGTTTACAACAACACATCTATGCATTCAGTGTACAGAATAAAGTTGTGATTAGGATTTAATGTTATTCATTTGTGTATTCTGTCCATATTTGTATAGGAATTTAATGTATAGTTCTTGTGCTGTATATATATATATATATTATGTATGTTTTGAATGTGTTTGTACATATTTGCATAGGTTTTTAATTTATTATGCGTGTTGTATGTACACTTGTATTTTGAATTTATGTACACAATATATTTACATTAAATGCTAGACTCCCCAATATATATAGTGTGTCATTTATAAATATATTTGTTGAAACATATGTATTTTTTTATACAAATAAACAATCTGTATTTGAAAACAATGGATTTTATTTATTAAAATAGGGTCATAAATAAAAAATAAATATTTAACTCAACTGTTGGGTTATTTTAACCCAACTGGTGTTTAACCCAATGCATTGGGTTAAAATAACCCACAGTTGGGAAGGTGCTATACTAACCCACAGTTGGGTTATTCGTTGGGTTATTTTTAACCCAACATTTTTAAGTGAGTGTAGTTTAGTTTTTAGAGAACTTAAAAGATCTTCCTCTTGATTCAATACCATACAAAGATTAAATATCTTTAAATATAAAGAAGTACCCTGCAAGTTTAAGTCATTAAGCATTACGTAACATCAGTTGTCAAACAGATGCGAATCCCACCATCCCCATGATGTTCCTAAGATCAGTGAAGCTTTTAGTCAGATATCTGTAGGTATTTACCTTCTGCGTATTCCTGTGATAAGCCAGAGACAGCAACAGAGCGCAACCACTATGGCCCAAATGAGGGCAATGCTTATGATCATAACTGCTGGGGAGACAAAAACTGGAGGAACTAGAGTGTGGCTGTAATCCTTGAAGATGCACTCATACACTCTTAGCACTGTTTTTATATGATTCACCACAACCCACAGCCCCTGACGTAACCAACTAATGACTGCCTCCAACACTTTTTTTCTGAAAACGTGCCAGATGCCTTTAAGAAAAAAAACCTGGATAGGTGTATATGTGTTTGTGCATTTGTCCTTGAACGGAGTCCATGGACACCTCCACCTGAGGGCCAGTAGACTGTACTTTGATAGTACTGCAAAGTTGTGAAACAGCTTCAAGGTCTTTGATGTGTTTTTTTTTTTTTTTTGTAAACTCTCTTAAACTCATTTAAAAAAATTTGATTAAGTCATGCTTTTTAAGTGTCAGTAAAAAAAAAAGCAATGGCCTAACCATTCTCTGTAGATTGTTATGCTGAAGCCATGCTATGTAAATATGCAAATTCATTTCTGTGGATGTATTTCTATACAAACCCATATTTCACAACCACAGGCCTTTCAGACAACGTCAACTAAAGACGACAAAACAAGTTTTTAACAACGAATGCGCACACCTACACACTATTTTTTTAAGTCAATGTTTTGATTGCGTCACAAAATCTATTGGTGACTAAAAGGTTGAGGTTGCATCAGTGTCACACAAAAAAAACAATCTCATCCATCATTACATTTATTATATTTAAAAAATAAATTATTTTATCACTCTTAAGCTACACCAGTTGTGTCTAAAATAATTTATATTCTGTTTTTTGCAGCTTGATTGTGTCAGATGAGCAAGTGTAGCAAATGATTAGTCATATTTTCAGCAGAGGTTTTCTGAGTATTTCCCTGTCCTGGTGATGAGGAGAGGTCAAAAAGCTGTATGAATTGGCAAAGTGTTTATTTGCAAAGCAAGAAGTTTCTACTATTGTAACCTTAGTGTGACAGGTCACTTCTGGATAAATGGTCACTGATCGTTGGTAACTGGTGCTCTGCCCGAAAACCTAAAAGCATCAGTGAGTTCAGTCAGTTCAGGGTCATTCAGACATACTGTTAAAAAACTCACTGTCATGAGCTAGTAAGTAAAATGTTCATTACAGACTTGTTCATGCTGGTTTAGTATGATTACACACATCAGACAAATAATCAGAGTGAATGAGCATAGACATGATTTTAGAAATGGATAATTACTAACACACCTTGTTTTGTTAACTTTGGGCATTTAATCTATTACACCTGCACGCAGCAGTCTGAGATTTACGATTAAAATTAATTCAACATTCTTCTCAGATATTTTTGCCAACTGAATGGATCGGTAACACTTTACAATAAGGTTTCATTTGTTAATATTATTAGCTACATATGTTAACAAGGATGAAAAAATACTTTAAAAGCTCCTTGTTCATGTTAATTTCAACATTCACTTATGCATTATTTAAAATCAAATCAATATTTATTGATATTATTTAATGGACCTGCAGCTAATGAGACCTTATTTTAAAATGTTACCAAAAGATCAATAATCAGCTTTAAGTGCCAATATATTGCTGATCTTATCAAAAGCACCGTGTGAATCTTAATATGCGTGACGTGTCTCACTGAAATGAGTTAATTTTATTGATAAGGTCCAGATGAAGGCCATGTTCATCAACTTTAATAATTAACACTGTGATGGCCAGGCATTCCTTTGACCTTGAAACTGCAGATAAACCAAACAATCTGCTGCAATCAAATCACTATACTGTATCCTCAGAGAGCCTCTTTCCTCATAGTTTGTTCAGCTCACAAACCATTACAAAATGTTTGAAAAGTGAAAACCAATAAAAAGTGTGAGGGGGCTCAGCTATATAGCATGAAGGCATTCATGAAGCTTTATGGCTGCTGTTACTTCTCACGTGCATTTAAAGATTGAATTGAACTGGAAATAGGTTTTTATTAAACATAGCCAAATGTAAATTCTTGAAAATACCATATTTGTTCAAGTTTGTGTTGCTGAAACAGTAACAGTAAAAGTACATAACTTATTTATTTATTTTTAGATACATTCTCCATATTATTGGGCCACTGTGATTTTGCCAAGTAAGACATGGACATATTTTGTTGATCCTTAAACAACATTACTGAATGAAAATTACCCCTAAACCAATCCCTACCCAACGTATCCCTAATAGCAGAGGGAAATGATGAATAGCACTGATGTAGAAGCCTAACCCTGGTTATAAGCATAAACTTGACATAAACTGTAAATTTGTCCTTCAAATCTGATTGGTTGATTGGAATGTTGATCGTGTAGTACTTGGTGAGATCATGTAGATTCCTTACAAATTGTTGATTTCAAATTACATGACAAAATTGTAATGTAGCCTAATCTAGATAGGTATGTATTCTGACTCTGATTACTTTTTAGATTACTTTTAAGCTAACATATTTATCACATTGTTTTGCATAGGAACATATTTGACCATATTGATATAAAAATACAAAGAGAAAGAAACTATATGCCATTCTTCGTTATTTACAACATAAAGTGCATTACATCAGGGTTCGCCTGACTGGGGTTCATGAGTTTTATGAAAAGCTATTAAGTAATTACATCATAAAAATGAAAAAATGTAAGTGTGAACTGACATCAGACAACTGTGAACTTCATTTTGTTGTTATTTAATAGTGTTAACTTACATTCTCAGGGGGTTCTTCGAGTAAAAATATTAGGTCAAAGAGTTTCAGCTGACAAAAAAAAGTTGGGGAATCCATGCATTGCATGTAAATATGAAATGATTGAAAGAAAAAAGCCTTCCAGAGACAGTAATACTCACTGAGTGATAATTCAAATAATAATTAATGTGTTCATCAGAAGCTGATTAGATATCGTGGAGATGGGGTGTGTTGTAACACGGGGTGAGTTGTAACATCGTTTTAACTAATTAGAAATGAGCTACTGTGGTGAAATCTCTATCATACATAAGCACCACCCTCCGGCAGTGCCAGTTGTAAGACTTTGTTTGAAAATAAATAGGAGTTATACCCAAAGGCTGAGGAAAGCCTTTCCCTGGAATTACACATTTATTCAATTATATTTGCTTCAATACATGTCTGTCTATCCATACCCACAACTGACTTGAAACTATAGCGCTGGGATCACATTAATGAAAATAATACGTCAGAGACTGAAGAGAAGCAAATTCCACTGGATTTTATCCAAACTTTAGTTGGTACCGACATTGTCGGTTACTGCATTTCATACAAGCAAGTACATGAAAAGACTGCTACTTAATATCACACATACGACATACCTGTATACAGTATTGCTCAAATAATTACTTTTACGGTATACATGAAGTTACATGTACATGCAACTTCTCGGGGGCAAGACATAATGTTTTAAAGAACAAAATCTCTGTAGTATGAAGCATCATACTTCCTTGCACCAATAGTTTTGTCCTGCAGTTGCTACTCCAGCTTGTATAATAAGCCTGTCATGTCAAATGGTCACGAGCATGTGTCTGTTGTTTGATAAGATAGCCAGACAAACTCTGCATTGCGTTCAACAGTCACTTTGAACGGATGACTGCCAAGGAATGTTGTGAAATGAAAGGGAGCCTGTTTTGAAGAAATTCTTGGCTTATGATATTTTCAGAATTGCAGCTTATTATCCACATGAAAAAGTTTTAATCATTAGCGTTTCTTTAATAGAATAGAGTGGAAATAAGAAAAAAGAAAAGAAAAAAGAGGATGAACTGCAATGCAAGTCTGCAGAAACAACTGAACAGGGCAATGCAGGGCATTTTATCGAAATATTTGTTGTTTAAGCTTTTGCTAACTTTAATTATATTTGATCAGATATTTATACATCACTGAACTCATTTAAAACCATAAGCTGAGCATTAGTTACAATGTCTTATAGCTCCTATTGCATTTACTATTTATGCATATGCACTTTAATCCAAAGTGACTTAACTTTTAAAGGGGTCATGACATGAGAAACCAAATTTGCCTTGATCTTTTGGTATATAAGAGGTCTTTGTACCATTAAAACGTCCTGCAAGTTTCATAGCTTAAGACGTCCTCCCCATTATAAACGAATCATTTATTTAATCAAGCTCTAAATACAGCTCGTTCTGGATCCATGGTAAGAAGTGACGTCACGGTACGAAGTGACGTACCAGCGTTTGCATAATGACCGCCTCCAGCAGAAGACAGTTACGCTTAAAGCGCAAGACAACTACGCTCATTTCGTATCGTTGTCGCGCCCGCGTGCTGCGCGCCTCACAAGTGTTCAGTCGACGGACAGCGAGTGGGTCTGTGTACAGGGAACTTACGATGCCGCAGATGTGCTGTTCCTGCTGTGGACAAACAACATCTTTGAATACGCTGCGAAGGATCCAGTCGTCAGGGAAAAATGGATGCACTTTATTTTTTATTTTCTCAGTCACGGCAGTGTTAGTTTAAGCGTTTGTTCTGAAGGATGACTGTTTTGAGCTTTGCCAGAAAACTGTTGCTCAAAGATAAGTCCGTGCCGACTATTCTGGGCTCATCATCGACGACGCAAACTGTAAGTAATGTATTTAAAACTTTAAACTACTTTTTAAATACGCTGAAAGATCCAGTCGTCAGGGAAAAATGGATGCACTTTATTTTTTGCGGACGTCCCAGTCACGGCAGTGTTAGTTTAAGCGTTTGTTCTATACATTTGAAGGATGACTGTTTTGAGGAAAAAATCCCAATATGATGCTTGGCTTTGCCAGAAAACTGTTGCTCAAAGATAAGTCCGTGCCGACTATTCTGGGCTCAACAACGACGACGCAAACTTACTTTTTACCATGGCTAATAAAAAACACATTTGTATAAGAGAATCTTGAAAATATGTCGCCTTTCTAGTAGGCCTACATGTGATTAGTTAAATAATGTTTAACTGTTAGCAAATTAAGCTATAGGATAATTATGCAACAATAATCAGTTTTCAAGTGTCTCGGGTTAATTTTTTTTTATTAAGGCGAGACACGGCAGGCAAAAACATCGTTTTTTTTCACTGGTCAATTTTGAGATTTTGGGCTATTTGTCTTCAATAACATGTTTTCTTTCAGACTTGTGCTGAAAAAAAGTCCAAAATACACATTTAGGTCTTTATTTTACTACACTTTGTCTTTTTGCGTCAGTAGATTTCTCTGAAATTCAACAAAAGTTGCCGTTCTAAATCAACGCGCAGCTCCGCGATCTCTGTGTTCTTCCTTTAATCACGCACATGTCTGGAAAGCTCTCTCTCTTCTGTACAATGCTGTTGGATCCAAATATGGTCATTTCCTTTTAATCAGTAACCAATCGTGAAAGTAAAATGGGCATTTAACCCTAAAAGCGAAATCTCATTGGCTGATGTCAATTTCTGACAACCTGATTCGTTCAGATGCATCACGTGACGCGCTCTGACACTCAGATGTGTGTTTTTGACTGTTTTTCTGCTCAGTTGAAGGCCATAAATGCTGTGTTTATAAGTTTTGATGTGATTTAGGTCGTTTGTATTGTTGTTGCTAATGATTTGATAAGATATTGTGTCAGTAAATAGTTGTTTCCACTAAAAAAGTATGATTTTTTACATTACAAATCTTTAAATGCCTTTTTCTCAAAATGACTTTTCTCTCATACTCCAAGTCCGAAATCTCCTCTTCAGTAGCACCTATACACACCAAACTTTCCAGTCTTGTACCTAGTTATATTATGAAGACAATTACAGAGGGATTTGTAAATATATTATTCCTATCCTGATTTATATAACATTTTATTCCAAAAAACATGGCGAAAATTTTTTTTTAAGGCTATTGACAGTATATTCTGTTTTACAGGATAACAAAAGTAGATATCCATAAATCCCTCTGTAATTTTTTTTCCATCTAATATGTGAACACAATGAAAAAAGAATTTTGAACCTGGCTTTATCCAATTCTGAGATTTCGTTTTTTAAAATATAGGCAAATTAGCCCATATTTAATTAGATAATGCCTAATTTGCATATTTAAACAATAAATTACAGAAAACTTGTAATACATTTTTTTTTCATCTTAATGTAGGTAATCAACTGGGAAAGTTTCATGGTGATATCTGCTAGTTAAAAATATTTCCCTATTCACCTGTAGTGTCTCGCCTTAATTCAAAATAGTTTCACTTTCCATGTGGACACGAGCTGATCCAGTCTTCGTTGTTGTGGTGATGGTTCATTTTCCTCTGATTCTGGCTCAAACATAATAAGGTTTTATCATTGCAAGAGCCATCGCTTTGCATGCATCACCCGCTATTAAACAGTTGCGCCGAATCCGCAAATGTTCTGGCTGGGGGCGTTAATAATTGATGCACAGGCACTGACGTTAGCCAATCATATCAGTGGGCGTTGACACTGAACTCTTAAAGGGGAAACACCCCCAAAACAGACTGTTTGAATCAGAGGATGAGAAACAGGGTGGGAAAAGGTCATAAATCACTACATTTTAAAAGTTTTTTGTAAAAAAAACTATAGTAATACTATAATTGCACCTAAGGGAACATAATAATAAAATAAAATAAACCATGTCATGACCCCTTTAAGATATACATTTTTTTTCAATTATTTCCCAGGGAATCAAACCCATGACCTTGGCGTTGCTATGCCATGCTCTACAGTTTGAGCTACAGGAAAGCTCTGCAAGAACTTAACTAATCCACAACCATAAACAAAGGCACTTAATATACTATAAATGTAAATTATATATATGACTAAAACAATTCTCTCTCTCTTTCTCTTTTTCCGCATTTAATTTCCGTTCTAATCGACCTTATACTTGAAAAATTGTATCGACTCAAATGGCTTCTGCTGTTCCTCACTTGTATGTTGCTTTGGAGAATAGCATCTGGATGAAAACACGTAAATGTACCACGGCGCTCGTGTCTGTGTCAGCATGCATCCACATATGCACTTTGACTCTCACAGAGCCATAAAAGGAAAACATCATTAAAGCAAAACTAACTAACCTTGAAGTTGGATATAGATAAAAGGACATTTGTCACCTGTAGCCTATTAAAATACTCAGCTGAAATCAGCCAAAAGCCTGCTTCCAACATCACCGTTCATAATTCATAACACACATAAGTACATTTTTTGGCAAACTATGGAGGCTTGTACATTTTGCTAAATCAATTTTCAATACCAAAACGGTTACATCAGTTTTATTTTCACAATTTTATTGTGCTCCAAATGTACAATTAATACAAACTTATCGCCTCAAAAACAACTCTCTTTACCAAAACGGACCATATCATGTGTATCTGTTAAAGGTCAGTTTGCTTTTTATTTCAGTGCACTCTGTGACATGCTAGTATACAGTAGACAGACATTTGGAGAATTTCTGCACATGCATTGATTTTTCCTGGTCATGTTGTATGTTGAATACATGATCCAGTAAATACGTCAGAATACTGTTATCTGTTTGAACTATGAAATGAGGCAGATAGGTAAAGGTAAACCCTGACCTCTTCAAAAATACTCAACTACAGGCCTAAATCACTGGAATCTCTATAACTTAGAGATTCCAGTTTGTTGTCCTGTTCTGACAGTTAGTATACGACTAGTGTACCGCTATTCTATTAGACAATCATGACAGCAGTGTCTCAGATTTTACAATCCAATTTTGGCAAGAAGATCATGAATGCATTTATCGGGCACTGAATAGAGGAATATTAAAGCAAAAGTATTTGATTTATTTGACTTTTTATTTGATTTTTATCCTGTCATCCTTGTGGCAATCTAAATTTTAAAACCGTTTACAAATCTGCTCATAGTTGCTCTGTTTTGTATTATTTATATTGCTGCCTATAGCAACAGTATTATCAGTCAACAGACTTACAGTAAGTGCATCTGTCACTTTAGGTCAAGGCTAGACCCTAATAAATTGTGCATACAGTATCTACATATTCTGCAGGACTGTCACTATAACAGAGGGAAGGATAACAATGATCCACAACGATACCAATAGGTTTGCTGTAGGATCCAGTATACCGGTAATTAATTCAATGTTTATGTTATGTCACACATATTTAATCACCTTGTGGAACTCTATCTGATGCAAAAGAGGAGTTGAGTTTGTCAGGGCTGTGTCACACTGGGTTGCATGCTGCTCCTGATATATATGAAGACCTGGGTTTGCGTTTTGGGTCATGAGCATTGTTCCCCTTTTCTCCCATTGTACTTGTCCGTTTACTTCACACATCTTATATTACAACAGAAGTTATCACACGGGTCAGGGACAAATGATTGAATGTAAGATGAAAAATACCTACAGTATTTATGACTGCATTTAGCCAGCTATAATGGATAAAGTTTTTTTAAACTACACATTCATTAAACTCATTATAAACACAACATGCTGAATACATTCAAATTAGGCCTAACAATTAAATAAATTAAATATGCATACATACAGGTTTAGTTTTTGCTGTACAATACTTTACATTTCATTTAGCATTTGTTAATTATTCTAAAATAGTAATGAATATAATAATATGATGAAAGTAATAACTCTGAAAAAAACAAAACAAAAAAATAAATAAACTATTCAAAATTCATAAAATTAAATGAATAAAAATTAAAGGGATTGTTCACCAAAAATAAATAAATTTGATCATTTATTCACGTTCATGTCATTCCAAACCAGTATGACTTTTTCTTCTGCAGATTTAGAATTATTTTTCCCATACAGGGAAAGTCAATGGGATCCAGTTAATAGGCTTGATTTGATCTCACGTCACCCTCACACAATAACCAAAGCAGTGGTTCCTAACCCTGGTCCTGAAGTAGAAGTACACATTTTGTTTGTCTCTCTAATCTGACAGTACCATTTCAGGTCTTGAAGAGCGAGCTGGTGAGATGAATCAGGTATGTTTGATTAGAGAGAAATGTGTAGAGTTGAGGATATTCCAGGACCAGGGTTGGGAACCACTGAACTAGACCATGAACCAGATCCCTGTCTGAACTATAAGTCCTTTTACAGCACTACGTTTCAGTCTTGTTGATCTATATAAAGTTATTGTTTGAGTGTTGAATGCATGTACTGCTGCTTTTCTTATTCAGCTCGACTACTGTCATATCATCATTACTGATGAGTCTTATCCCGAACTCACCTGGTTTCATGGTACAGAGGTTCTGAATGACTTCCTTTTCAGTGTGATTACTTTTCAGTCTCTCCTCAATCTGTCTACACAGTTTGCCGACTGTCATCCACCGGTCTCTCATGTATTTTCAATCCTCTGCCTTTCATGAAAGCCAAGTCCCTCAGGAGAACACAATGTCTGCTCTAGCACTCGATGAGCCCTCGATGCTAAACGGGAGAGATATGTCAGTATGTGCTGTTGTAGGAACAGATTTGCCTAATGTGGGAACATTGTGCCATTTTATCTGTAAGCCCTCCAAGCAGAACAATCTTCAAGATAAACAAGAAAAAGATAGTCTGTCAAGGCTAACTTTGAATTTTGGCTCGACAAAGCCTCGTTTGAAAGTTAGTTTGAAATCTGAAGGTTATTTAGGCTCTGTGTACTTCTAATATGTTTGGAAGATTGCAGAGAGACTTGAAGTTTGAATATTATAAGTCTTGGGTATTGTAAATACTCTGGCCATTAAAAGTGATATACAAGTTTGAAGAGATTTAGACTCTGTGGTTTGGATTGGATTGGGCTTTGGTCTAGTTTGTTTGAAATCTCAAGTAATTAGTTAACTCTTATGCGGTGTTGAAAACCATGTAACACCGTTTGTGCTCCTTATCAAAAATGACTGGCCTTTTAAAAATTGCTTGTAAATCTATTGTTGTTATATTATCATCAAATATTGTATTCAATCTTTTTGTCAACTTGTTTTCTTTCAATTAGGACAGGTTTTGTATTTATATTTTGATTGATCATAGAAATTACAAATATTCACAAAAAAACTATTAGGAAGTAGTTACCCTGTAAAGTCAGTAAGTTTTAGTCCAATGCGATAACATTAACTAGCATTTTCTGTAAAAAGAATATCCTCTCTGGGTCAAAATGACCTGAACACAACCTGAGGGTTTTGAACCGCAAGTCCACGTAATCTCGCACACTAAGCAGAACTATGCTGTGCGGCTTCTTATCACAGAATGAGGCAGAAATTATATTATTTTATTACTGTTATAAAGGCTATGTCTGTTGGCATTGCACTATAAATATAGATTTTCCTTGTGAAAATACCAGAGATGACTTGAAGAACACAGATAAACCATATACTGTGTGTTAATTATCTTCATGTTTAATCAGTCAAAATGTCTCATTTATCAGCCTTTTATTTACACTCTAAAAAATGCTGGGTTGTTTCAACCCAATTTTGGGTAAAATATGGACAAACCCAAATGTTGGGTTAAACATGTAATGTAAAAATTGAACCCAACGGTTTGTCCATATTTTACCCAAAATTGGGTTGAAACAACAGCATTTTTTAGAGTGTAGCTACAGCGATAGTTTGATGGCTTAGTCCATATTAAAGGGATAGTTCAACCAAAAATTAAAATTCTGTCATTAATTACTCATTTCGCATTTCGTAACCATAACCATAACCGTAAACCCGTAAAGCTTCATCTTCAGAACACAAACAAAGGTCTTTTTAAAGAAATTTGAGAGCTTTCTGTTCTCTCCATAGACAGCTACGTAAACTACCACTTTGACGCTTCAAAAAGTTCATAAAGAGATCGTAAAACTAATCCATATGAATTGAGTGGTTTAGTCAAAATTTTCTGAAGAGACCGCTTTTATATCAGCGGACATAAACAGCAGCTCAACTGAACCTGCTTGAAATCTCATTGGTTAGCACGTCAAGCAAACATGTTTAAGCTTCCGTTTACCACAAGGGAAGAGTACATTTTTATATGTGAATAAAAGCTTAAATTAAATCAGTTAATTATATAAAGCAATCATGTATTTTCAGAAAATTTGGACTAAACCGCTAAATTCATATGTGTTGAGTGTGCACCTGTGGAGAGGGAGAAAAGATGAGAATGTCTTTAAGGTACATATTCAAAATGTCTCGTAGGGATATTAAATTCGGTCTTCCGCTCATCCACCTCGTGAATTCATACAAGGTGGTTAGCTTTGCAGAGGTGCAACTTGAAGACCTGGGCTCTGTGCAATAACAATAACTTTAGTCCCTATATAGTCAATGTAGGTGCGCAGGGAACCGTGCTTCTTCTCAACGAAGAAGAACCCTGCCCTAGCGGGTGGTGATGAGGTACGGAAAGGGAATATGGGCGGAGAAGTGCCTGGAGGTCAATGGCACAGTCATATGGCTGGTGAGGAGGTAAGGACATGGCTTGAGACTTTCTGAAGACCCGAGGAAGATCATGGTACTCCGCCTGGACTCCGGTGATCTACTACCTCCACCTGCAAAACAGGACACACAGAGCCAGGAGAAGAGACGGCACCGAGACAAGACGCTAAGCAAAACGGACTCCAGGCTAACACTGAGTTCCTTAAACCAACCCACGTGAGGGTTGTGCTGCACTAGCAATGGATGCCCCAGGATGACCAGGGCACCCGGGAATTCAGCAGGTACAGCTCAATATCCTCACGGTTATTGCCAGAGACAACAAGACTTACACGAGAGGTACTGTGGGTAATGATGGAGATGAGCTGGCCAGCTAATGACCATACAGAGATGGGTGAGGTCCTTGGCGACTGAACTGTCCACAGTACAGACATAAACCTTGTGCCAGGCGATCTTGTTTCTCCTGAGGCGTGAGACAGAGACACTCCAACTGCATGGGCTCGGGGTCCATTGGAAGAGGCGACGACGGGAAGGGTTGACTTGGGGGAAGGAGCCCTCCCCCAGCCTCCAGACCGATGCTGGCGCCGGCAAAGGATCCGACCCTCCACACGAAGAGCCAGGTCTACCAAGGAATCCAGGTCGCAGGGCAGCTTATAGGTGCCGTTCTCATCATGGATGTCATCATCCAGCTCCTCAATAAACCTGGAATGCAGGGCCCCCTCATTCAGTTTGGGTCCCTGTCGTAAGGTTGTGGGCTGTTGGCATGAGGTCCAGGCTCGTGGTGGAGAGGAGATTGGGCAGGATGAATGACTGGTCTGGTTCCCAGAGCATATCACTGGAGTTCCTCAATACGGGCGTTGAGATTGGCCACCCGAGCTGACGTGAATTTAACCTCCGGTGTAGTGGTGGTAAGCTGGGTGGCATGCTGGCCCAAGAGAGCGTCTGCTGGATGAGTGTCAGGAATCAGGATGAGATTCAGTTGCGGGCACAACAAAACTCAGTTTATTTCTAGAATAATAGCACACAAGGCCAAAAGCAGTCAACAGAAAAATAATAATTAAATCTAGCAGAGGGCGTTGGACAGCTCAATTCCTAGGCAGCCTTCAGGAGAACGTGAGGAACACATAACACAATAGACCACAGCACCTAGCACCCGGTGGAGAGATCGCTGGTGGGCGAGGAATCAGAGGCTGGGGTGAGTGAAGTCAATTCCAAGGAGCAGGAAGCAAGCCAGGGCAGGGGAATGCAGTCTAGACGGCGTGAGAGAGGAGAGAAACAAAACTAAAAGAAACAAAACGGGCACTGGAGCCTCGAAACAGGACACAAACACGGTTTAACTAGACACGACAATGTATTACAGCTGTCCGGAGCACTAGGTAACATACACAAACATTCTGGCACAAGACACAGAACAAGAGAGGAATAAAAAGTGGAATAAATGAGGAAGTCAATTGATGACAGGTGAGCAATTATGTTTAATGGAATAACAAGAGGGTGGGGATCATGCCACGATGACAGCGGAGCTGTCAAAACAAACCATGAGCACCAAGACAACGACAGAGAGTACAAAACTGGGCTGATCAGACCAAAAATAAAATTAGCTGAGATTTTTCTTGGATAAAGAATTCTTGCACTCATCCCACTTGATGAGGTCATGTGACAACAAAGTTGATACATTTATTATTTGCATAATTCACACATACTTTATGAACTGTATGCTGCACAGTTTTCAGTAAGCTAATATTCCTTAGTGAACATTGCCAGAAACATACAGCATGTGTCTTTCTTGCATGTTGAGAATCATCTCTGTGTGTATGCTGCCCCCTTTAGGCCTTGTGTGTAATGTTTTGAATTGATTATCAAACTGTTGAACTGTTTTTGCATTTTGTTCTCATAAGGGAACACATTTAAAAACATTAAACGCAGGATAAAAACATTGGAGTTTAGTAATGTGAAATTAGATTTAAAAAAGGCTTTTCTATTTATATTTTCACCCATGTAGGAAACAGAAAGCACCACTAGGGGACAGTCTGTGTTCATCCTGATGCAGTTATTGCATGATGATTGCACGAATGGCATCCATCAGACATCCAATCAGTCAACAGCTTGTTTGTTTGTTAGTTTGTTTTTTTTCGGGGGGGGGGGGGGGGGGGGGGCTTAGCTTTTCGGGGGGGGTTAGTTTTACGATTTTAGCACCACACATACAGTGTTTATCATAACAATCTAAGGATCCAGATACGGTTTGTGTGCCAATAGTTTGATGCAGAACTGGGAACTGAAATAAAAGCTTTTAGGTCTATAGTCCTGCGTGACTTACCTTCTATCCTCTGTGCTGTGACCACAAACTTTGTGCGTTGTGTCCCTGAGATAAGCGTTGTGTTGCTTTTTTGAAATGGTTCTGTGCCACTGAAAGTCATGAAAGAACATATCAAATGAGTTTCTGATAGACAGCTGGCTAATATCAGGCATAGAGATATACATAAAGCGAGAAAAAGTATATATATTACGGAACTGTCAAACCATCAGGCATGTGTAAAATGCAAATGGCTTATCATTATTCAAAATACTACAGTACATATACACTACCATTCAACAGTTTGGGGTCAGTAATTTAATGGTTTTGAAAGAAGTCTTTTATGGCTGCTTTTGACCAAAAATACTGTAAAAACAAATATTTTGACATTTTAAAAACATTTTCTATTTGAATAGCCTGTATTTTAAAACATAATTTATTCCTGTGATGGCAAAGCTGAATTTTCAGTATCATTACTCTAGCGTCACATGATCCGTCAGAAATCATTGCTGATTTGCTGCTCAAGAAACATTTCTTAATATCATTGTTGAAAACACTAGCAGTGCTGCTTAACATTTAACAAATTGACCAACTGAACAAATTATGTTAGTTACTACAGTTGGCCAAGATAAGAAGGGTTACACACACTGTCCTTAACACACGACCCAAGTAAGCTTTACTTATAATCTCCATTTCATACTGTATGCAGGCACTACAAGATGCATCACACTAATGACCACATCTGCATGCCATCTCAGTATTATGTCCATTAAAGGTATTCAGAAATGGATGGCTTATGCATTTCTCATCAGACTAAAAAAGCCCTTCAATCAGATGATTATGGTTGTTGGTCATATATGTTGCCCCTCAGTTAAGGGGAGGAATTTAGGACAATCTGCTATAGATATGTTATATCTAGATGTTATATATAGATATCGCTATAAAAAATGCGTCTGTGAATGGAATATGTAAAATAAAAAAAACTTTTAACCGGCCGATTTAAAAGACACGAGAATCTACAGTGTTTAAATAAGCCCAAGTTATGTTTTATAATTCAGATTCCTCCTCTTTTAAGCATCTTCAGTTATTTGAGGCTAGAGGAATCGTAGAGCAGCTGATAATGGTTAGCTGTGGGCTGCCATTTGAATTTCAATTTCAGGAGCATTCATTGCACACAGAGCCTTCTTACTCTCCTGGCTGAAAACAAGTGAATGCAGGTTGTTGACAAAGTTTTTTCCAAGCTACTGGAATTTTAACGATGGATCGCCATCGCCACATGCTTTCTAAAGATATTTTGCTCTGACGGGTTGTTCGTATCGTTCAAACACTTGACAAAAGTATACAGGAAAAACCTAAAGTCCTACAAAAGTAAGCCCTAAACCACCATGATGTGACATTTAAATAAACATAATAAAACATTTTTGTTGAAACAGATTAGTTAAGATTTGATTTGAGAAATCTACATGAAAATACAAGGGATTGCTGTAAGAAATAGTAATTTTACACTCATGAAAGTAAGTTAAAGATGCCTGAACTCACATTACAGTTTTCTTATTCAATTCTAGATTTTGGCCCAATTTTTCCTTGATTTATGTGATAAAACAATGCATCGAGACTGCATAAATACCAGGCTTCTTAGCAAAAGTCCAGTATTATATATATATATATATATATATGCACAACTCAGGGTGCCGGATTACAGCCAGCCAGTCGTGACATCAGCCGTGTGCGTGATTGTGACACCAGCAGACACACACACACACACACACACCAAAAGTCCAGGAGGCTATTATCTGTTTTATAATAAATGTAATTTACTTGCAATTTACTTGGTTATATTTAACCAAGCTAAATTGCATCTGAACTGATCAGATCAGCATGCATTTCCATTGTTTTTTTTTCTACAATAATCATGCAACTTCATCAAAAATATTTGTGTTTGTTTGTTTCTTAAAGTTCCATTCACAATCCACTTGGTTTAAAAATAAGTGCCCATTACTAAACATGACACTTCCAAATAAATACAAAAGTAAAAATTGACCATGAGTGCCATGTAAAAAATCCTCTATTTCAATTCTGCTAAGGAGATATAGTGCTGATGAAATCTCTGCTTATTTATGCTGCAGCGCCACTGACGAAACAATAGCAAAACAAACAAAAGAGGGACAACGAGGCAACATTCAGGCTGTTATGACACCACATGAATACTGTGAGACTCTGGCCTTAGAGAGAGGTGGCAATCGGTGGTAAATGGCATGCTAGTTCACAGCTGTAGCAAAGCGCTAGGCTTAAAACGCTGCATTAGAAAAGCACGAGTCAAAGGAATGAAGAAACTTGCAGCCTTTGTGTTGTGAAGGGAGGCGTGCAGGGGGAATGATTACAGCCAATGAACCCCACAACCATGTCGCAGCATCCCTCCAGCAGAGAGAGAGACAGAGCTCAAACATGGCTTGCTTTCATAGCCTAATGTTCTGCTCCACTCCTGCCAGAGAGAGAGAGAGAGAGAGAGAGACTATAGAAAGGGCATTCATCAATGCCTCTTTTGTCAGGCATGCAAGATGGAAATTAATGAAGGCATTCATGAGAGGGTCTGATGTTATTAGTGTAACTTCAGGAAACAAAATGGAAAATTAAATTCACCTCCTTATTGTTGCCTGGGGTGCCATTTTGTTTCAATCCAGGTCCTCAAAGGAAAAAGCAAGGCTTTTTACCGCCACAGCTCGACAGTCTTGTGCTTTCCTCACATGAACAGATAAACCCTCCCATTATTCATTAGATCAACTGAGAAATTATCTTCATGTCATGCAAAGCCGGAGGGAGGATTCGCTAATCCTACATTTCTTGGGGTAAGGGGAGTAGGGGAGGGGGTGTGCATTGTGTAAATATTGTTTAACAGGCATTCAAATGCTATTACAAATCATTTATAATTACCCTAAAAACACATTCAATTTCAGACCAGCAAGAGTTGGCAGCCATTTTGTGGCTTAAATAACAGACATGCCTTATTCTGGTTACTAAAATCAACAGCCCCTTATAAAAGCTGTTCAAGATAACAGCATAACCTAGGAAATGTCACTAAGTGTATTTTAATGCAGTGCTATGTGGTTGCAAGGGCGTTGTTATGGTGTTTTAAGTGGAAAATGATAACCTTTCTGTGATCAGTTCTTAAAATAACCTTTTTTTTTTTCATTGTCAACATATTAATAATCATCTGAATAACCTTTTCCAGTAAAATGAATCTTTTGTGCATTGGAAAGGTTCAATGGATGTTAAAGGTCCATAGATGCCAATAAAGAACCTTTCACTTTGAGTGTGTATTCAGGTCATTACAAGTGGCTCAGGTCCCTCCTTCAATGCAAATCTTTTTTTCTGCCCATTATACTGTCCCCTGGGCTACAATCATTTGACAAATTACTATAAGAATAAAAGCAAAAACACCTTTCCTTAATAAGGCACACAGTTTAAGGTATCATTCATGTCTGCACTTTACATTGTGCACCAGTTGAAGAATAAGTATGAGAAATAATAAAACTGAGACTTGCCTTAGCAATCAAAGACCAGTTCAGTGCTTTCGAATTTGCATCGAGTCTTTTCTGTAAACTGCAGAGAAAAGTGGGAGAAAACATTAGGTTTCACGTAAGTGTTCCAGCTTGTGACCCATAGATCCCTTGAGCTTGTTTATGAGTTAGGTGCTCCAGGGACCGAGGGGGCCTCTAGTGCAGCGGTCTGGACTTTCTAAACATTTGTGATGAATTAGATCATTTCCTCTTGCCCTGAGAAAGCAAGCAGCACAAATGACTAAATTAAAGGCACCTACCCTCCTGCAGACAGCCATGCTCTGCAAAGAGACAAGGGCTTACAATGAGAGAGCAAAAATAGGGTTGTGAGAATATAAGACTTGACAGCTGTTTTCTCAGGGTCAGCAATGGGAGGATCACATGATTGGCCTTTGTTATTTTTCCACTAGCTAGCCAATGTGTGAGCTGGTTCAAAAAGCATTCTATGATTGCTTAAAGGGATAGATAGTAAAAGAAAAAGGTTTTGTCATCATTCATTCACCTTGATGTCTATCTGAACCTGTATGAGTTTTTTTTCTCCAGTGGATCACACATTCAAATATTTTGTAAAGAATGTTTATGCTTCACTTCAAGAAAAATATCATATACATGCATCAAATATATACATGACAGAGAAAAATACATTCAAACATTTGAGTTTGATGACAAAAGTTGGCAAAATCAGCCATTTATTGAAATGAAAAATAACTAAATGTGAACAAACATTTTGATGAAATTTTTAAGTAACAGCTCAAACTTCAATATACCGAACATATATGTCATTGCAACAACAGTGTCGTACAGATTTGTTCATGGACAAAGTCTCACACAGCCTCGCAATGCAAGCCCAAAGGGGGAACAAACAGACCAGGAGCTATGGAGGAACATAGCAGACTCGTCATCACACAATGCTTTTCAGACAACTCTGAAAATGATATACATCTTCTTACAGCATTTACACCTTTCGAAACAATAGTACCACAAAAATAAAACAGGAGATTTATGGACGACAGACAAAGAGAAAACAAACCACATGAAGCTGAATGGTGTCGTGATACTGCTGGAACAATATGACCAGTGCAAGGCTGACCAAGACAAGTCGGGCGGGGGAGATCTTGAGAATAGACTAAAACATGCTTCTGCTGCGCCTATTCACAGAGGTTTATATACATACAGCTCATATCCATCATAAGAACAAGTAAAAAAAAAGTGACAGAAAGAGAGAGGATCAAAAGAAGTCTAAACACACTGCAGCTCTGCATTCATACCAATATGGCTTCCTGGCTCAGTGCGCCCAAGTGAAATAAGAAGCACCTGAAAAGTGCTGGCATCAAGACGTTTGATAGACAGAGGCAGAAAGAAAAAAGGAAATATGAGTTGTTCTCAGCACAGAGATGGCATTGACGCAACCATCTTTAAAGAGGTTCCTACATGTGCTGCATTACCTTGAGGCCGCAAAGAGGCTGAATGTCTAAGGAGTCATGCAGATTCAGAAGACAGCGAACACTGAATGCAAAAAAGCGACTAAAAAGAGCCGTCAACTCAAAAGGCTTTGCCATGTAGTCTTTAGAGATTTCAAAGACAGTGCATGGATTGCAAAAATAAGCAGGTACCAAGTCCAGATTGGGTTGGGGGGGTCTGCTCCCTCTTTTAGACATGGGAGACTTTCTGAGACTCCCGCGCCTGCTTGATGCTGTAGAGCCACTTTATGACCCGGGCGTTCCGTTCAACGGCAGAAATTCCATAGGGAACACGCTCCCCGGCATCATCTTCTTCATCGGTCAGGTCGTCGTTGCTATGCCGTGACTGCTCACAGTCCGAGCTGATCATGCTGGCACTACGGAAGTTGAGCGACACAATGTCAGAGTTCGCTCGGGCAAAGCTTTCCACACCTACGCTCTCCAGCTCCTCGGGATCCAGCCCACAATAGTTGAAGAAGCGTTCCACGTCTGCGCCAGCTCGAGCATAGCGGTCGCTCAGGTCTGATTTGGAGCGGTGCAGAGAGGGCCTGCGGGCCACAGAATTGCCCAACTCCAGCTCTGTAGCAGTGCTGGCCAGTGTCTCTTTTTCAGGGGAGCGGGGTGCATTGTCACAAGCAGCCAAGGCCTTAGCGCTAGGCTTGGGTGGCAGTGGTGGTGCGGAAGAGCTGCTGCTACGGGCCGCTCTCAGTGGCTTGCCATTGCACATGCGGCGAATGTCTGAGGAGCTGTGGGAGGCATGCAGCGGCGAACGCTCACCAACGGCCTCGCACGACCTCTCCTCCAGCAGCCTGCGACTCAGGTTCAAGTTGCCTCCCTGTGGACTGTGTCGACCTTGCGTGGAAGATGGTACCTTGAGCGAGTCGGTAAAAGAACGACATCCAGGTTCCGTTAGTTCGGATGAGCGATGCGGCGCCCAGCTGCGTGCCCCGACTTTGTAAGACGTCCCCTTGGCAGGCCCCTCGGATGAGGAGGAGCTGTTCAAGATGTTCTTCAGGATCTCCAGGTTGAGATTCTCCCGTTTGGTGGTGGTTGCGCAGGTGTCTGACTTGGCATTGTTGTTGGAGGCCTTCAAGCCAGATCCCACACCGCCATTCCTCTTGACAGGAACTGGGCAGACAGGGGGTTTGGCCAGTACCTGTGGCTTGATGGGTTCCTGCTTAGCGTTTATGACCTCCTGGCTCTTTACGTACTTGGCCTTGTCGGCCTCGAGACGCTCCACGGCACTCAACCGCTTCGGGTTTTGCTCAGTCTGGCGTCGGAAGTATTCAGGCCCCTTGTTGAGGATGCGGAGTGGGACAGCAGAGGCAAAAGCCCCACCCTGGACGGCGGGCTTGCTATCTGCCTGCAGCGTCTCGGTGGGCATCTCTGCTGGTCTCTCGGCGGCCGCCGTGGTGGATTCCGCAGTGGACTCTCGTCAAGGGGCAGCCTGGAGGCACACGCATCAAGCCAGATGACCGGACTATTAATCCCGTCTCCACTGGCTGTCAGCAGTGAGGCCTCATACTCACAGCTCATTAATTAGCCCCCGCTTCCTCCACGCAGCCAGGCCCCGCACAACGGGAAAAGAGAGCACTCAGCTCCAGTCAGTGTCAGCCCAACCTGTCAGGCTCAGCCAGCTGGGAGGGAGCACCAGAGGATTGTGGGGAAAATCCTTGTCGCTGCTCCTTTGTTCCTGGCCAAGGCTGAGGACCTGAAAAACACAAGGACCAACCATGTTAAAGGAGCAGGTGACATCACATTCCTAGCAACAACAGGAAGAGCTGCGACTCTGGCATGCTGTTGGCTGATGATGTAAGAACGAGAAAACAACTGATAGAAACACATGTACACCTCAATATCAGTGGAATTAACACATTTAGGTGGTGGTGGGTGTGTATGAGAAAGTTTTTAAATATAGAAATATTGATATGCACTAGTGCACCGTGGTTCCTTATGTATAACTGCAATGTTTATCCTTATAGGATACATTTATATATGTTACCATCGTTCGTCTGTGTAATCAACCATATTTCTTATATATTGCTTATAATTATTTCATAACAAAATTATATGAATATATTCTCATAAGTCAAAAGAGGCAAATTATTCTCATAAAACTGCAAAGAAACTATGATTCAGCAATTTAAGGGTGAGTGTGCATGTTTTCTTTTTGCAGAAAGAAATATAGACGTATGATCAGGATTCGTGTTCCTGGCAAAACCCTGAGGCTGTTTGCAGGGGAACAAGAAAAAATACATTGAAGAGAGGAAGAAACACGAAATGGTGGAAAACTTTCCTAGTCTCATAAATAAAAGTAATTACAGAGGTTCTTCGACAACAGTGTTGGTGGTGGCCACAATAGTTCTGGAAACTGCTATGACAAAGCAGTTTATGGCACAACAGTCTGTGACAATCTTCTGATTCAATCTAAGGGCTGCAGAGATTAATAAAAAAATAAATAAACATCAGCATAGCCATTACTGAGACGGCAAGTGAGTTTCTTTTTTGAGCTCAGGCTATTTTATTTTAAGCCTTCACATGCCTAGGGTCTTTAGCTCAATAGGTTTATGATTTCTTGCTTGTATAGCTTCACACTTATTTAAATAGCATATCTGTACCACTTTGTGGTGTAGAAAATGGTCTGTTATTTCAAATAATGTTTTGTCAATGTATGAGAATGTATATGTTGACCATTACAAGGTCTAGTTAATTTCAAAACTGTAAAACATACAATGGCACCCATATCAGAGTTATTACACACAGTTCTTCATTTCTGTGCATCCCGACCTCAGGCATACAAATCCACTGATTACAAGCTCACAAGGGATTTTATTGTTGTATAGCAATCAGATTTGCAGAAATATCATATAATTTAATTACAAAAACTCCCATTAGCAAGTGAACCTCACTGGACCCAAAAGCACTTTTTTTTCCGCCCAAGCACTTAAAACGTCCCCAGGGTCACTTTTGGGTTAGATGGAGACTTTGCAAAGTCTTCGAAAAGTCAGAGGAGGAAGTATTGGAGAAAACAGAATAAGATGGCCTTTTAAAAGGACAATTAAAACTCCTTCATCTGTAGCATGCTGTCAATTTACACAGAAAATAATTTTGAAAAACACACTTAAGGTTATGTACTTATAATGGAAGTCTATGGGGCACAAATTTCTACATATCTTGTGCTTTTTATAAGCCTTTATAAGTCGAAATTTATTTCCAGTGCCAATTGACAACATGTCACAGATGTTCTTAATAAAGCTTGTCAAAAACACACATACAAAACCACTTCAACTAGTAATTGGAAGCGAATTATGTACCAGCCAGAGAGTAAAAACAAAAGCACTGGTCTGGAGTAACTTTCAGTAATACTATCTTCTAAACTAACCTATTTTGCCATTTGTGGGACATTGGCAGGACAAAAACAAACATATACAGAAAACAACTTTGCAGTCACTTTATTGATGATTTAGCTAGACATAATATGAGCAGACTGTGATGAAAAGAAAACTGTGTTCTTTAATAACGCTATCAACAATGACTGTTTATATGTTTCAGGAAGGGGTCAATGATTATAAACCTAAACCGCATATGGGGAATGGGCCTTTCTCTTCAACCATAATTACAGAACACAGAGGAGACTAAAACACGGGTCATGTAGAGTAATAATTGTAACGATCTCCCCAAACGCCCCCGCAAAAAAAAAAAAAAAAAAGTCGCCTTTAATCCTCTGTGTTGAGTGCTGTAGCCCCCTCCCCCAAAACAGAGTAAGCCCAGCTGTGGGACTCCAGCCAAGAGCCATCTCACATCATTTCATCTCCCTCCAAAGCCCTTCTGAATTATCAGAGCCAAAGACAATCCCCACGGCTTTCTCAACGCACCCGCTCACCCTTATCGCCCATGTAAGAATAACACTTTACCTCACCACACCATCCCTGTGAGTTGGCCTGCTGAAATGAAACAGTAATTTGTTAAACGGATATTAGAACGACTTGCTACACGATCAGTAATACATGCAGGCCTCCCTGCATATGTGATCCTATGCCCTTATCAGTAACATATCTGTCATGTGTGTGTACTACAGTAAATATTCCTTTCTGGTCTTTAAAGACCACAATGAACTCTGTGGCTTTAGTGGTAAACACTTTGCAATAAGATTCAATTTGTCAGTAAACATCAGTTAATACATTAGGCATAATTAATATATATATATTATTATTACATTGACTTCATTAAATATACATTACATATAAACATATATACACACTAGGGCTTGGTATTGAAACAGATGTTCCAATTAGATCTTAATTGGATTCTCGATTTTTATTGCTTGGACTATTATTACTTATAATATACTATACTATATGTATTAATATATACTAATATTACTATATGTGACCCTGGACCACAAAACCAGTCACATGGGTCACAATTTTGAAATTGAGATTCATATATCATCTGAAAGATGAATAAATAAGCTTTCCATTGATGTGATCCAAATGGTTGATTGCATTGATTCCAAATGGTTTGTTAGGATAGAATATGTGGCCGAGATACAGCTATTTGAAAATCTGGAATCTGAGGGTGCAAAAAAAAAAAAAAATCGAAACATTGAGAAAATCGCCTTTAAAGTTGTCCATTTATGATCACGATTGTGCTGCATTCACTCACAAAAATAAGTGTTTTATACATTTACGGTAGGAAATGTACAAATTATCTTCATGTAATATGATCTTTACTTAATATCCCAATGATTTTTGGCATAAAAAGAAAAATTTATCATTTTGACACATACAGTGCTATGCATAAGTTTAGACACCCATGCTAAAGTTGACTAAAAAGAGGAATAAAAAATCATATTTTGGAAATTGAACTTAATGCCTTAATTTAAAAAAATAGGAAAAATCCAACCTTTAAGGACACCAATTTTCTTTGTGAATGAATAATGTATCGTAAATAAATAAATGTTCTTCCTTAAAATACAGGGTGCATAAGTTTGGACACCCCTATGTTAAATTCCCATAGAGTCAGGCAGATTTTTATTTTTAAAGGCCAGTTACTTCATGGATCCAGGATACTCTGCATCCTGATAAAGTTCCCTTGGCCTCTGGGATTAAAATATCCCCACATCATCACATAGCCTTCACCATACCTAGAGATTTGCATGGTTTTATTTCAGTTAGCCTAATAGCTGGTTTGATTTGCATTGAGAGATGATCTTATGGAAAGTACTCCATGCCAATCTCTAGATATGGTGAAGGCTATGTGATGATGTGGGGATATTTTAATCCCAGAGGCCAAGGGAACTTTATCAGGATGCAGAGTATCCTGGATCCATGAAGTAACTGGCCTTTAAAAATAAAAATCTGCCTGCCTCTATGGGAATTTAACATAGGGGTGTCCAAACTTATGCACCCTGTATTTTAAGGAAGAACATTTATTTATTTACGATACATTATTCATTCACAAAGAAAATTGGTGTCCTTAAAGGTTGGATTTTTCCTATTTTTTTAAATTAAGGCATTAAGTTCAATTTCCAAAATATGATTTTTTATTCCTCTTTTTAGTCAACTTTAGCATGGGTGTCTAAACTTATGCATAGCACTGTATGTATTGTTGGCTAGTGCCACAAATATACCCTACTAATGACTGGTTTTGTGGTCCAGGGTCACATATATACTTTCGCTTATTATTTTTTATTTTTTTTGACATGCATCCTTGTGATATTTCACCTTATTTATTACAATACAATTCTCGATTCCAGTTTTGATACCACAACTAAAACTACTAACTAATATAAATTTCGAACATTAAAAAAGGCAAGTAAACGGCCATTAATAAAAAAAAGAACAAATAATCAAACTACAATCAATAGCACAAATAAATAAATACAATAGAATAAACATACAAATGAAATATACAGTGCTTTTCAGGTTTTTCAGGCTTTTATTATTGCTGCTGTCACTTTAAGATATATATACACTAGTACAATATACTAGTATCTATAGTATAACAGTTAGTATGCTGTTAGTTAAAATCGTGAGACACAGGTCAGTGGAACTGTGATAAATACTGATAGTGTAAAATATTGATCTTGTACTCAGAGGTGTAAACAATTTTTGTCTGATAAAAAAAAAACTCTAGAATGAGAAAGTCCCTCTCCCGAATATCAGCGTTTCTGGCTAGCAAACTGCTAATCGTAATCATGGTTCACAGCTGTGGCAAAATCAAAGCTAAATTAAAAGCATAATAACAAAAATATATATACAGATACAACCTAATAACCTATACAAACTTGCTGTTTAGGAAACAAGTCAGCACAGGGCAAGGATATGTCAGCACTCAGCAAAAGGACAGAAAACTGCTTGTTATTTCATGAGGTCTTTATGGTTTCTTACGTATAGCTAGCAGATCATAAAGCACATCTGTATCAACGAGTGCGGTCCCCATGTTAGGAATGTTCTCTCAGCTGTACCAGTGTTATACTCTACGACCACGTAAGCCACATTCCAGTGCGCCTCAGGTCATAAAAATCACAGAAATGTGCAGAAAATACGCCACATCAGCTGAGCCGTTTGGCAATGTAGCAACAAAACCATTAAAACCATCTTGTTGTCTGACTGAGAGGCCAAATTTTTTCTTTTAATTCCAAACACATGATGATCACGCGAACAATTTTTACTCAGGCAGTTTAAAACCAAAACTGACCAAAAAAAGAAAAGAAAGAAAACTGCGGCTTTAAGGCCACATGACTAGATGTGCGTTACGTTAATACTAGATTCACGAGTCTGTTGCGTTTATCAACTTTGAGATGATATTAAGCACCAATGTCCCGCTGGGTGTATTGGGTTACAAAATCATGTATAAAACAAAGAGAAGATTGGATTTCAGCAAAAATCCTTTTATCACATTTGCCTAAAGGCTCGTCCTCTAGTTACATTACTCAGGGTGAGAAGAACTACAGTATGATCCTGCTTCACAGCAAAACTGCGTTAATAAACCTGCTTTGGTTTTGGCATCAAAACATTCTTACTAAATATTTCATATAAAAAACATACGCACAAAATGATTTGTTACCATTATTTAGAACCAATAAATAGTTTTATAAATAAAAAAACAAATTCATAAAGAATGTTTTACATACCGGTATATAAAAAAATGATACAACCCTTATCAGTGTCATAAAAGCACATATGCAGAGGAATGATTTGAGATGATCTTAAGAGCATTTTGAGCTTTAAAGCAAGACTTTTGGACCCGACTGTAAATATTCATAAGTTGGCAATGGTTTCATAAGATTACACCGCAGCTGTAGTGTTGATGAACTGCTATATAAGCAACAGATTCTGGTGTCCATATGTTATCTGCTCACACCAGCAGCACGGGGCTGTGACATTAGAGCTGGTTGTGTGCTGTGAGCAGTGGGCTGGACTAGTGACTCATGGAGCCAGCAGATGAGCCCCGGCCCTCAGGGGAGAGCAGCTCATTGGCTCTCCCCTCCTGTCACTCATCCAGACATGGGCCCACCGTCACAGAAGGTGTGTGTGTGTGTGTGTGTGTGTGTGTGTGTGTGTGTGTGTGTGTGTGTGTGTGAGAGAATGTGCCCGAGCCCTTGTTACATAATTATTTCATATATAGAAGCCACCAAACCAGTTGCAGTGTCACACAGTGTCTGTTCGACTGTGTAGAAGCTTGTCTACAATGGACTGGACACATGATAGCAAATTATCTAAATCCATTTGTCCTGTTATTGGAAGTTGCACATTATTTTCAAAATCGACTATCAACCGTTTGTTTAAAAAAAGCCAATGATCGGGGCCGATTATATTCTGTCAATCAAAGGGGGCGGAAAAACGTATCAGACTAGGACTTATACTGCGTGTGAAGAAAATGTCTCGTGTTGAATTTCATACAAAACAATAATGCATACTCATGATACAATAAAGACAATACTTATAATTAAAAATCGTCTCAGCTTTCAAATTCTGTCAACTTTTATCACCAAATCACGTTTTCAAATTGAATAAAAAAAAATGAAAACAATAAATGTTGGTTTGACACTCTTAAACGGGACAGTTCAAGTGGCTGTGCGGAGTGCATGTCTTTTCTTCCACTTTAATTCATTAAATACATGAAAAAAACATGCATTACCTCAAAAGGTATATTTGATCTGAAAATAAGTTTGAATATAATAGTTTGAGCTCTGTTGTTCTTTTTAAATTCTAATATTATAGAAATTTGACAAATGAGAGGGTTCCTTGTATAGTTTACACAGCATTAGTTGGAAGAGTTTCTCTTTTAGAAAATGTAACTATCGGTAGATATCATTCTGAATAATCTGCAATCGGTATCGACGGAGAAGTTTAGTATTGGTGCATCTCTAGTTTCTACAGACGTGTTGCGCTGCTTGCACCTAATGTAGACAGGGTGGACAAATGTTCAGTGCAAAAATTAGGAGCAATAAACATTACGAATTTAAACATAACTTTTAATGAATGTCTGTTAATTCGACGTTGTAAATAATACAAATTTAAACAACTTTTAATGAATGTCTGTTAGTGTTAATTCGACGTTGTAAATAAAACAAATATTAATGGAGTATGTAAAAAAAAAAGTTATTTCTACTTCAAAATGTCACATTTAATTATTTAATTCAGTGTTACTTAAAAAAAAAAGTTTATTATTTGTGAAATTTAATAGCAATTTGTACACCAAATCCTATACCATTTTTTTCAGATGCTGCTGTTACGTAAACACCATATTGAATACAAAATCTGAACGCCTATTTGGAAACATGTAAATATTGTTTGACTTCCTTTATTCTCTGTGTCAGAAAAGGAAAGTTACACCGCGCTTTGTGTACCAGAGTAACCACCACATTTCTGCTTTTCTAGAAGCGTTACCTACTGTCAAATAGTGAATTTGCATTTTCATTCAGCCTGTCTGCAGTTTTTAAACATTGGTCTGAACAGTCTGAAATTGGTCAGGCATTTAGAGTCAACTATCCACATACAAATTCAAGAGCAGAAGAAAATATTCCCAGACATCACAAAAACAAACTTTAAAGTTAGAAGAAATGTCAATATGTGGCAAACATAAAGTGCCACAAATCAGTCTCTGTCATCACATCCAGTTCATCATCCCCATGACATTTTATTTGCCAAAATATCCAGACAGAAGACATATTTGTCTTAGAAACTTTAATTTTATTTGTGATACTGGCACTAGAAGGCCCACAGCAATTTCAAGGATGTTTGGTGATCTCAATGCCGCTGCAGTAAATCAAAGGTGCTCTGTCATAGAGGAAAGGCTCTGAAAATAAAGCCTAAGGTAAATAGCAAACCTATTAAAAGGCATCATTCTGACATCCAGACCAAACACAGGACGTGCTGTGCTTTGTCGAGGGCTACCTGGCAGGCACAGGTAGCAACAGCGCATCTATTTTGAGAAGGTCTACAAAACACTAAATTACAAGTGCACATAACCAGAATATGACCTTCTATGGCTCATGGAAGACTGCAGGTGAGCCTTTCAAAGCGCAAGCACATTTGTCTGTATTCTTAAGAGAGCAACTTCAACTTTAAGCACATTTAAATATGCTCCCTTCCCTCTGGGACACACTCTAGTAAATGGCCTTTAAACTACTTTCAAAGGCCATGCTAACAGAGAAGCGTTTGACACTCCGTGAGGTTTAATTTTGGACCCTGCGTAAGTTCACAAGAATAAAAGCAACACAGCCGCATTGCGCCGTAAACGCTAGAAGCTGTCCACACTGAATGCGAAAAAGCGACCGTTGCAAATCTATTTGTTCTACGTATCTGAAGTAGTCCAAGCGCTTGGAGCAACATGTCCTGGGAGAATATCAATGTTCTAGCACAGCTTTGTTGTGTGTTTCTTGCAGCAATCACTACCTAACCAGCTCTTTGAGTTAACAAGAACAAAGTTAATCTAGTTGGTGTAAACGGATGCAAGGGACATTAACCCAGACTGAGGTTCGTTAAGAGCAAAGCCATGACCCAGATTATCCTGTACTAAAGCTCATGGGACAAATCTCACCACTCATGACTTTACTCATGCCTCATCAACCCAAAGCTTACGGGCTTTGATCACCCGTATAATAGTGAATAAATGATGAGCGTATGTATGCAGTTATACTGTACGCTAACTATCAGGAACTCACAGCAGACTCATCCATTAAAAAGTAAATGGTGTCCTCAGCGAAGACCCTAAGCTCCCGTGCACTTAATGCTCTATCTGTCCCGGACGCAGAAGAAATAATCCCGTTAGTGCTACTCAAGGAGCAGCGAGAGGACAGCAGTGACGGAGGACTGAGGATGGCCTCAGTTGGCTGGTGATCATGATGCTGTGGATTGGATCAACATGTGTTAACATGGTTCATCGTGATATTGATTATATTCTAAAGATAATTATAAGGGTGGTTAATTAAATTAACGAAAAATTAAAAATAATGCTTTTTAAAAAAATGAACAATGCGAGTACCATCTGTAACAAGAGGAAACTCGACTCACCAAGCCTCACTTACTGAGAACAAGCAGAAATAAGTGAGAAGTTGTTCACATGGGAAATGCTTTTGCGTTTAAAAACAAAAAAGATTGATAGTAACGGATTAGAAAGGAAAAGGATCTCTTGACATGTTTTTCAAACTATACATCAGCCTGCAATTGCAGACAATTTAAACAAAACAAAAATTAAGTAACATTGTTTCACCAAGGTCCAGTGTGACTGAATGTGATGGTTTAGCAGTCTTGGACAGGCGTTCCTAACATGACTGTAGGTGGAGACCGTTTCCGGCGTTTTGTAAGGAAGTCGGTCTGAAAAGATAATCTTCTCAGGTTAATTATAATAAACAAACTGCCGAGAATTAGACACACCACAGATGACTTGACTCGAGCACCCAAATTCTCATTCTCTTTTTCATCAATTGTGTTAACAGATTGTGGACAATGGGAAAATGTTATCCCAAACATTACATTTTAACGGCTTGTTAGTGAGTCTGGATTCTGGAACACATTGATTTCATCATAGCCTTTACCCAGATGAACATACCGAGTTACACACTTCTGAAGGGTTGGAAATGATCAAAGGGAATGTGTCAGCTTGTACAACCCATTCGCTTAAGAGAAAATGACATGGGAAAAACTTTTCCCGCACTAAAAGCTGCTCCCTCAGGTACCTCTTGTTTTTCTGTGAAGGAACATCTGCTAACGCACACAACAACAAACACAGGACCTGGGAATGCAAACAGACTCTCTGACCCCAGCACTGCAGATATCATGTTTGTTGGTGTATTGAAAATTGTTTGGCTAGTGTTGTTCAAAGTATAGTTTTTACTCTATAAGTTATACTGGAGGGAAGAGCATTTAAGAAGATGAAAGATGACGTAACCAACCTCTGTGTGGCTCAGGTTTTAACAGGCTCCGAGCTGCTGTCCGAGCCGCTCTTGTCCTCCAGATGCTGCAGGTTATCAGTGGGGGTGACGCCTGGGCAAAAGAAAACAGCGGGTAAGAGGCTGCCATCACAAATCAGTGAACAGCAAACTCAATGCGTTTCTGATAGCTTTATTACCGAAGCACTAGCAATGAGAAAATTGTTGTATAATAATAATAATGGTAAGGAACCAGGATGAGGGAGTTTTTGTGTGACATGTTTATTTGTTTTGTTTATTTTTTGTTTATTTTATTAAAAATATTGACAAATATTACTGTTGACAGTGTCTTCAGTCTCACCTTGTTACCTAAGTTAGTATTATTTAAAATATAATTTATTTTATATTAATAATATACTATTTTAATTAGTATTAACTAATATTTATAAATTATAATATTAATAAAAAAATATAAAATCGTTTTAAATATATACATATATATATATATATATATATATTTTAAACTTTAAACTCGCGCACGAGCAGATCCTTTTCCTCGCTAGAGAAGCGTTCAGTTTTTCCGCTTGCAAATTCCGCCATGTAAATAGCAAATCCACCATGGAGCGAGCACAACTGGCTTTTAAAGGGAATGGGAGATGAGATTCTGATTGGTTTATTGCATGTTACGCCCAAAACACACCGATTACTCATTAAGAGAATATGGACAACACCTTTAGACCATGCGCCGGGTGCACCGACCATTTTTCCCGTCTTTGAACCAGCAAAAGTGTATTCAGACACACCCTAAGTGCACTTGCACCGTGCGCTTTAGTCCATGCGCTTTAGATCGTTAAAATAAATATTCTTTAAATATTCCAAAATTTCCTCCCAAATTCAAAGTGCAGCATATTTTGTGTTAAATTTGCAACACATTACTTATTCTTGTGTAGTTTTTGATATGTATCTCTTAATTTCAAAACTGCACAAATCAAGTGTCACATCACATGTCCTTAAATTCGGTTATTTTCAGTGTTGCAAAATAGAAAAATCACATCCAAGATTAGCAGGAAAAACTCTGTGATCTGCCGGGATTGTTGATCAACAGTTTATGTTAAAAATAACTGGCAGCCGCAATCGAGATCATATCACCCCAATTCTACGTTCCCTGCACTGGTTGCCAGTCCGATACCGAATTGATTTTAAAGTTGTATTATTCATTAATAAAGCTCTCAGCAACCAAATACCTCTCTGACTTAATTGTCACGCACAACCCATCCAGATCACTTGGAGCAAGAGATCAGCATCTCTCGTCTGTCCCACGATCTGGCCTAAAAGGCCGGGGTGATCGAGCTTTCGCAGTGGCTGGCCCTAAGCTGTGGAACAACCTACAGTACCACTACATGTTAAACCAGCTCCTACATTAGCTGAATTTAAATCCATGTTAAAAACTCATCTTTTTTCTTGTGCTTTTAACCTTCTGTAACTTTTACGTGTTTCTTGCTCTTATTTTTCCCTTTACTTTTATGTACAGCACTTTGGTCAACCAAGGTTGGTTTTAAAAATGCTCTATAAATAAAATTGTATTTGATTTGATTCATGGAAAGTTGCCAATATCTAGCATGGCATCGTTTTTCAAAGACGACCAAATGAGTGTTACAAGGGGTGAGCTCAACATGCAAACACTCATCATCCACTGTATTTATGCGGCTCACTTATGTCCTTACAATCGCAGTCTTAGCTGTCTCGAAATAAGAGATCGGAGCATTTTTAATCTGGCGATGTTGAGCAGCGCAGCCTGGATTCCGATCTCTTATTTCGAGACAGCTAAGACTGCGATTGTAAGGACATAAGTGAGCCGCATAAATACAGTGGATGATGAGTGTTTGCATGTTGAGCTCACAGTGTTCAACCCCTTTTACTGTGTTAATGAATCATCATGACACTAGAGAAAGCAGCAGATGTTGGAGCTTCGCAGGCTCGCATGACTACAGTTTATCATTTTATGGGGAAGTTCCTCCAGACGTGGACATCCAAGTAATGAGAAAACCCTGGTACAAACTCGCTGCTCGGGGCTCAGCACTTTAATGAAGTAGAAACCACATTATCACCTCAGTCAGAGAACACAACCTGACAGCAAAACTAGAAATACAGAATCACTTCATTATTGATCCATTGTGTTGATATTTTTCACTAAATTTTTTTTTTCTTTTTTTTTCTCAGACTTATCAAGACACACGGATGAGATGTCAAACAGGCATATTCTTCATGTCATCCCTCCCTAGAGAATTCAACGCAGCACAGCTCATGTGATTAATGATATGAAGAAGCAAAACCCACATTTAGTCAGCTGGATCCTCCTCACTTGCACACACTTTGAGCAAACTATACTATAGCATTCAAAACTGAGAGTTGTGAAAAATATGATACACCTGTGTTTTGCCAGATGAGAAGTTTATCTATGTATTATCTTTTTACTCTTAATTCATTTTAGAACTGCATCATATATCTCTTTTAATTTCTTTTATAACTGGTTTAATTTTCCTTGCTTTTATTTTGATTATTTTAATTCCTTTCTGTAAAGCACTTTGAATTGTCATAGTGAATGCAATTTGCTATATAAATAAACTTGCCTATACCACTGAGACTAATGAACCCAAATGCATCTACTTTGAGAAGTGTACATAAACAATTAAGAGTAGGCCTATAACCAATGGGAATTTCTAGGAATTTCCTGAGTGAGTAGATTTGCCTTTCCTTTCACGTCAGACATTCACTGGTCCAGATCCAGACGCATGACAGGACTGGGTGTCTGCGGGAGGAAGTGCACCTGGTTTTGGTATGAGGGTACTTCAGTGATAATAACCATGCTAATATTTAGCAACTACAACTACAATGCCCATTTCTCAGTAGAAATAAGTCAGAAGTTGGTAAACAAACAAACAAACAAGGCGGTTCAGACTGCAGGCAAATCCGTTTTTTTTTTTTTTCAAATCAGATCTTTTTAGGTAGACTGTCCACACTATTAATTGCAAGTGATCAAATAATATTTGTGTGTCCAGACATAACCAACGTATCCGTATGGATTGCTTTGGCGGTTTTCGAAACGGATGCAGGAAAAATGGAGGTGCATCATCTCGCTCTTCAAATAAGTGCCCTGTTAAGTTGCAGTGCCGAACTGCTATATTGTGATATTCTGTGTTCTAGTCACAGCCGAAATCTTTGTATATACCATTTGAATAAATTATGAATATTATGTTTTTAAATAAATAAATAAAATAAACTAGCATTACTGAAACATTTAAAGTCACCATGAAATCAAAATGAACTATTCTTATTTTATTGCAGTGCTTAGTATAATTAATTTATCCATGCACGTCATTATTTAAAAAAAAAAAGAATTAATTAGCAAGCACCAATGATCCAACAACTCCAATGGACAAATTGGACAAATGGTCAATGGACAAAGTCCTGTCCTACATTTTTTTCCTCATTCGAGAAGTTTTCCTCAGATATACATCACAAAATGGAAGAAAAGAAGCCTGTTTTGCTGACTTTGGTAATTTCATTGAAAATAAAGAAGAAGAAAAAAAAACAGGATGCCTTCACTTCTAAATTGAAGAAAACCAGCAAATCTAACAAGGATCACTTTGACCTTATATGCATTCATATAGTTTTTTTTTTGTGAGTCATGCATTCTAGGGTCAGGGGTGACCATGTTTTAGAAACTTCTAGAACATAAATCCCGCTGAGAGCTGGTTTACTACTCAAGCACATGAGACAGCCTTCGCTTTTCACGTGGTCATTTGGCATTCCGTGCAGACGGCTCTCTTCACAGAGCCAAACGCACACTTTCACAGCTTCATTTATCTGTGAGCAAACACCAAAGCCTGCATTATCATTCCAAACAAGTCCGGAGCCATGAATCACATACAACAGCATGTGGGTTAGTCAGTTCCCAAATCTACAGCCAACAGTGTCAACTTAACTTACTACAGCACTCACTTACTATTCCACTTCAGCATGAAACTAAAGAACAACAGAGAATGAAATGCTGCGAAACAAGAACAAAGATCTAACAAACGATCGTAGTAACATCCCCGAAACTACAGACGATCTGTAGACGTCCGTGGAAACTAAAACTCTAGACATTAAACAACGGCTCCGTGAAGCGCTCATCAGCCAGACACAAGAATACATTATACTGTTGAATGCAAGTGCTATTTATGTTCAGCGTGTCTCTTTCATGCACACACACAAACTCTTCACCTTGTCTTTGATGGCACTTCTGCCACCAGCAGCAGCAGCAGAATCAGTCTCTCTCAAAGATCCAGTTTTAAGGAGAAAACACGCTACACCAGGGAGACTTTACATCAGTGGTTGGCAAATGGTTTAGCTTCATAACCCAGATTTTACTTCTGGATATCATGTGGCGACCCGATACTGAATTGTTTATCGTACAAAAGTGAACAAAACTATAGGCCTAACAATACAAAATTATTAAAATTACATAAGTTAAATGACAATAATTTCATTTCATACTTTAGCTTAATTTCAACAACAGTTTCTCCTTTTTAAACCCGACTTAACTTATATTAAACTTCTAAAAAATATATATATACTTTTTTTTTTAAAGTGATGTAAAAACATGTGTTGTCATAACTTTTTGATCATACAATATTTTACAGTGTACAGATCTAGAAGCTGAGACAGACACAGAGAACGTCGGACGAGATCTTCCACTAAAGGAGGTTATGGTTTGATTGGAGCTGGAGGGCCAATCAGAAGCTCCACCTTGCAGAGGCTGTTGTAACTTCAACAAGGAAACAAAAAGGCCCATGGTACAAATTAAACCATTCAGCGATTCATATGGAATCCATGCCTGCTTCACTAAGTTGGGACATCTGATGGTTGGGAAAAAGGAATACTAATACAAACTTACAGAGACTCTCTTTAATTCAAGCTCTCCTACAGGAAAGCTGGACAGTCCCAAACCACTAAAGGAACGTACCCATTGCCACACACCGAGGTTTATTTTGAGGAAACAGGCCCCGATGGGAACAAACAGGTTGGAGGTGTGGTGGCTTTTGCACAGGATCTTTTGTTTACCAACATGGCCAGTGTGGGAGAGGCCTTCTTTGAGGAGGGAGATGAATAAGATTGTTGCAAGTATGTTAAAAGCTGAAAACAAGGAGCGTTTCTTCACTAAAACATCCTTCCGTTGCAAGTCCGCTTTGAGAAAGAGGCCAAGCTACGGGCCGGCACCCAGAACAGCTTAATGAGAGCTCATACTGAGAGGAAGGCAACGGCATACATACAAACACACACGCTTCTGGCACACAAGGTCGAAGATTTACGCCAATGACGGGCTAATGTGGAAAAACTGTATTTTCATCATTTTCATTTAAAATATATATATTTGTTCCCATGGAAAAGGGACTTTACATTTAGTAAAGAATCCTGAAAAAAAAATTGTATCACGGTTTCCAAAAAAACATTGAAGAGCACAACTGCTTTCAACATAAGTAATATTTCTTGAGCACCAAATCGGCATTTTAGAATGATTTCTGAAGACTGTACAAAGAGAAAATTCAGCTTTGCCATCATAAGAATAAATTACATTTTTAAAATATATTAAAATGGAAAATCTGTTATTCTGAATTGTATTAATATTTCCAGATATCAAATGTTAGTGTATTGTTGATTAAATAAATGAAATGTTTGAATGGTAGCGTAGCGTGTATATGAGTTGAGCCATTTTCAATGTTTGTGTCATTGCACATTTTTAAAATTGTGAAGATACATCTTTAGCTTACCCATCAAAATCATGAATGGCATTAATATAAAACGCTATCAGACTGACATGTGACCGTCAGTAGGGCAGTGAAGGAATTTGAGGTAAGCCGCTGTTTGTTTTAGACAGAGAACGAGGTTGTGCAGTCTCCTCATTATTAGGTTGGACACACAGCTGGAAATGTAAGGGTGGGAGGAGAGACAGAGAGAGGACATTGTGCTGAGTAAGGAACGCTGCAGTGCCCGTCTGCTCCCTCACGATCTCTAAAGTTTTCGTCAAGGCTCAGCCGGCCCAACTCATCTCTCATACACAGGCCAAGGGCACAGACTACAGCACAAGCTTTTCCAGTAAACTCAGCTAAAGGGCTGTTCAATGCTCCAGTAACTCAGAAAAAAGAACCGAACACCATCCGTGTCACCCCTGCAAACATAACCTTTTTCAGATTTGTCAAAAGACAGAAGACTAAAGGTGAATCCAGGAAGCTAAAAAAAAAAAATTCTGCTTGCCCAGTCTGTATTCCCAACACACACAAAACATTATAAATTAAATCATTTAAATTGATGTAAAAAATACTTGTACCATATATTGGCCCTCATTCGCCCTCTCAGCTACCCAAAATGTCTCATAACATATCAAAAGGGAGAAACAAACACCCACTGAAATCACAATATGACATAAAATAACAAAGAAATTGAGTCTCGGATGTAAACACTAGTGCACTTTGCATCACATTAAATTATTGTATACATCTGAATTATCAGATGACATTAAAATTGGGATGAGCGGATCGATCTTAAAATATGTATACATTCGACATTTATGCAGTCTTTGGTCAATACTTTCATAATATCCTTTATTACTCAACAGGTGAGTATGGTATTTTATTGAAATGTAATATGCCATATGTAACTCTCTAACGGAGTTCGATGTAAAGCATTATCTATTGTGAAGGGTCATTTCATTATGCATTGTGCTGGAATTTATTTTCAAGGAAGTACCATGTCTATTAATGGCTATAACTACAGTAACGTTTCAGCTTGAGATCCTTTCCATCTAAACTGGTTATCTCTCTTAAGCCTGATAGTGAATGTTTTATGAGCAGTAGGCTAATCTCGCTCTCTTTTTTAGTTATGAGGAAAGAACCATATTCATCCACACAGTCCCACAGAGCTGAAGCACAACCAAAACAATGTTCTTCCGCAAAATGCATTTAGTTTTGTTTTTAAACCACTAGAGGGCTTAAAAGTTTAAAAGGGGCTACCTTTAAATATGGCAGAAGAAAATACATTACATTTTTAATTAAAAGTTTGTTACAATACTTTAGTTTTAGTATGTTTATTAGTTAATATGCTATAGTACCATGATAAATATAATAATACTTTTTTGCTGAGCAATAATAATCATAATAATAATAGTAGTCATTTTTGCGGAGTCCTGTGCAGAGTGAAAAAGCGCAAAAACAGTAAAAAAATAAAAATTCTGTATCTCTGAATTCAAAGAGAACATTAAGCTTGTAAAATGTAGCCTATTTCATATTTGATTAAGTATTAGCATACACAGTGCCGGTATTATGTAAAGCTGTGATAAATCAATGATGGATGGAATATCAAATAGCCATGCCACATGAAAACCAGCTGGAGACTCGACAGAAACAAAACAATCCGGATGCGACAGCGCCGTGTGCACGCTGAGACACATGTGTGCCTGTATAATCCTCAGTGTGTTTGCCCATTCAGGCTGATTTCAAGAACTCACTGAAAGATATTTTGGGTGGTGAATAATATCCTCTTATGAATAATGGCACTTAGGTCTCTGTTTACTAGAAACACAAGCTTCTCAGATTCATGCATCATATAAACTTGCTAATCAGTATTTCATCATGCTTTATGCCATCATTACTGAGGAATGCTGGGTAAAATAATGGGAATTAAGTGCATTAAAATTGTACTCTACTTAGAGCAATTTTTGCCTGGCAGTTTTAAAAATAACTCTTCAGCGTGTGCCCGATCCCTGCTTCGCCCTCTCAGCTACCCAAAATGTCTCATAACATATCAAAAGGGAGAGGAGAGAGAAACACAAACACCCACTGAAATCACAATAATATAACAGGTTAAAAAGAAAGAAAGAAAGAAATTGAGTCTCAGATGTAAACACTAGTGCACCTTGCATCACATAAAATGATCTGATATACTTATACACATGAATTATCAGATGATACAGGGATGAGCGGATCGATCTTGAAATATGTATACATCCGACGTTTATGCAGTCTTTGGTCAATACTTTTATAAAATCAATCCTAAAAAATAAATTGTATTTATTCTGGGTGAAAAAGAATGCATACCATGAACATTAAAGTGCGAGAAACTATCCTGTGTTATTTCAAATAATTTTGTAGTATAGAAACAAAAGATATTATTGACATGCATGTTATAATTGGCATATTATTTATTTCAATATAATGCCTTTGGTATACAATAATAAATGGCTATAATAAAGCTTTTTATCTATATAAATGACAAAAATTCAATTAATAGAAATTATAGTTTTGATATCCACATCAGCTCCTATTATGCTATAGCACCCTGATAAATATAAATATCATTAAAAAATATATTGTTTGCTTTTTGCTAAGCCCTGACAAGAGTGAAAAAGAGATCAAAACAGTACATGTAAATATAACACATGACAGGTTATTGAAAAATAGGTATTGAAGAAAAAAACATAAAAAATGCAGAAAGTGTGGAAAAAAAAGGTCTGCTGATTCCATTTGGTCCTGGTGATGAATTAAATGATCTCTCCTCAGCTTGTGTTTGCTTATAGAAAATAATAAACGCAAAGCAATGACCCAAACGTAGCCATATGCATCGAATGAAAGACAAAAACTGATAAAGGAGAGAGGGAGAGGGCAAGAGTAATGGATTGTATCACACACACCTTCCATCAGCAGTATGGGCCGCACAACTCAGGGTGCCGGATTACAGCCAGCCAGTCGTGACATCAGCCGTGTGCGTGATTGTGACACCAGCAGACAAACACACACACACACACACACACACACACACACACACACACACACACACACACTCGTCTGCCACTGCCACCCACTCCTCTCTCTAATCTAATTACAGTCCCTCAACCAGCTGCTTGTGTCGGCCGACAGCAGCGGCAGGACTGAGGCCGGTGCCGTGTATCAGCCATATTAAATTTTCATAAACTAAATCTTTCGAAGACAACCTGATACTGCTGTTCTTTTAATAAGTGGACCGGCTGGACAAAGGCGCTGTGGATTCAGACCTCATCCAGTCTATTCACTAAAACCACAGTCATCATCATAATAACCTTACCTTCAGTATGCCTTCTTACACAGAAACTAGAGCATTCAGCACAACACTGTCATGGAAAACACAATGAATACTCAGCTCTGTCCAATTAAAAATCCATGGCAGGAACAATAAACATGAACCGCGGTGTCAGATACAGCCTCTTCCATGACCTCATGGAGCAAGTGCACTGACTCCTTCAGCACAGTTTACACCATCTCCAACTTTGTTGCTGCAAGTCACTAATTGGCTTAGTACTTAGTACTCGACAGACAGTGATGATCACTCATGAATCATTTTTTAGTGTGATTTAAAAAAAAAAATCTGATTGGTAATGGCGCTACTGTGGGCTGTAACTTGAGGTCCGCATTGGACTGAAGTGAAACTGTCCCTGGAATCACTTTGATAATGAATATACAGTTAAGTGCAAAATGTGCAGCACAAATCTGTCATATACGTGACATTATAATGAGAACACTATTGTAATAGATTGTTTTGAATTCTGTTTAGTTGCCCATGTTTTACCATGTTGTTACGGAGGAGCGCATTCACGACAAGAGTTGCACATTTTGACTAGCACTTGTTCATTTGCTTCTTTTTGTGCAGATGCAAGTTTTAAATTTTGATTTATGTTGTGCATATATCTGTTTAATGTCATATAAGGTACATTGGAGTGAGTTAATTAACGGCAATGCCCGACATTATTCACTATGAATAATTTTTTCATACATTTTTCATTTTCAAAAACACTTATGATGCATTATTAACAATCCAGCTGTGATATTTTGTCATATTTTTGTCAGCTCAGCAGTATGATTTAAAGGGACAGTTCAGCCCAAAAAAGACAATTCTGTCAATATAAACTCACCCTCAAGTTGTTACAAACCTGTATGACTTACTTTCTTCTGCAGAGCACAAAAGAAGATATTTTCAAGAATGTTGGTAACCAGACAGTATTGGGGACCATTGATATGCATTGCATCGAGAGAGAAAAAATATGACATCTCTCAAATATCTTCTGTTATGTTCCACAAAGGAAAGAACGATATTCACGTTTGGAATGGCATGAGGGTGAATAAATTGACAGTATTTCCATTTTTGGGTGAACTATCCCTTCAAAATTGTTTAATTATTGTCATGACGCGCATAACACCCGTTAGCAAGTCCCCACCAGTCACTGTTATAAGGCATTCTTGGTTGCCCTGGTAACATAATTCCATGTTGACATTGATGTTTTATGCTGCTAAAAACATTCTGGAAGGAAAAAGGTTATAAATAAATTGCACCAGTGCATAAAGCATCATATAAAAGACTGACATCAAAAACAATCTGACTGCTGTTGTTTAGCCAATCAGAAGAATGTGGTGCTCTTTCATGTCCATGCTCGTGTCTGTGTCATTTTGTACGGTTTTGCTAACATGTCTTAACGGGGAGGGATTTTGGAAAGAGGGGGGGGGGGGGGGGGGTCTAATTCAGTGGGTAAGTCCAAGGAGGTCTGTAGTACATGGATAAAAGTATCCTTGGGTCGCTTTAGGGGGTCTTAGGGGGACTCAGTCCCGCCACCTAAGCATGAGCCAATGTATACTTCATGCCTCTTCAAGTGCAAGAGATCATGAGCCAAAATCTTGCTCGACTTACAAAAAGATGTGGTATATTTGATATTTTTTTGTGTGATTTCAGTGGAAAGGAGAGTGTTTGGATGAGAGAGCTTAGCTCCCCTAAGAAGACTATTTTAAGCAATACCTATGCAGCCATCCGTTAACATTGCCATTCATCTCAATGAGTCACTTCTATCCTGTAACAAGAATTCCAGCAATTTGGTCACTCTCAAAACATCTACTACCGTATAATATAATGAAATATTTACAATTTAGATAGTGCTTGGAAAAATGTCAGTGCGCATGGCAACTTTTAAATAGCTGTTGGTGGAAAACAAAAGTTTTTGGGTCCAGATGGTGTAGCTACAGCATCTACCAGCGTGGGCTAACTCAACCATGCTAGGCAGCCAAACCTCCACTCTTTGGCCAAGTCCGGTGTAGGTTAACAAAATAGTTAATATTGCTTACAGCTCCTTTAAATGAGATTATAGTAGTGTGTGCTAATTTAGACAAAGTATGAATTCATCATGCGACATTACTGCTGCATACATGCTAAAAAAGTACATTTCAAGCTACAACTTCAGCTCATAATGGTGAATTGTATATCATAAAGGCATGTTTATCAATCACTATTAGCTTACTTAGCTAAACTAAATGTGACTCAGATGTAAACGATCCAGCACTAGAGTAGAGCTGAACAACATATATAAAGTGGCTGTGACTGCATGGGCCTGTGGAAGTTTCTCGTATCGTCTCAGTATGGGGGAAGGTTGGCTCAGAGGAAGGCCACTGTGAGTCAGAGCTCTTAATCCCTCCATAAGCGCAGTTTCACATTTTTCCAAGTCGTGTTTCTTGAACACTGTGTGAACATGCTGAGAGTACAGAAAGCGTTTGTACATGGGGATGTATTTTCCACAGAGAAAGAACATGCAGCTTGTTGCTGATGTGTTTGATGCCGCTTCAAAGTTTCCACAACATCACAGGACCTACATCATTAAAAGAAACGATCTAAACTCAGCGGTACTCATGTGTGGTTTTGAAACGCACCTGGAAAAACTGTGTTATCAGGCTGGAATTCCATTCAAAATGTTCAAGTGTGTCCACAAGATAAATGCATTTAGACTGTATGACTGCTTGACATAGAAATATTGGGTCAATGACAAATCAGACTGCACAAGATAAAGGAAAAGAACATCTAATATGCACTACCATTTAAAAGTTTGGGGTCAGTAAGTTTTTATTGTTTTTGAAAAAAGTATCTTATGCTCACCCAGGCTGCGTTTATTTGATAAAAAATACAGTAAAAACAGTCCTATTTTGAAATATTATTACAATTTAAAATAACTGTTTAAAAAATATATATATTACCGGTATATATTTAAAAATGTTATTCCTAAAGCTGAATTTTCAGCATCATTACTCCATCAGAAATCATTCTAATATGCTGATTTGCTGCTCAAGAAACATTTCTTCTTATCCATTTTGAAAACGGGTGTGCTGCTTATTATTTTTTATGAAATTGTGATGGATTTTTTTCCCTCAGGATTATTTGATGAAAATAAAGAACAACATTTATTTAAAATATAATTATTTTTTGACAATTTTAAAGTCTTTACTGACATTTTCTATCATTGCAATGTGTCCTTGCTGAATAAAAGTATTAATTGCTTTCAAAGAAATATTCTTTCAAATATTGTACGGAGCACAAACTTTTAGTGTAGTGTATAAAACATTTTCCTTACACCATGAACACATGTACAAAGAGTATATTTGTCATTTTCAAAAAAAAGTTTTTAAATAATTTTTTTTTAAATAGTTTTTACTTTAATTTAATATGAATTATTAATTCAGAATATTTGTGCAACTAAAGGGACAAAACTCTTGTCAAATATTAATAAACAAAATGAATTTTAAAAGTCCAAATGAATTTTATTTTGGAGATTACAACATTCTCAATAAACAAGAGGTGCATTCAAGTCACTGCATTACACTGAATTACATTTTTAATGTATTCTTTCAAATTATTGTAATGAACAATAGATCTGGACAAAATAAAAATGAACGTCATTGTCCCTAGCAACAATTTACATCAGGCAATCTGGAAAGATATTCATTCCCCCAACCAGAAGCTGTTAAATCGATCAAACAAATCCCCATACATCATTAAGGGACTTTGCATTTCATCATTTGGGTCTGTTCAATGCTAAACTCCTATCGCTTGCTGAGGTGATTTATTGCTCTCCACAAGAAACGGGTCTGAATCTGAATAATTCTTCCATGGTCATTTATAAAGAGATTAACTCTGGCAGTCATCCATCCAGACAGACAATAATATAGGTATCTATGCTGCCCACCCCTGAATCACAAAGTACAGTATCACTCAAACAGTTGTTTGTTTGCCATTCAAAAAATATATATACACCTTTGCAGGGCTCCAAACTGCGACTAAAATGGTCGCATTTGCGACCAAATATATTTATTTGCGAGTGAAATTTCTGCCAAGGTCGCCATTGGCGACAATACAAATTTACTCCCTTTGATTGTAAAATCTGCATCATACATGCATGTTTTATAGCCAGTAGCCTATCGCTTCATTTGTTTTGTTAACGTCATGAAATGAGACGCTTTGTGTGAACTGAGTGAAAGCGCCAAAATATGAACGGGTAAAGCGAATTGTCACCTTTCGCGTCAGAAAAAAAAATGTCAAAGCGAAAAATATTGGACTTCTTCAAGCAATCCTCATCTCTGTCAATCACCAGCACGCATGACACACCTCTGCTAACAAAAAATATGCGATATTTTAAATGCGTCATTCTGTTCATAGAACGCTCCATATGAAAGTTTTTTTTTTTTTGCAATGCCAATCTAGCGCTGACTCCATGACGAGCCAATAATCAGAGTTGTTCCCTGCACCGCACAGCTTAGTTTCTAGATGTAGAAACTAGAATGTTTTGCCGGACTGGACAAAAGCGAAGCGAACTGGGCGAGATGAGACAGCGTGTGTCTGTGCGCGAGCAATAGTGCGCGAGAGAGACCGATGTCTGTGCGCGAGCAATAGTGCGCGAGAGAGACCGATGTCTGTGCGCGAGCAATAGTGCGCGAGAGAGACCGATAAGGGTGTCTGCGCGCGAGAGACTTCAAATAACAAGAGACCTTTCAAATAACAACTACAGAATTTTATTAACTGACATCGGGATCCCTCTTACATGGCTACCTTCCAAATAAATCAATAATTTGACAGAAAATATTGATTTAAAAACGATTGTATTGCTTCCGTGTCCATGACAACGCTCTGTTTTTCATGGCAACTGTGTCTTATCAAGAAATAACATACTGCATTCTACATCAGAATTTAACCAAGCCATGTAATAATAGGTAATAATAATAATAACAGAAGATAATATCTCTAGTCTATCCTAATAATTATTATAAATACAATGTATATAAAATATAAATACAATTTAAAATATTAATAAATTATTTATTTTTATTTATTCTGGAGAAGCACTGAATTTTGGTGAATAAGAGGACCCATTTTATTTTGATACACATTAGCAGGAGATGTAGCACAATATGAATGTAAAAAAGCAGTTATAATTAGCCTATGTGACAAATCAACAAATAATTTTGGCCAAAATCGTGCAGCCCTACTGAGGTATGATCACGAGACACAAATTTTTTTTTGTGACTTTTGTTCAAGAGCGGGCAAAGAAATAGCGGGGAAAACGGAGTTAATTACAGGAACTAACCATTTCAAAAAAGAGACTGTGAGAAAACACGGGGACAGTAACTAAGCAAAGTAACATTTTTGGACTATTTTGGATTATTATAGTTCATAAGTCGGAAGTGACATTCAGTTCCCAAATAAGCTTCAGTTCCCAGAACATTCACAAGATGAAAATGCTGAAACTGTAAGAAGAGGAGAGACATGCACACAACAGGGTGACTAAAAGTAAATGCATTGTTATGTGGCTCTTAAAAAAATTATTTGGCGCCTGTTTTTTCCCCCTATAGGAGCCAATGGCTCCTTACTTGATTTTTTTGTTTGGAGCCCTGCCTTTGGGAACTCTGCGTTCATTTGTAATACTACCATAGAACTGAGTATGTTAAAATACCATTGTCAAAGCTACAGAAAACTACCACAAGATACTCACATGATGAAGTTTCCTTTGAAATCCACACAGAGATGACACATTTCCAAAGTTGGCGTACAAGGAAGCACAGAATCACAGTACACATCTTTCGACATACTTTATTGCCGGGTTTAGTCCCATAACAGTGTCAGCAGAATGATAGTGTCCTTCCAACTTAACGAAATCTTACAACTGACTGGATAGACCAGCCAGAATGCCAGTTAGTCCTCGATCAACATCTATTAGGCTAATACAATCTGACTGCCTTCCTTAATCACAGGCCAACATTGAACTGCTTACCCTCTTTCCTTAAGTGGGAAGACCCTAATCTTCACTTTTAAAAAAACATTATTGTCATAACGAAGACTTTACGAAAGTGCAATATGTTGTTCCAGGACCATGTATAGGTCATGTTTGGGCCCACAGAAACATAGCCTATTTGTAGCTCCGAAGCAGCGCCTACCACACAGAGCTGAGACACATCTTAATCGCATCAGTGGAGATTGTAGGCCAGATTTCAATGGGATTACAGTGTCAACACCGCTCTCACTGTCCACAGAGAGTTCAGTTTAAAAAAAACATGGACACTTTTTAATGACCTTGGGAGTGGGACAGACAGTAACAACGACTGACCAATGAGAGGAAAGATACGCTAACATCAGGTTGAGATGAATCGTTAAGCAATTTCATCTCTAGGTTTATTTTGTTATATAAGGCAAAGCACTGAAAGGAGTAAGTTGGTTGAGAGTAAAAAAAGATGTTGGCATCAAAGACAGTGATTCACATGCAATGTTTAACAACATCTAGTGAGTCACTTGGAGCTGTGTTGAAAACTGTGATAACTTGGCCATATGAACCAATCCAAATCTATACCAATTAATAGACATGGTACTTCCTTGAAAATGAATTCGAGCACAGCACTATAACAACCCATAATAATGAAATGACACTTCAAAAAAGATAATGCTTTACAATATACTCCCTTACATGAGAGTTACATGTGGTAATTTATCTGTTCAAAATCATCAGTTCTCGTCTTTCTCAAAAAGCCAGGAGAATGTTGACTCTCGTTTTATTATAAGCTATTTTATTCTGTAATTTTCTCTTCTTGCACGCAGACTCTCTTCTGTTCGCTGCTTTTTTAAACAGGTGATTCCCCAAAGATTCAAGATTTAGCTGCTATGTCAACCCTTCTCGCTCATTGCCTGCTTATAAGAAAGATTTTTCAAATATCTGACTTTTGTTATTGAGAGTATTTTGATATTGGCATCAATAAGGTGATCATCTGTAAGCAGGGCACAAGCTATCCGATTCATCTGAGCAGAATAATGGAGGAGCCAAAGCTCAATTTTTACTAAAACAACACAAGTAACTTGTACACTGAAAACACAAATAAGTTGGCAAAACTCAATCAGTTGCATACATTTTTAGGTAAAGAAGAAATTCAAAGTTTAAGTAAGCAGAACTGGTGGATGTTTAATTGCTCTTAACTTATATTTGAGTAAGACAACTTTTCACTTAAAATTATCATGTAATGTCTACTCAATTATTTTTAGTAGTAGAAACTTAGCTAGCTCTAACTGGCTGATTCAGTAAATGCTAACTTGCTAATTAGTAACACAGGGTTTTGATAGCTTTAGCATAGTCTAGAATGAGTAAGGCAATATAGAACATTTAACATTCCTGTTCCTCTCATGACCATGATGGTAACCTACATAACAGACACTCTTAATTAGCAGCTAAACATCTCTCTACTAAATCTCTCACTTAACATTAATCTTGCACAAAAAAAACATTATTTAACAGTACATTTTTAGCATTTACTCTCCCTTTCGAGTGTCATGACATAGAAGGCAATAGAAATCCCATTCCAGTTTCAGTTCAATTTAAGTGTGTCAAAATGAAAAGAAACAAGTTCATAAAACTCAAAACAATGAAACAATTCAGATTACTTAAAATGTGTCAGTTTAATTTTAGTCAGTTTAGTTTTGTGAACTCAAAAGAAAAAGAAAGTTCTATATACTCATAAAAGTTCATTTGAATTAACTAATTTGTTTAATTTAAATTTACCATACTCAAACCAAATAATTATTTGATCATTAGGGTTAACAGTTTTCTGCTTTAACCGCTAGAGGCCCAAAAACTACATAGTGTAGCTTTAAGCAATTTAATCGTAGCAGATGCCGGTGCTTTCCTGTGCGCCATCATGTATACAGGTTTGAATTGGTGAGTAAATTATGTCAAAAGTTTCATTTTTGGTTGAACTATCCCTTTAAACAAACCATTTTACATTTCCAATGCGTTAATACATTATTTACAGTATAAGGGTGTGTAAAACAATATTTTTTTTTGTTCTCTTAGTTGGATGAGAGTACACCATCATCATCACCTATCCTTGATTATTTTGTATATTTATGAAGCCAATTTTTCTTGTTAGTCGGTCATTAAGATGGTTGTGATTTGTAGACTTTACTATTCTTGTGTAAACATTTGGTCGGATTTATAAGAACATTACAAAGGCCTTCAGGTAGTCAGGCTATGCTGAAAATAAACTATACTGACCGATATAGGCTAGGTTTCACTCAACCTTTTCTTTGTTTCACAAACAAGAAACTTTACAATATAGCACTGTAACTGATTTTAAAAAGCTATGAACAGTCTTAAATGTATGTCTACCTTGTAAGACTAGTCTTAGAGATTTATGCAACTTGGTTTGAAACAATATCAGGGCAGGGGGAAGGAAATTATGACCATTCTACTTTTGGGGGGAACTATTCAAGTTCTTTTCGAAGGATTGGGGATAGAATATTTAATTATTTCAAAATAAAAAGGCAAGTTCCCAAATTTATAGAAACAAATGGATGTTTGTTCACGGGCAACATATGCATTTCTGCCAATACTGTGCCACCAGAGAGAACTGGATGTGCCACCATGAGAATTGGCATCTGGATTGAGTGCTAATGCACTGCCACTTGAACCGACCCTGGGGGTTGGGCACAATTTTACCCTGGCCAGGATTGACTCAAGCCAACTAAATGATTTAAGCATCTACACAAACTCCAGGGTATATTAACTGGACACACCACCATGTATTTGCTACTAGATGCCCAGCGGACAAGCTAGTAGTCACTTTAACAGTCTCACCCCATCACATAACAGCCCATAGCATAGCATGAGGGTCATCAAAAGGATACTGCACATTGCATAATGTACAGCAGCTGTTAGCAACTAGTTGACGTAACAATTGCTGAAAGAGAAATATTCCAAAATGTAGCACAAATAATAAGCGCCTGAAATGAGATGGCAACAGAGAGAGTAATTCATCCCTTCACTAGTCTAGCACACTCTGGACGACATGAAATAGGTCACCGTTTGAGCGTAGTGCTTGGCCCTCTGCCAATGCTCCCAACTATTCGCTGATCCTCTTCTCTTTTTTTAAATTCCTTTATTGTTGATCTCTGTCAAAGCAGTCATGTGAATGCAAGATGGCAGATGATGTAGACTGTAGACATTTTATTCATTCTGCTAGACATACAGCACTAAAAACTGAGTGATGGGAAGATTTTTCATTTTAGGATAAACCCTTGAGAATATTAGTATTCCTAAAATGGAGGGCGACTGTGCTTCTCTAACACATGTAAGGCTAATCCTATTGTTATTGTTGATAATGTCTGAATGGAGACTGAAACACGAAAGAATTTGGCAAATAACAGGTAAAAAATTCTCACAAAACCAAATCTTTTCCTTCATCTCAGAAATTACTTGGATCTTATACCGAGAATCATGGCATGTTTAACTGCGTAATTAAGAGTCCATTCCCTAAATACAAAGACAAATCACAGGTTCATGCATGCTTTTCATCCTGTCCAGAGGATTTGGGTCACATTTTAATCCCACAGTCAGACAAACCATAGAGTCTAGCAGTTAATTACTTTAACTCAACATAATGCACTCTGCTTATTTACATAATGCACATTCAAATATATAATGATTAACATTTTATATTTCACTGATGATTAAACATTCATAAGCACTTCTTTAATACAGACACTTAAAGGGGTGGTTGATTGCGATTTCACTTTTTTCATTTTAAATAGTGTGTAATGTTGCTGTTGGTGCATGAACAGTATCTGCAAAGTTGCTGTGCTGAAAGTTCAACGTAAGCAGAGATATCGTCTTTTAAAAATCAGGAAGTTTAATGCCTACAAAAACGACTCGAATGGGACTACAACGAGATACTTCCCAGGTTTTATACGTAACTAACCCATACATTTACATCAACCCTCCCTCCGGAATATGCAAAAAAGGGGGCGTGGCCATATTTCTGCTGCTTTGTGGAAGAGGAAGAATTATAGTGGAGAGCTGTAGCCATGCCGTCTAAAGTGTGTTATTTTTAGTCAGGTCTTCTGTGTTCGGGCTTCCTATGGACGCTGTAGTTCGTCAACAATGGCTAAAATTTCTGTTTGATTATGTTCCTGAAAATTACAATCGTAGCTCTCTGTGCTGCGCATTTTACGGAAGACAGCTTCCAGAATCTCCACGAATTTAATGCCGGATTAAACAAGAAACTGTTACTAAAACATGAAGCAGTTCCAACTTTAAAACCAGAGGCAGCCGTTGTCGGACCACAACCTGTAAGTAAGACTTAATAATTTTAAATTTCTTTGGATGTATAATTTCAGACGTAATGTTTTAGTTTTATGAAGGACGTAAACAAATGCCAGCGCTGGCGTTAGTAGCCGCTATTTCGTGTGTCTATGACAAACGCGTACAAACATTTTGGACCTGAATTTGTAATTATGTACTAATTTTGTAAATGTATTTTCCATGTATACTTTGACGTAATTTTTCGATTTGATCAAGAACGTAAACCAATGCCAACGCTAGTTTGTTTATAGTAGCCAGTTAGTTCGATGCTATTTTTATAAGACAAACGTGTATAAAGTAAAAAAAAATGATATGTAATCGCAACAGCAAACTTCAGCAGCGGTATTACTCGGTCATTTATTCAGTTATATTAAATGTTTAATCAGGAGAAAACCGTATCCCAAAAGCTAAAGAACAGCAGTGGCATTTTCGATTTTCAAGTATTGAAATTATTATAGAATAGAATAGAATAATAATATTTAAAAAATTTACCATTCAGAAACGTTTTGTAAGAGCCGTGTTTGGAGGTTCTGCTTGACTCTCTTCATTGCCGCTTTCTGGGTCTGATTCTGGCTCAAACTGACGGCAGTATTGACAACATTATTTACATTTGACCGGAGCACATGCGACTTTCGCCCGTAAAGGTGATGGGCGTGAAGTTTCCGGACAACGTGCACTACGCAGTTTAGCCAATTACAACACACCGGCCCAACTAACCAATCTGAGCCCATGCCTGTTTCTGAGGGAGTGGTTTCATAGAATCAGGAAGTCAACCGGTCGTTCAAATGACAGAGGAGAAAGCGTCTTACAATAAAGGTCAAATGTATGAAAAATAAGGCTTTAAAAAAAAAAAAAAGACGAAGACATGTTATATTGCACCCCATAAACACAATCATGCAAAGAAAAAAAAGCAGTAAACCACCCCTTTAAAGGTCCCAGGGGTTGATTTATATTACAACTTTTGTTTTGATTGCTACTTTTCAAATAGCTTTATATTTTATTTTTCTCCAGACCTGGACATTACATTTTCACATCATAAAAATATTAACAATTTTAAAACTATGATAACCTAAACAAAGGGTAAATTAAACTAACTATTATTTACCAATTTTTTTAACCCAAGGTTCAACACAGACCCAAAATGACAATTCTCAATTGACAATTCTACAATGTATGCCTAAAATGAAATATGAGCAAAGAAAAAATTAAACAAAAAGGTATATTTCACTTGAATATTTACATATCTCTGAAAATTTGTATTGCATATTTCCAGTCAAGCTTCACTTTGGTCAAATTATGCAAAAGGTGTGGAAATAGGATTAAATTGAGTGCATTTAGAATAGCTATAATGTCAGCTATGAAATTATCATTCGGAAGACAAAAAGACGAGCCATTTAATTCCGAAATATTTTCTACCTGAATTGCAATGAACAAAATACAAAATTTTTAGACACTGTTAGTTGACATTTAAATAAGTTTAGTTTGAGAAGTGCGTTTCGAAAAGTCCACAAAGGCCGAAAAGGCCCATAGTTGAAGAAACATCCTTATGCGATTGTCGTATATTAGAAAGAATTCCAATATGTAAGCACCTGCTGTGAAATGAGTTATGAGGAAAGTGTTTACAAGCAAAATATTAGTTTGGTGTGGATGGCAATACAAACATTCATTATACTGATTATTGAGAGTATAACAGTGACAATTATTCCCTGCTCCATATCCATCACCTCTTAGCCAATAAAAGCAGGATATTAATTCTCACTCAAATAAAGATAATCACCCAGGCAGAGACATATTGAATGATTTCTAATAACTCTCCGGAAGTGGGAGAAGGAATGTGACCTGGCACCTAACATCAGTTCCCAGTGTGTGTGCCATCTGCTGTGGAGCACCTCCATAGGGCTGCTTTCATCAACACCTTCTGTTGAGCTATTCACACTCGCAGCAGTGTGGCCTAATCCTCCTTCAGCTGACCCAGCGTTGGGACACTTTAATTGCAAAAATATTTCTCAAGAGCCTGTAGACAAGATGCAATCACGTTTCTCTATGATATAAGCCGCCAAGGCCTGAGCTGGAATAAGTGCTGAGAGATTCAATAAAGGCCTGATCTGCTGTGCTTGCGAAAGGATTTTATTTGTTGATGCATTCTGTAATATCAAAGCAATATTTAGTAACAGGCCCTGTAAAATGTCTGCAGTAGTTATGTAAGAATAGGGCTGCGAAATCTATCAGCCTAAAACAGGACATTAGAAAAGCAATACACCATAGTAATGGATTAATGGAATTGGGGTTGTAGCCACATTATTTTCATGTTTTGCTACCAATTTTGCAAGCTTGCGTGAGGCCTGGTTGAGTTGCGTTAATAGTGTGTTGTTGTCACCATGTCCAAGAGATGCTGTTTTTTTCACCCCGAATCAAAACCTCCTTTTTGCGGCCTTTCTAAGGCAGATAAAATACAGTAGTTAAAATATATTTTTAACATGTCTCACGATTTTTATAACGTCGATGCAGGCAGGGGCACGGGAAGATTGTTTTTGTTCGTTTTTTGCCAGAACATAGCGATACTTGCGCTCATATGCAACAAGGAATGTATTTGTAATCCGCCATTTCAAAAAAGGGCTATTTAGGTTTTTTTGCAGGCATAAACGAGCCCGCGCACGCAGCAACAGGAAATAATAATGAATAAATAAGAGGAAACCTGCCAGTAGGTGGCAACAAACAAGTAACTGTTTTAAAGAGTGAGTCATTGAATCATTCATTCAAATAGACTCGTTCTGAAATGTTAATTTTCTCATGAACGAAACATGTTGCTCAGAGATGGTTCTGATGTGGCTTTGTTTGGAAATACTTCCATTGAAGGAGCACAAAAAACCCAGACAATATAATGCAATATAATATTTGCAATATGCTATGTGGGGAAAACAGTGCTCTTGCTCATGTGACAGCTTAGTGCTTAACTAGCCTATATCTTTAAAAATATAAAAATCAGGAGCTTGTTATTGGGGCATTTTCCACCGTAACTTAATTTTTGGGGGCATTTTTGTTCATTTTGATGCCATTTTTGCCACAAGCAGCCGTTAATAATTTCAGTCCCTGGTGTGCGTCAATCAAGGTCCAAGTGGAATGAAATAATAGGTTAATCCCATTTTGAGAAAGTCAACTAGCCTATGTAAAATTTGGAAACAGTTTAATAAGAGAAAAGGTTTGTAGCCCACTAACAACAATTTATAGTTAAATTCCTTACTGAAGGTTTACTGATTTCAAATGTATTGATTTCTTTATAAAAACAATTGTGCTGTGTGCGTTTATAAACCTGTGAAAACATCACATCTGAAATGTAAGAGAGGAATAAAATAAAGAATTACCACTGTGAATCGTCCTGCACAAGTCGTGGTTGCGAAAGTTGTTTCATTTTGATCAACTTGTTTTTCTTGACTGTCATTATCGGGCTCGGGCTCGAACTGATACGGCAAAACTGACGCCATAGTTAACGTAGTTACAGTAGGGTTTGCAGCACCTCAGGAAGCATCCGGACCTGATACTCGCCGTTTATGGTAAGAGGCGTTACATTTCCGATACCAGCTGTAAGTGGTAGACAATCATAACCGGCTGACAAATCAGCGCAGACTGCGATTTTCAGAAGGCGGGTTTTAAAGAAATCGAAACTAAAACAGAGCGTTCAGACAGAAGGAGAAAACAGATGCTGCAACAATGTAAATTATACGAAAATGTATGAGTTTTTTATCATTAAATGATGTAAACATATTCTTGTAGACCCCATAAACAAAATGATGAACCTGTAAATGAGCATAATAGTTCCCCTTTAATTCAAATAAGCCAATAACCAATATTATACAAATATATGGTGCACCCCTATTTGATTCATAAATAGACCTTAATATTTAATAAAAAACTAAATACATTACTTTCTATGTATATTTAGCTAAAAATAAAATGTATAATTTATTGCAGTGAGGCTAGTGAATATATCATCAAGTCAAGAACTAATCTAAACTACCGACCTACCTGGATCAGCAGAAAAAAAATATTATACTCAAGCCCTGAAAAATCAGAGCATGGAGAGTAATGCATGCAGGCAAGAGAGCGGTGGTTCTGCTGACAGGACACCTGTCTGTTGTGACTAACACGCAACCTAGTCTGAGGACCCTTTAAAACAGACCGGTGGCACGTCCTGAACAAAACAGCGAGTATGGAGCCTACCCCACTCGCATGCACAGAGACACAAACACACGCCACGCCTGGGCACATTACAAAGGCCTGCTGGGGGTCACGCTATGCATCTGCGGCTCCTATTGATGTGAAGAATCAGACAGATGGGCCTAAACCACCCCTGGAGAATAAACAATACAAAGGCAACATGAAACCACAAAACGCAACCTGGGCACAAAAGTGTTTCATCACCACTAATAACTACTCGGTCAGGGGGCATCCAAACCAGTTAGTTTTGTTGTGAAATTAGTCAAGCTACAGGCCATGTACAAAAGATATTGATTTGTCTTAAATCTCATCAAAACACTTTTAAGTGTGAGGGTGGTCGTCGATATACCGGTAGACACGATTAACTGGTAGAAATTTTGGACTATCGTCTCTATCGTGGTTACGCTCACATGACATTGCTGTGCCATGAAAGCTTATCGTTTGCATGCATTTCAAGCACTGCGGTTTAAAGTTTTTAAAATCGTTGTAATGCAATAAGCAGCGAAAGAGAACTCATTTCGCCATGTGCGCACTCTGAAAAAGGAAAAGATGGTTTCTGAGCACTGTCTGAAAGACTCGCACACATTAAGCCACTGCTTGAACTCACTTCTTTTCTCCGCCTTCAACAGTTACACACAATGCTGTCAAAATGCCGTCTTTGGGAGAATCTTCATGAACAGTAATTTATGTCTTAAACAAGGTTGAGAAGGAAAATGCATTAATGTTAACATTAATGTTAATCGAACAACAAAAAAGAGAAAATCTCTCAATGCTCTTGACTGAATCACTTTTGTCTCACTTTAATAAGAATAAATGTATATTGAATTTACACTGTGAAGATATGCAGTGTTTTTTTATTTGATTACTTTATACAATTTATGTAGGCCAGTATTTCTTATTTCTAGAGCTTGAACCGTTTCAGGTCTATTGCTTTGTTCTATTGTAGTTTGTTGTCATATTGCTTGTAATTCATTTTTTTAAGTAGGCTAGTATTGGTTTTAGTATTTTTGTGGTTGAAATTGGTAACAAGAATTATGAAATCTATAGATCTGGGAAATCTGGGTAAGCAGCACTTGGCTAAACATATGAGACAAGTGAGTTGTACACAAACTTCGGTAATTCTACCTCGGACAGATTGGAAACTCATTTTCAAAATGGACTGATGTTGACTTTAATTGCTGATGTGTTATTTTCAATGATATGTAAAATAAAAATAAATTTAAAAAAGTAAAAAAAACAATATAACTGGCTCTTAGTAATGTCTTTTCAGTGCTTTTGAGGCCGCAATGTAACCTTTGGATTTTCAAATTTTGTGGCTTTTCTTATAGGAAATATGATTACAACAAAGGCAATCAACAGATTAATTGTGATTGATTCATTAATTGGCATATCAAATAATTGATACGATATTATTAAAAATACAACTCGACTGACTATGAGTTTCAGCAGCTTTGGCTGAAAGTGTTTTCCTTTTGTAAAAGTTATTTTTAGATTGTTATAGATTTATAGTAAACTGTTATTGAGCTTTTATATTTAGGCCTACATAAAGGTATATAAAGGGCCACATGACAGACACAAATGAACTGGGCTGCATGAAGGGAGTAGTCTTAAAGAAAACACGATTGAATTCACTCTCTGCTTTTGCTCTCAGCTTTTGAAAAGCTGATATACCTACTGGATTTAATTACTCTCATGATTTATCCTGTGACTCACCGTTCATACTGTGAGAAGACTGAAAAAGCCCAAGACTTTCCACATGTGAACAACAAAACTCACCCTGAATGACCCACTGGATCATCCACGACTTAAATTATGATCCAATCGCAGCTGGCTCGACCATGCAATGCAAGATGCCAATATGATGTCAAAATCTGTCCGCTATTCATAGACTGCTCTGCTGTTTTTAAGACAATTCCTCAGCCAAAGAGGGGACTGCGTACTAAAGCTCTTGATTTCCTCAAACCCTGAGAGGAGTGCTGACAAAAAAAACTCTAACTGCATTTTCATCTGTTACCTCTAAACGCAGTTCATTTCCGCATCTCTGCTGAAGTCATCATGGCATTCCTCATATAATCATGGCTTTACAATCCCATGACACTGTTCCAGCTCTGAGCTTTTCATTCCACATCCCATCTTTACGCCACAGAAGGAGAGTGCACTACATTCCTGTTGTGTTATTACCAAATTCTGTAGGTTTGACACAATGTAACTTGTATTCAAAATGTTCAAAGAGGAAACAGCCTAATTAACGGCATAAAGTTAAGAATTGTGCAATACACTACCTACATTACCTAAACCAGTGGTTTTGTTTCAAAGCCTAGCTTTTGGCGACCTATCTCACTTCAAATTTGTTTATTGTATAAAAAAAAACTATTCTTAAACTAAACATGTAATGTATTCATATTACCAGGAACTTTATAAGCCCAACAATATGTACAAATATTAATATGACATTTGTGACAAAATACCAGTCTGATTTGACACACATTCTTTAAGTTAAGACACATTCAAAAACGTTTTCTCTTCCCTTTTAAAGTTGCGATGTAATGGAAACATTAACAGATTGTTTCTTCCATATTGTGAGGTACATCAGATTGAAACGGCTTATCGCAAAAGAAAAAACTTGGTTTGGTTTATTGGATGGAGGCAGACCTGAATGTGAGCTCGAGTTGATTGTAGGAAAGGGGTGGGTTTAAGGAAACTGAATGATTGGAGAAGTCTAGCATACGTCAACATTTTGTTTAAGAATAACGAGGTTTTTTTTTCTATGAAACATACGTATTGATAAATCATTCATAATAAGCTCGACTACATGCATTCAGAAAACACATAGTGGATTTCCAATTCATGCATTTATGTTTTCATCCTAACTATGCCAGCATTGTTTCCCTGCTATCCACAACCTGTGACCAGCCACCAGCCACCAGCCACCAGTTGAGTTTAAACTGACTATTTTTACTGAGCGAACCAACAGAGATGGTATTTAAAATGACGGGCAGTTTCTTGTGCTCAAAACAAGCATTAGTCTCTGGTTGATCAAACCGAACAACATAATATAGTGAGCTTTTGGCTAATGACTAATGCTCAAAACTAGAATTTTGAGATGCAAGTGTAAGCCAACCTTATGACCAACCCCTTAAGCAGCTATCCTAATCCAAACAGACAGCATACTCCAGTCAAACAGCCTTTAAATCTGGTTTGAGCAGCAGTATTTTATACAAGTACGTATAAACACAACAGGTCACCAGTGCCACATTTTGGACTGCAACAACAGGCACCCTGTCAAAACTTGGATATCTGAATGACTTAATCAAGCTGTCATTACGGCTTGTCTAATTCCCTTCAAACCTCCATTAGAAGCTTAGAATGATCCAAGACATTTAAGCAACATCTTTAAACAGGACCAAATTTAAGGGACGCACAAGAAGAGGGATGAAAGAACAAGGCATTTATGTGTATGTGTTTGGCATGCTGGAGGTGAACTACATTAGTAACAGTCCTGATAGACAATCAATAGCCCGCTCAACACACAACAAGAAGCCAGACTCGTATAGCCTACATTATCAGACAGTTACAATCAACTTACAATGGAGAAAAGAAAGTCATATATGGTGGGGAAAGCCTGCTGTTAGTTCAAGCGTATTGTCTGTCTGCTCTGTAATCCATGCGGTTTCATGACAACAGCAATATTTCCACCTTTATTGCAAAATGCAGTTAAGAGGAAGATCATAATGCAAACACTATCAATATTGAGCGAATGGTTCTTTAGATATGCTGCTTATCAAATTTCCTGAAGATAAACGCAGCACAGCACAACCACATGCAACATGTCATTGGCAGTGTTCATGTCCATGGAATTTGGATGTCTGGAGTTGAACAATAGGTGAGGGATGCTAGACTGTTATTGAATGGGCTGTTATGAGGTCTAAACAGACACTGACGCATCCTAAATACAGCGTGAAATATAATGATACTGACTACAAAAAACTTACCTTTATGATCTGCGCGTGAAGACTTCAAATGAATGAGGTTGCTGCAGTATATTTCCGTGCTCATTCGCAGTCGACTGGGGCTGAAAACCTTGCGTTGGGCAGCACCATACCAGCTTATTGAATCCCACTGCATCATGATGAGCCTTGGATCCAGAATAGACCGTTGTGCGAAAGAGGGGTGGACGGTCAAACCAACTATATAATTTTTCGTTAAAATTATTAGCTGATCCTCAGTTTTACAATAAAGGGAAACATGAGCCAATTCACTAACAAATAGATTACATATGCAATAAATGTACCCTTTGTTCAGTGACTTTTCAGGTTTAAAATAACAGTTCGCCCCTGTTTTCAAAATACTGCTGTCCAATTTTCTTAAAGGGACCGCTACGTTTACCACATTCAGCTGATGAGCGCAGTTTGTGGTCCGTTACATGAAATGTCAAGCATAAATAATGAACTTGACCTCTGAGTAAAAAAATTCGTGTTAAACCTAATAATGTTTTGGACAAGTGTTTCCGTTTCCTGTCTACTGTATTTTAATATTTTTAAGAAAGAATTTGAGAAAACACTTGTATGAGAGTTCAAATTAAATAGAGCTATATAGGCTACCGGTACTCCTTAAATGCTTATCCTATAGTTACCTATAGCTACTTTTATTTCTTTAATTCATTAATTTTGAAAAAAATAACTTAGGCCTGGTTTGCAATTGCAAATGGGAAAATGCTACTTTATTATTATTATTATGATTATGATTATTTTACTATAGTCTATAGATAGATAGATATAGAGAGAGTCAAAGTTAATTTCTGTAATGTGTCTGGCATAAAGCTTATCACATTGCACGAGTCACGCCACCTATAGGTTTGGATGTGATAAACGTTTTATTATGAAAAGTTCGAGTAAAGCTTGATTTTGGAATGACTAAAGTAGGCTACTACAACATTTCTATTCACTTTTCTGAATAATGAAACTTGTTTAACTTTAGAGGACTGAGCATCTTTTTCATCTACTCGTATCTCTTCATAGACTAACTAGTAGGCTAACTACTAAAAAACTATTTCACTGAGAAGGAAAATGTATCAGAATCTATAATGTCGTCATTAACATTTGCTGCTGTTGTCAATCACGTGCTTTAACTGGCTAATTTGAAGTACTGCTTAATAAAGTCCTTGAAATTGAGGATGTTCATCATTCTGTTCAATCATCAATACATGTAACATGACTGTCATTAAACAAATCTCTTTAACTAATGAATCGTTTATCTTTCCCTTATCATGTTCAAAGAGGAAAAGCATTTGACATTAAGATATATTAGTGATGATATTTCCCTCTCAAAGGGGGACTGTTCGCAGCACAGGCTTCTGAGGGTTTCACTTCACAGACTTTCCTGTTACTAAGCAACAGCTAAACTGAGCTGAAAATTGGAATTCTTGTTGTCAGGCAGAGGTAGACTCAACATCCTTTTACATCACTAAATTCAAGACCTATCAACAATTGTTGAAATCATATATAGTGTGAAATTCTTTTGCTGTAATTTTTAAGAAATAATGCATAGGCCTATGCTTAATTAAACAAAAAAACAAAATTAACCTTATCTCAAAAGTGCCACTGTATGAGTTTACATCAGAACTGTTGTGGAATGATGCCATCTTCATTTTACTCACTTAATGTTTTCTTTGTTTATCAGGCTTTGAATCATCAATACGCTCATTGGAAATGCTGAGTGAGGCATTAGCATATGCTTTCCGTACGTGGGTTTGTTGTTCCAAGAGAAGTACACGCTGCGCTGAAGGAGCCGCCAGACATTGTGTTGACACTGAGAGAGCAGATTACAAGTGACATTCAGCCTCCAGTCCCATGAGGCAAAGCCCTAGATGACCCACTCTTGAACCAGCCGCCAGTTCTATCACACATGCTTGACTCCAAGCTCCTGAAATTCAGTGAGATTTTTTAAGATTAAGCTGATTTGGTCTAACACGGTATCAGTTTATTGCAGTTTATCTTCACACTGTAAAGGCAATGAAACTCATCTGAAGTGGCATATATACCAGGAAAAGTGTGTACAATTGTATGCTGCACTATATGGCATAAATGCACTTGGGCAGAAAAATTACAATTGCAGAAATAATGTTAGGAAATTTTAAATGCTTGTTTTAAATATGGAATTATGAAATAGAAACATACAAACATAAAATACCTAATATGGAATGATGATGTAATATATGATGCACTATATATTTTTTTACAAATATAAATAAATATTACAATGTTTCAGGCTGAAGAAGAAGATGAGGTGAAGCGGATCTAGATGCAGCAGTTATTTTATTAAATAAAACAAAAGAGTGATATCCACAAATGAAAAATGAAAAAAAATGCTAAATGCAAAAGGACATCCAACACCGGACAATGAACTCAATTAACTTAGGGCAATATACACACAAGGTAATGAACTAAAAGGAAACAGGTATGAGTAACTGATAAAAAAACAAACATGGTACAATGAGAGGGAAATGTAATTTAATGCACACAAAAAATATAGGCCTATATATAAAAATAATATATCCTATATATCCAAACATAAAACCTTATTTATAAAGCAATTTATCTGATTATTAAGGTGAGAGTTACTTTGAAGTGCATACCACAACAACAGTCATACTCATGTGATTTAAATCCATGGAAAATGTATTCATGCGAGAAGGACTGAGTGGCAAATCCTCTGGAAAACCGCAAAAGTGGAAAAGTGTAGTTTCTCATTGAGTCATGCATTTGGAGAAAAGAACAATGTTTTCATCCCCAAGGAGCCGTGCTTTCCTTTGCTTCATTTCTGTTCCACCTTCTGGGCCACAGAATGACCCAGAGCTATGCAGACGGACTGGTTTGATTCTCTACACCAGTCTGCTCCTGTGCATCCATACTTTAAATGATATTGGTGAAATTATGCATTTTAGTCTGGAAAAGCCACCAAGCCTCATGAAATACAGCTTAATTGTTTATGCAGTCTTCAATTAAATGATTTTGGATTAATTTGCTACCTCAGTGTTGAACAATCAATATCAAATAAAGATGAAAAACCACACTCTCAGTTATATCTCATGTCCAATCAACAACAATCAATATCAATAATGACTTCTGGGATTCTTTTAAAGGTCTGGCAGACAAAGCTTGGTGGATCTTCAACATTTGCTGAATCAATTGCAGGTTCGCTTTTCAACAGGCAGCATCTGCAACCAATCCAAAACACTATGTAGGTCAAGTTCCCACCACCCTCCATAAAGACTAGTTGAGCACTGGCACATCTACAAAATCTCTTGCTCTCATTACACAAAGGGATTGATGAGCTCAATGTCGAACCGTTCCCACAACTGGAATGAAAAAAATAGGACCTCGAATCTGAGGACATAACAAGACATAAATGTGCGTCAGGTCAAGATCAAGAGGGAAAGGAAATCAAGACCTGAACTGAAACTATAGAGCATTCTAGAGACAGAAAGCCTCATTTTGACTGTTTATGCTTTGCTCCATTTCACATTTCTCGTAACAGCACTGATCAGACAACACTGACAAGCCTTCATGCAGGAAGGAAGCATTATCTGAAACAGCAGCCCAGTCAGGAGACTGAAACAGGCCAATGAAAAAGAGATGGATAGAGAAACAGGAAAAGTGAGGGATGAGAGAGTCAGAATTTCTTATTCAGCGATACCGAGTACAAAAAAGCTTTTATCCTGTGCATCTGCATCACTTCGATGGACACTGGCCGAGACAGGCGAGGCTTTGTCAGGGAAAATCAGAATTAGTGAATATAGTCAGCCCCACTTGATGTTTTGAACAAAGGTCGTTTTCGGGTTATGCTCACAGCGCAGTGTAAAGAGGTCAAAGGGGTGTTGATATTTTGCCAATATCTGTTGGAGGGACTTGCTGTTTTTGTGTAGCTTAATCCTACAATATGTTCCTCTGAGAGAAACCCTCTCCGAGTATTGGCTGTGATGTGCGTGTTCCACATGTTGGACAAAAGTGCAATGAGCAACTGGGGGTGGAAAGAGCTCTTTTTTTTCTTCTATGAATGTTCCATTCAGTGTTCATATAAAGCACAAACATTTTCCAGGTATCACAATTTCAAAACTGGTCGGCAAAATGTTTTAGAAAGGAGTCTCTTATGCTCACCAAGGCTATAGGCCTATATTTGATCAAAAAAGTAATAGCCTATTGTGAAATATTATTATAATTTAAAATAACTATTTTAAAATGTAATTTATCCCTACGATGGCATAAGTTGAATTTTCAGCTTCATTACTTCAGTGTCACATGATCCTTCAGAAATGATCTCAAGAAACTTTTCTTATTATCACCGCTGAAAACAGTTTTGCTGCTGAATGTTATCATTAACATTATTGCAGAATTTATAATGACAGAATTATCTCGACTGCACATGATTCCCACCAAATAATAAAAAAGTGGACAAGAAAGAAATATAGGCTATAATACTCACCTCTTATTGCTTTTATAAAACGATTAGGCTACACAAAATACAAATATTAAAGCCAAATATAGGCTATACAGTATGTAGCCTAATAATATACCTATGTATAAATATGTTTTGAAGTAAAATTATAAAATGCCATTAAAAACCTTAAAAATATTCAAATTTAGTTTGGAACAAAAATATTACGAAATGATTCTAGATTACGATAACTGAAATACAGGAATAGCCTATACAAAACGCTCTGTGAATGGTTACAGATAGAGCGACATCTTGTGTGTGTTCTTGCATATGGTATTATTTTGAATGAAAGGGGCATAGTAGATAATGAGGTGAAATCTGGAAGAAATGCGCTATGATGTTGTAGAGAAGCAGTAACTGCAGGCGGAGCGCATATGGAATTCATCAGAGATGTGGAGGAGAGTCTGCAGTCCTGTGTTGCTTGATCTGACTGCCACAACTACTGCCCCTGGACCCCGGGAGGGCTAGTATGTTTTTACTCATCCTGAGGGGGGGTGGGGGGAGTGAAAATAAGTTCAATTTTCCCACGCACACTGATAATTCGTGACAGACAGCGTATTGCTTTTGTGCATGCTTTTGGAGCAACTTTAGTAAATTCCCGTCGAGGACGTTCAGTGTTTAGATAGGCCTTACCTGTTTGTGGGAATCGATAACACCAAAGTTTCTCATATTTTTTAAATTAGGGCCAGCTGCCTAAGAAGTCATTAAAACTTTAAAAATATGAGAAACTTTGGTGTTTGGTTTGGTGTAAAGTTTACAATTTGTTAGCTTAATATATTAACTAACATGAACTAGCCTAACAATGAGCAATACATTTATTACTGTATAATTTATTAATCTTTGTTAATGTTTAGTTAATAAAAATACAGTCGTTCATTGTGTCCTCACGGTGCATTAACTAGCCTGATGTTAACAAATACATACAACGTTTGATTTTAATGTCTGTTAGTACATGTTGAAATTAACATTAAGATTAATAAATTATGTAGAAGTATTGTTCATTCTTAGTTCTTGTTAAAGTGAACTAATGAAACTTTGTTGTAAAGTGTTACCAAGGCTAATCCTTACAGATGTTATATGCTGTGCATTTAGTTAGTTTTATGACGTTTGTATGAGATTCCTGATGGTTGAATAAACTCTGTTTAACTTAACATTTTTAATCATTTTACATATGCAGTAAGATGTGTGTACAGTTGGCATGGACAAAGTAACGCAAGTGGGAATGAGGAAAAAGTAGATCAGAGAGCACTCGCTATATCAGTAAATTCCACAAGGGTGTGCTGTTACACTGGGAACTGTGATGTTGAGTCATTTTTAAAGTCCAGATTAAGAAAAACAAAGATGGCACATTCTGCAAATAGATGAATGGCTCAGCAACTTGTCCAAGACCAGGCTATCAAAATGTGCTTGTAATTTCATTGCTAACTGGTGACTAACTGATGACTAACTGTTAGGACCCATTAAAAAAGAATGACTCTAAACACATTGTGTGAATCTGTGAGCATGATGTGCCAAACATGCATCATTAATCAGTGATTCAGAGCTTTCCGTTTGCAGACATCTGCAGACTATACAACTTTACTTTAAATATTTACAAGAAATTTACACTACTGTTAGAAAGTTTGGGGTCGGTAAGATTTTTTTCGTTGAAAGAAATCAGTAATTTTATTCAGCAAGGATGCATTAAAGTGATCAGAAGTAAGAGTAAAACATAATGTTATGAAGATTATCATGTTTCCACAAAAATATTAAGCACTGTTTTCAACATTGATAATAAATGTTTTTTTTTCTTCAACAGCAAATCATCATATTAGAATGATTTCTGAAGGATCATGTGACACTGAAGGCTGGGGTAATGATGCTGAAAATTCAGCTTTGCCATCACAGGAATTATTACATTTGAAAACGTATTAAAATAGAATATAATATTTCACAATATTACTATATTATCTTAATTTTTTAATTTAAAATCAGCCTTGGTGAGTTTAAGAGACTTCTTTCAAAATCATCTTACCGACCCCAAACTCTTGAACGGTAGAGTATACATAATGGGAATTGTTTCTTTTTTTTCTTCTTTTTTGGATGAATGAATGAACCATTATTATAAACACAAACTCTATAAATTACAAATACATTTATATTATGTAGAAATGCAAAAAAAAAAAAAGTCAACAGTGCTTTCAAAGTTCCAACTTATATATGCATCTAATCTGAGTTTACTAGATATTTTATATAATTTCTGAGAATGTCATGTCAGAAATAGGTATTGATTTATTAAGTTTTCAAGTTACTAAATCAATACACTTCAATTTGAACTACAGTTATTTATCTATTTATTATAAATAAACTATATCCCCCAGTTTCACAGACAAGGCTTAAAACTAGTCCCAGACTAAAATGCATGTAGGAGCTGTTTTAATAGCTGTCTCGTATCTTAAAAATGTAAGTGCCATTGATTTGGCTCAAGAAGCACACCAGTTGTTGTTGTTGTTGTTTTATAGGGCACATTTATAAAAGCAACTTAAATGTCCTAATTGAACTAAAACCTAATCCTGGGTTAATCTAAGCCCTGTCTGTGAAACCAGACTTATAATATTATAAAATGTATATTTTATTGCCTTTCAGTCTTTATAACTGACAAAGAAACTGTATCCACTGTGAACAGGTTCTAATATATTAGTGTTTTGTTGGCAGTTCGATTAGGCTGACATTTCTGTAACATTGAATGTGAAATTAAATTACTATTTAATTAGAATTAGATGCTAGACGTTTTGGCCTGGTTTCAAAGACAGAGCTTAGAATAAACCAGGATTTGGCTTTAGCTCAATTAGGACATTTAAGTAGCTTTTTTAAAAGTGGCTTAGAAAAACAAAAACATTACTGGTGTGCATCTTGAGACAAAACAAATGTACCGACATGTTTTAAGATATGTCAATGCAAGTTGCTTTCAGTTAAAACGTTTTAGTCTGGGACTGGGTTTAAATCTAGTCTGTGAAATCAGAATCTCATCCAACAAGAGAACACTTTTCCAACAAGAGAAAGCAACCAAAATGTCTGCTGACATCTAGTGGTGAACATACAAATGCCACAGGACAAATGTTACTGCTCCAAATGTCTGTATATTGGAGGCACACACTATATGTGGAAGGTTTGACAAATAATTATACTAATTAACTCTCACACTGTAATTAAATAATATCAACAAACATTTATCAGTGCACAGTAGAACTCTTAGATATACCTAAACTCCTCCCCAAAATCAAAAGGAAAAGACTTGAAGTGATTTAAGTATTAAATCTAGTTGTTTATCCCAAACAGCAATATCACTTAAACCATTCACACATTTACTTATAAAATGTAAAAAGTCAAAGAAAAACATTAATATGAAAAACAGGTTTATTTGTGCGTGGACTAATGAAACATTAAATGAACAGATTCCACCTTCTCATGCTGGGGTAGATCTTGGAGATGTCCACCATAACAGCATGCTAAGAGAGTTACACAGGGTCTTCAGGCCTCACATTCCAGGGACTGGTTTACTGTCAGGCCTTCACTAACGTGCAAATCTACAAAAGCATGAGCTACGTGGAGTCAGACAAGCTTTACCAAACCAGCACATTACACACGCTTCACTTATTTCACTCAGACACAAGATGTATAAAAGGCCTCAGCACATCAACCAATTCAAAAACAAAATGTAGCCGAAACACCAACTCAAAATAAGTACAGTATGTCCTGATCGATTAAACTCAAACCAGACGCTATGGCTTTGAGGAAAAAAAAAAAAAAAACGCATTTTATTAAACATCCATTATTGAGCACAAAAATGAATAGTGGTCCTTTATTGATTTATATAAAAAAAAATCTGAAATCTGAATTTAAATATGAAATGGGGACTCTAAATGCGATCTAACTTCTCACTAAGAAATTCTTCAACGCTGTCTGTGTTCCACTTGAGGATGCTGAGCTCATCAGCAATGTTCCCGTTATCGTCCAGCAGCTTTAGTACAGGGTCCGAGCCTCTAACATACTGGAAGAAATGCAAAAAAAGACATCTAGAATTAACCAGTGTTTAAGCCACGTATAATATTAATATTCTTTTTCTGACAAATATTGTTATTTTTGCACCTAATAATATACACACAACTGTTCAAAAGTTTAGGGCATGTAAGATTTTTTTTTATTGTTTCTGAAAGAAGTCTCATGTTCACCAAGGCTGCATTTACAGGTGAAACTAGTTTATTAATACTAAATACCTAGAGATCGGCATGGTTTTATTTCAGTTAGCCTAATAGCTGGTTTGATTTGCATTGAGAGATGATCTTATGGAAAGTACTCCATGCCAATCTCTAGGTATGGTGAAGGCTATGTGATGATGTGGGGCTATTTTAATTCCAAAGGCCAAGGGAACTTTATCAGGATGCAGAGTATCCTGGATCCATGAAGTAACTGGCCTTTAAAAATAAAAATCTGCCTGCCTCTATGGGAATTTAACATAGGGGTGTCCTGACTTATGCACCCTGTATTTTAAGGAAGAACATTTATTTATTTACGATACATTATTCATTCACAAAGAAAATTGGTGTCCTTAAAGGTTGGATTTTTCCTATTTTTTTTAAATTAAGGCATTAAGTTCAATTTCCAAAAGATGATTTTTTATTCCTCTTTTTAGTCAACTTTAGCATGGGTGTCTAAACTTATGCATAGCACTGTATAATGTCCATGGACATGTTTAATAACTCAAATATTTTGCTAAAAATTATTACCTTGATTTGAAGACCCCTGAACATCTTTGGCTTGTCACTCCTGACAAAAGCTGAAGGGAAATATGGTCACAAAAATTACTGCTTTGTAACAAGTGTGCAAAAGCAAACACTCTACAGGTCTGTGCTACACAACAGCTGAATAGTTGTAACAGCTGCTACAGAAAAACACCCTTTGAAGTAGGGGTGGAACGGTACATGTTTTCATATTAAACCGAAACGGTATGGGCGTCACGGTTCAGTGCATGAATTTACACGGAGAATACACGGTATAAAAATTAATAAAACTCGCGAGATCGGCGCTCTGCAGAAAAAGCAGCCAATTACAATTCCCTTGTTGTACAGCCTATCGAAGTTAATGAAAAGTTTATGATAATAATAATAATAATATTCAAGTTGTACCGGCAAAAGTGCGTGTTCAGTGGTGCTGATCACGAGTGTCACGACTCACCACAGCAATCAACTAACGTTAACCACTACGTTACAGCTCCTGCACTGGATTCAAGGTAAGGTAGGCTGATGGCGATTTTTAGAACAGCAGTGAAAATGTAAAAAGGCTTTATAAAACTAAAATATTATAAATATATCCTTTTATTGAAACTGGAGCTTTGCTGTGCAAAGAGACATTTCTAAACATTTCCCCCGCTGGTACTTTCACTTTTGCCGCAGAGACCCTTATGTCCTATAAATGTGTCGTAGCCTATTTTTGATAATCCGTGCAAATTTCAGTTGACGATTTTGTTTAAAGTTATTAATAACAAAACATGAATGAATGCGAAAGAAAAGAGCAGGATGTGCTTTATATTGAAAAGAAATATTAAAAGCGCGATAAGTCGCGAAAGAGAACTGAACTCTACTGACAGGATGCTGTGCACGCGCTCCAAGCGCAACACGGACAAGCATAGTAGCCTTTGTCTTCGCTTTGTCTCGAAAATGCCAAGTCGAGTATTCACGTGAACACAGTAGATGAAAGTACTGTGTGCATTCACTCTCTCTCTCTCTCTTACACGCACACAAAGATGATTTAAGCTCATCAGTTGGTAACTCAACCACACAGTGAAAGTCGTGCACAATTAATTCCATATTGCAACTCATTTATTGTTTGCTGAATATTTGTTTGTTTTTAGTTGTCTATGGACCTAATAATTACTAGTGTTGAAATTTTATTGAAAAAAAAGCATGTCTTTAATAATAATTATTTTTTTTATTTTTTACTGTGGCTCTTTTGGAAAAATGCATTAACCAAAAATGAAAAAATGACTCTTTGGCCTGAGACATGCACAATAAAAAAAATTTGCCATCTGCATTTTTGTTTTGCTTATCCCTCATTGTACCGAACCGTGATATGATCATACCGAGGTATGAACTGAACCTTGGCTTCTGTGTACTGTTCCACCCCTACTTTGAAGCATTTCAAATAAAAATGGTTTATTTTTTTATATTGCTGTGCCAATTTTGAACAATCATCAACAAGAAATATTAAGTTTGAAGTAGCAGTTACTCATATTTAAGACCAAATCCTCAATCTACCTTGGACTTGAGGGAACCTCCCCAATTTTCATCCACAGACCTCAAGGATGGCTCCTGGGTAGAGCTGTCAAAGATACAATGACAAATGCACATTAATATGGGTGAATAATGACTTAAAGTCAAGTGATTTGAGAGCAAACCGTGGAGGTGCGGGTTAAAACAGCAGGAAAGCTTAAAGCCCCAGCACTCTGTTCACTGTTGGAAAGGTCCTTTGGCACAGAAGCAGAACTCACCTTCCTTGACTCCAGCTGAGCCTCCTCTTGGCAGCACTGGCCGCATGGAAGGTCTAACTGGTTCAGGCTGAACTGACCCAGGAGGTCACAGGAGCTACACAGGAGATTGCTGGAGAAGCCCAGCTCCCTGCACGCCTCGGAGGACAGCTCCGCTCCATAAGACGACAGCTGAGCAGAGAGGAATGACACCACAATTTAGACACTTTACACTGAAAACAAGCAGTAGATGTAATTCTCCAAGCACTAACAGCAGTTGACCTTTATGTCAACATCTTAAAGCTGTTGGAAATTCTCAGCTGTTCACTTTGGTTTTAATGACCGTCAAATGCAATGTCAAAGAAAAAGGCAAATGGAGGGTAAAGGACAGGTGCATGAATTTGCAACCTTTGGCTCCAGCTATGATAACAAGAGTGTACTGTTTATAGTTGGTGAGTGACACATCTCGCCTCTACATTTGGTGAACTTGCTTCCTAGTTACGAATGCAAGCCCAGCTGATCTCGAGAAATCCCCAAGAGAGTGAAGAATTGTGTAAACAAAGGAATATATTTTACATTACTGTAATGTTAATTTTTAAAGCTAAGTAACCATGCTACTGTATGAAATGTACTCGTTCCTTTTTTTTGCAGGTAAATTAAACTAGTAAACAGCTTTAAAATCGAATCATTACAGATTAACTGTTATGCAAAAAACATTGTCTAAAATTTTGCGGTAGGTGCTAAGTCAATGTTACGGGTAGAAATTTTATCTGCGATATTATGAAGATTTCCCTAACATTATTTACAGATTCAGCCAGTTGGGCCACGTCATTAGCTAACATTAGCGAGCCGGCTAACCATCGACTTAACGTAAGTAGCCCAGATTTTACAAAGACATGTGGATTCCTTGTCACTGTTGAGTATCTACTTTCAAAGTTGAAAGTGTAGAGATGCGTTTCATTAACCTACCGTTTGTAATAACGGCAGTAACCAAAGCAGGTACACTTCCCCCGCCATGAGTGTTTCTCTTCCTCTCGCTGGGTTCAGAGGAACAGGAAGTGCGTCAAACACATGATCCGCTACACCGACAGCTTTAATAATAAAAGTATTAGCATAACCAACGAATATCAGTTTATTAATAATAATAATAATAATAAGTGTTACAAAAATTAAAGGAATAAAAAGAGATTACAACTCTCTTTTTATTTGAATTTTGAACTTTGAAAGTACAATGGCTTAAAAATTGTTTGGACAAACCTGAATAAATTTTTATACCCCATAATATTGTAATTTCTAAATATCATCAACAAGACCTTATGGCATGAAAGATGTGTTATATTATGGGGATTTATTTTATAGGTAAGCTTTTGCTTATTTATATGCAATAAATATTAAAATATTAAATTGAAAATATCTGCATGTATTCACGGTCAGGTATATGTAAATATACCAATATAATATAGATAAATTTGATGTAAAGACAGTGAATGTAGAGGAGTGAAGTGAGATTCTCCAGAGCGACAGCTGACCGCCTGACGTCAAACGCACCCGGCGATTGCGCATGCGCACTGACACAACGTGCCTTTACTTCCCAGGATTTAACAACAACTGAACGTACAGTACAGCTGCTACTCAAGTACGGTAGAGTCGGAGCTGTTCTGATTCATGCAGCAAAGTATACAATATAAGCATAACCGTTTTTGTTGGGATAGTAAGCGTCCATTGTAGTGTAGGTCGCTGTGTTTCTGTTCGAGGACTGATATGGGGATCATAAAATAACAGCACTGCTCGTTGCATCCATAGAACTGTGTCATAAAGTTCTCGGTCACGGTATGTCCTCTCTGTGCTGGATTTTTTAATGGGGCTTTTAAGGTTAAAGATGCCGCCGAAGTTTCAGCTCCTGGCTCTGTTGGCCTTCGCCATTACGATGATCTTTTTGGAAAACCAAATTCAGAAGCTTGAGGAGTCACGGGGGAAGCTGGGTAAGAGTCTTCCAAAGTATTTTGAAATAATTTCTTGACTAAAAATCAGCGTAGTCTGTTGAATTGCTCCAATTGGTTAACATGATCATTAAGCAACTTTATAAATATGTGATTTGTGTCCTCAGTACTGTTTTGAAGGAGGTAATGTGTGTATGTTTGGACGACATGGTCCATCATGTCTCAGACAGCAGCTGCATTTTCATTCAAGCAAGATCTTATATCAGTTTTGACTCCCCTAGTTGTGCAATGAATATTTTCCTACGAAGCATATATCTCTTGACTTGCACTACCGACCTACTGCATCAGAACAGATTCTAAGGACTGGGACAAAACAGGCTATTAATCAACTGAAGAAAATACAAGCAACATTTTTTGGGATTCATCTATTCAACATGTTTGGCAGGATTCTCCTGCTAGAGTTACTGTGTGTTTTTCCCTTGCCCCTCACTCAATATGAACTTACAGAAAACTTACAGTATTGACATAATCACCATAAATGCATATTAAATCCAATAGCCCTTTAATTTTTCAGGTGTGTCTTGTTAGAGACACTATTGGAATTGCTCTGTTTATTATTATTAACAGGACCTGCTTAAAATGAGTGGAATTTCCTAAAAAAAAAATTCTTATAAGAAATACATTTAACAAGAATTAATTAAATTAACCAAAATTGACAGTAAAAATGTGTTAATAAAGATTTATAACATGTACAGCACAGCTATGTAAAAAAATTATAATAAGAAGAAATGTTTCTTGAGCTGCAAATCAGAATGATTTCTGAAGGATCATGTGACACTGAAGACCGTGGTAATGATGTTGAAAATTCAGTTTTGCCATCACAGGAAAAATGACATTTTAAAATGTATTCGAATAGAAAAGTTATTTTAAATTTCATTCATATTTCACAATATTACTGTTTAAAGAAATGCAACATTGGTGAGCATAAGAGACTTCTTTCAAAAGCATTAACTATTAACCTCAAAAATTTTAATGTGAGTGTATGTGACAGCTTGCACAGCATGGCTGTGTGTGTCACAGAAAATATAGACCTTAGCGCTTAATTAGAAGAATATAGTTTTAAACTGTATACCTCACAAGAGCTGAGTGAGATGAAGCACTTGAAATATGGAACGAGGATCTTCAGGATGAAGACTGATTTTGATTTTGATTTTAAAAATGTTATAATAAATGCATTTAAATATCTAACGATGTTGTACAGAATTATCTAAGGAAGTTAAGAATACCTTCAGCCTGGTATTCTTAAAACCCTTTTTGCAATCCTGTCTGTGAAATTAATCCTGTCATTACAACTACCGGTAATCAATTGAAAATAACAAGATCGTTTTTTTAAAATTCTGTGAAGTACACTTGTCAATATGGGGCTTTTGTATTTTGGTTGAGTGCTGCTGTAATTCCAAACACAGGCCACATGTCTAACTAGTGAGACATGTCAAACGCACATGCCTATAGAGCGATCGGATATGGGCTATTTCATATCCTGTACAGTGTACAGGCTATTCTGAATACTACACCAGTTTGACTGTAACACATCACTTCTGCATCATATCTGTTTCACAGCACCTTCACAGAGATATATCTGTGCTATACTCAAGTTGTTATAATGCTTTGTTTGTTTGAATAAGCGACGTTCTTTCCACTAAAAATTGGCAAGCTGTTGTTTAGGTTAGCTGGTTCCCACCATCCACGCTGAGTTACATCATAAACAGGTTTTTGCTCTATGAATAGTTATACGAGAGAGCCGTTAACAGGCAGAAAGGTGAGAGGAAGGTTTTCCATCTGGTTAGACCTGGAGAAAGCTGTCAGTCTTTGCACTGCATAAATTGATGATGTTTTTGAAACTGTCATCCTGTTGCACATCTTGTTTGACTGAACAAATGGGCTCTTTAGTACCTATCTAGTGTAAACTGTTTTATGTGCCTCAAAATTGCAGGAGTGTTTTCTGACTATTCTTCATGTCACGTCGATTTGAAATGTTGATTTATTATCTTTCCGGTTTTCTGTAATGATGGCAGCTGACATGCACTTTCACGGTTCATCAGCATCGGAAAAGTTATTTGATATCTAACCTGATAGTAGTTTGTCTCCATTTGCTAATGGAAGTTCTGGGAATCCCTTTAAACACGCTTCAAATTGGTACTGTTTTTAGCCCTGATGAGGCTGTGAAAGAACATAAGCCCATGTGTTATAGCTTGGCACCAACACATTGACTATTGTACATTTTTAGATCCAAAATAGCCATGTGTTTATGAAGCTTAAAGACTTTGAAAGCACTGTTAGTTGTTGAAAAGGTTTCAGAGCCAGCGCATGACATAAACTAAAAAAATACTTAATGCTAAAAATTTATGTAAAATTAAAAAGTGTATGCAATGCATTTATGATAATGTTTCATTTATTTATCAAACTAATAAATATTATTTGTAAAGTAATCATATATATATAGACTGCCATTCAAAAGTTTGGGGTTGGTAAGATGTTTTTTAAAATAAAAAGTCTCTGTATTTGATCAAAAAATTAAGTAAAAACAGTAAATTGTAAACATTAATTGTATGAGTCAACTGAAAGAAAAATCAATACCGTTTAGTCTACGGGTGATGATGATAATTTCAACCTAATGGTTAAACAAACTGAAAAATTTGTGGTAATGTGCTCACACTTTATACTAATCTTTCTTATGCATACCAAATCTCACTAAGTATAACCAGATGCTACATAACCTGGGGCAGATTATAAACTTAATGCTTTGCTAACTATTTATTAAAACTTCAAAGCCCCCTTGAATACCAGAGGCATACAGCTGCCTGCATTTCTTAGTCGATTTTTTATGGCCACTTTGTACACAGGACATACTTCATGTCTGTTTTTCTTTTGTATTTAAAGCAGGGCCAGAGCATGTCTAATAAGGGGAGAACTGCCACTCTCAGTAAACTTCCGGCTTCTGAACTGGTTGCAGTTCCACTCTGGTTCCATATGAGGGCGCTCACAGGACGAGTGCAGAATGAATGGAGGTCTATGGAGCTATACCCCTCAAAATCCACTTTTCTCAGGATATAATTTTTTGTCTAGTAATTTGAATGTTGTATTCGAAAGGAGATGCAAAGAAATTACACATTGCTGGGTGTTAGATTTTTTAGAGTCACTTATTTGCTTTAAAAACTCTTTTAAAATGTCAATGACGTCATACACGTTGTACGACCAGAGATACTGTTTTACGGCAATCCTTCAGTCAACGGCAATCGGGTGAAAGAGACAAATTTAGCCGTCTAGCTCCATAGACTCCCATTCATTTTGCACTTGGGCGATCGCCCCCAGTGGAACTACAACCAAAATTCGATACAATAGGACTTAATAGGGAGTGGCCAGGCTCTCCGTATACGGGCTCTGGCAGGGCTATGCAATTTCGGGAATTTCTTCGCTGAATTCTCGCTTTTTGCTCGCAGGTTTCTCTATAGAGCTCCCCCTTACAGCTTCGGAATAGATATTTGACAACAGTCTTGTTGTCGAATCTCCGATACCAGAGGCTAGTAGATTAACGGCATCAAAGCAGATGGGACATTCTTTAAAACGTCGTCTTCATACGGGTTTGAACAGCGTGAGGGAGCGCAATAATGACATAATTTTAGCCGATTTTTTTTTTAGGTAAAGGAATTCGTTACACCGCGAGACCTGATATCACGCGATGCGTCCTGACACTGCGGCCGCAAGGGTGTTTTTTCCGCTCACAGGCGATAGGGGGGTGCGAGACGACCACCATTCAACCGAAAAAAAGTAATATAACCATTCCAATGACTCCGAAGCTGTTCAGTTAAGGTAAAAAACCTGCATATGTCACCTTTAAAGGAGAACTCTGGTCAATTTTAACATTGAGCTAATTTTTTTTGTAAATTTGGAGTGCTGTCAATACAGAGAACAATGACAAAAAAACAAATCCAAAGGTTCAAAAACCAAAATATAAAAGTGATGTGAGCAACACTGCATTTTGCAGCCTTCTCCTGCGTCGCCATTACCATGCAACAGGGGTAAACAACCCAAATAATAATGTGAACTCAATCTAGTGGGGGAGGGGGGAGCAATCGAACTCTGTTTCGGACCAGGCAATCGAGCCAAGTGTGAAAGCACACTACACTCCGATGCTGCGTCCTAAATTCGCCTATACTTACATTGCTTACTCAATCATCTTGTCACAGTTAAAATCCTCCATTAAATCTAATTTGATTTCCTACTGTTTAGGAGAGAAATGTTGTAGCACGTTGATCTGCCAGTCGTGAGTCTTTTATGCGGAGACAGTCCTCATGTGTTTGCAATTTGAGTATAATGATGCATTTAAAAGTTAATGGCTAAACCAACGTATCTTTACAAAAGTTCACAATGCTGCTGCAGATGAAATATGATGTGGACAACATTGAATAAATACTTTTTTGTCAGGTTAGATACTGATAATTAATCACTCTCAAACTCCTTTATCTCAACCTCTCTCTACATAAGAGAGGAGGAGGACTCGCACATCCTCCATGTCTGTAGTTTAAAAAAAAAACACATTTTACTCGTGTTTGTAGTTCTAATCGAATCCTCGTCCAACGCGCAATGGGTTGTGGGCAATATTAGCCGCTAGAGTGCGCATCGATCTGCACTTTGGATTCTGACCGGAAATAGTAGACCATCCGGGTATCTTTGGAACACTCATTTCAACATACTACTATTTGGGATGTACTAATTATATTTTCGAATACTATTTAGGACAGATAGTATGCGAATTGGGACGCACTGCATTTCTCTCCCTCAGCCTTCACTCTACCAAGGCTGTAAATGTTGTTGTGGCATGATAATGTCACTTTCTTCAAGCATTAACGTAGAAATGACCCCACAGTGACCTCCATGTTGTAGAGACTCTCAGAGGGAAATCTGACTGGATTTATTTTGTTCTATCTAAGGAAAGACTGTAACCTGATTTGAAGTATTGAAAAGACATCAGTCAGAGTATAACTCGTCAGGTTTGGCAGCTGACTGCCATAAATCCTCGTCCCCTCCTGAGCAGCTTGACACTTGTAGATATTCAATTTCATTCGCTCATCTTATAATTTTTGACCTTTACTGGAACAAGACACTCAGATTTTGCACTGTCATTTCCCATCATGAATTGTTTTAGATTTTTGTATTCTCTCTAAATGTATATTTGGGTCAGTGACAAAATAACAAACTCTCTTTTATATATATATATATATATATATATATATATATAAATATATATATATTAAATATTGTTGCTTACATGTAATATTTTTCTATGATTTTTTCTGTGATAATGAATAATAATTTCCCCCCACAAATATCATGAATAATTATGTCCCCAATAAAATATAAATAATTTAGAATTTATAAACATAATCATCTTAGTAGAGATGTATTCAAGACATTGTATGTATGAATTGCATTTTTTTTTTTTTTTTTTTGCATGTTTTTGAGTAACATAATAGATCTGGACCGAAAAAGTAAGTGTAATTGGCCCAGGTTTTAATAAATGCTTATTATATTATTATTATTTTATTTTTTTTGCTATATATTTATTCCTTTTCTTAGGGAAAGTGTAGATGTGAATTGCTCGAAAAACACTACAGCAACTGCAAAAATTTATTTTAAGTAATGTTTTCAGGGTACAAGAAAAAAACAGTAAGATTTTATAGGTTATTGTACTTGTGAAGATGTGCTTATTAGAGAAGGCAGTGTGTGAAGGCCAATAGAAGTGAATATCTGCAGTCATCCATAGCATCAGTTACACACTGTCAGCCTGAGGGCCCTCTTGCCGTCTGTCTGTTTTTAAATGAGCGCTTTCATTCAGCATAAAGCAGCAGTTGTGTGTCCATCATGTAGGAAATAGGGAATGGTTCAGGGTGTTTTTCTCATTAACGTACAATTATATTATTACATTAGGCTGGGTATTGCACCCGTAATGAGATGGTGAAACAGTCACGTCTACCCATAAATGCTTGAACCCTGACGACTCTTTTACCTCAGAGTCAAACATTTTCCATTACAGCTCAGCACACCCGAAAACAAGTTAGAAAAAATAGGTCAGAGGCAAATTTCTTATTCTCTAGGTTTAGGTTTAGTTTTCAGGAGTGTTTTTTTCTCTCTCACAATTTTAAAATAACAACATCTTTTTGCATGAGTGACAAGATTCTCTGTTGTCGTGGGAGAGTTTGACATCATAATGTGGCATAGCAACAGTTGTTGTCATGGGCGATACCAGTTGTCCACATGTGATGGTTAGAGACTCGAGAGCAGTCGGAGCTGAGCGGGAATGTGCCGTGGTTGGCTTGACATCATCACCTCACCGTAGCAGCTGCCCGTTCTCCAGCTCACATTCACACGCTTCTGTCACCGCATCGTGTAAACTGTCAAAGTTCTATCTCAAGATCTCACGAGGATTACAAGGCCATTGGACCGTTCTGGTTCAACCTCTGCATTTTGTTCATGAATTCACTGTATTTGCATTACTCTAATACTAATAGCACTAAGGCTGCCATCATTACTCCAGTCTTCAGTGTCACATGATCCTTCAGAAATCATTCAATCATTCAAATCAAACATTTCTGATTATTATTATTATTATTATTATCAATGTTGAACAGTTGTTGCTGCTTAACATTTTTAAGTGTTACTGTGTATAATATATTAAAAGAAAAAAATATATATAAAAAATAATAATACAGTATATAAATAGACCATTCTGGAAAATTAAGTGTTCTTTTACCTTTGTCAAAAAAATGTAATGTAAGAATATTATCAAATGTGAATCCCTTACTAGTTGATTATACGTAGTATTATTATAATATAATTTTATAATGAAAGACATATTTTCCTTTAGGATATAATTACCGGTATTAATATAGTATTCTTTGCCGTTCTGTTTCCTCAACATGCAGTACTTGGAAGTATTCCTGTATGAATCTGGTATATGGCAGGTTTATTTGCAGTAGTTTGTTGGAAAGTTTTTTAAACGAATTATGCAAAAAACTAAATAATCTTTTGTTCTTTGAGGCTAAACACGTTAGTTTAAATATCTCTCCCCATACTTTGCAGAACGGGCCATTGCCAGACATGAGGTACGAGAGATTGAGCAACGGCACATTCAAGAGGGGGTGAAGGAGGCCATGGTAAAGGAGGACGATTTGGTGGTCATCTACAACAGAGTGCCCAAAACAGCCAGTACCTCCTTCACCAACATTGCCTATGACCTGTGCAACAAGAACCACTACCATGTGCTGCACATCAATACCACCAAAAACAATCCTGTCATGTCCCTTCAGGATCAGGTCAGTTTTGTATCATTTGTGCATGTTCACTGTTGTGCCTCCCGCTTACAGCCATCCAAACAACAGATTATAATGCTGGAAGGATCCAAATGTTTACTCAAATTATCCAAACAGCTTCTAAATGACACAAAGCATTTTCTTTGATAGAGCAATACGGCAGATGTTATGGTATGGTGCCTTTATGGTATATCATTCATGAGGCTTGAGGGGACTTAAAATGGGTACATTTCTATCATGAATTTCTAAGAAGGTTGACCTTTTGATTTTATTTAATTTTTTCTTCAGAGCATGTTCTTAAGTGATTTTTATTTTTTAACATTGTTTATTTATGTTTCAGGTACGGTTTGTAAAGAATGTGACATTATGGAAGGAGATGAAGCCTGCGTTCTACCACGGACATGTTTCCTTCCTGGATTTCACCAAGTGTGTATTATGTGCTCTCGTTGTTCCCTGTGCAAATTCCCTCAGTCTGTTGGGGTCATTGTATTTGCATGAAAAATGCTCTTTAGAAGGGTTTCAGTTTTACATTTGGTGCCAACATCAATGAAGTGAAAAAAAAGTATCCTTCTGACTCCTGGTGGCTCTGAAAAGAATTGCAGCACGCTTCTAGCATCTGATTTTGAACGAAACCATCATATTGTTACTAGTTTCCTGTTTTCTAGGTCTCCCTGTATCTTTTACAAATCTGGTCAAATTCACATACTTCTATGCATCTACATGCATAAAGTAAATATTTAATCATGCCTTGATGCCAAAAACATCTGTTAATCCTACTGTACTAATACAATGTATTCACTAGGAATAAAACATGAAATGCAGAGCTTGACAGTTCCTTTCCCATCCTTCATCAGATTTGGAGTGAAGAAAAAGCCCGTTTACATAAATGTTATCCGGGACCCCATTGAGCGTCTGGTGTCTTACTACTATTTCTTGCGCTTTGGTGATGACTACAGACCCGGCCTACGACGCAGAAAGCAAGGAGACAAAAAGGTGATTTTGGTGTTTTTGATTTGGGAGTTCAAGTGTTAAAAGTTCTTTTGTCTATTTTTAATTATTCTGAATTTCATGACTATGAGGTACTGAAGTTTAATTTCACAAAACGTTTTATAATTAGTTTTTATAAAAACATAAAATAATAAATAAAAATAATATATATAAATAATGATATTAATAATATTACCAATACATTTAATATTACTAACATTTAGATATTATTATATTATTCATACATTTTATTTAAAATATTATTGAATTATAAAATTCGTTTATTATAAATTTATATTTTTTTGCAAATGCTATGGTGTTAAAGAATATGATATAAAAGAATAATATTAATATATTATTAATAAATATAGTTAATATTAATGTTATTAATAAATCATATTTTAAAATATAATTGCATATTTATTTCATAAGTATTATCTATTTATATATTATTATATAAGAATGGATTTATAAATACCATTTAAAATAATATAAAGTTATAAAATATTTTTGAATACAAAAAATGATATTCAGATGTGTGCTTTTTAACTTTCTTTAACGCTGGCCCTGTTTTTTACTTGCCATACTTGCGTTACTGTAAGCATGATTTTTACCACAACAAAAAATGTTTTTTTTGTTTATTTTTTTTTGCTGTTGGTGTAGCAATGTTCAAGTTTAGGAAAGAAGGAGGCGGGAACCGGCGAATGTTCAACATAAACTTTGTTTGCTGTTTTGCTGTTTGAGCATAAACAACATCTGCAAAGTTACGACGCTCAAAGTTCAAAGCAAAGGGAAATATTTTATTTTAAAGCTATTGCTTTTTAAGAACTACAACAAACTAACCTTTCAGAAATGTTGTCTACATGTTGTCACTAATTCTTAAGTCTCTCCATCTTTCTGACTCCGGTTTGAACATAAAAGGCTAAAAGTTTTTGAAATTTTCTGTGCATGTCTGTGTGAGGTAATCGGAGCTGCTAAGAAAGGACACAAGTTGTTGTAGCTCCGCCCCCTGTGCTGGGAGCAGCAGCTCATTTGCATTTAAAGGGACAGACACAAAACGTGGCGTTTTTGCTCACCCTCAAAAAGTGACAACTTTTTTTTTATTTTAAGCTAAAGCTTCACATACACACTCTGGGGACATCAGATATTTATTTTACATCTTGTGAAAAGGGCATTATACCATCCCTTTAAATCCCAAAAATAAACAAACAACAAAGCGAAAGTAAAGCGTCAGCCCCTCACGGACAACTGCCGCATATAAACACAATAAAACAACATAAATGCCCTAGGCCTGGTCCTCTCTCATCCTATTACTGTTGTCACTCCTCCTTTTATCCTTCTGGAGCTCCTCCGTGGGACTGGAGACCGGTGTGGTGCACAGGTGACGCTCATTAACACTCGCTCCGTTCCCACGGCTCTCGGCCCTGCCCTGCTTGTCACAGCTGTCAATTGAGCTTAACTTTTGGTCTTATCAAAAACTGAACCTAGAAAGTCTATTTGTAAACTGTACGATCTGCGTGTGTTTCAGACGTTTGATGAGTGTGTAGCTGCTGGAGGATCTGACTGTGCTCCAGAGAAACTGTGGCTTCAGATTCCCTTCTTCTGTGGTCATTACTCTGAGTGCTGGTAGGCCGTTCAGTGTCTTTATGTGTATTTCGGGTATATCCCTTTTAGGACTCTTGTTACATCTTCTTAATTATTTTTTTACAGGAACATTGGCAGCAAATGGGCTTTGGAGCAAGCCAAATACAACCTGGTGAATGAATATATGCTAGTTGGGGTGACAGAGGAGTTGGAAGACTTTGTTATGATGTTGGAGGCGGCACTTCCTCGCTTTTTTAAGGGGGCCACAGAGCTCTTTCGGACAGGTATGATGCAATATAAGTTCTTAAGTGAATATGTAAAACATTAAAACTTAAATGATCAACTTTTATTTGTCCATTTTTTTTAAAGGGAAGAAATCGCACCTAAGGAAAACGAGTGAGAAGAAGCCACCCACTAAAGAGTCTATAGCCAGACTGCAGCAGTCAGACATCTGGAAAATGGAAAATGAGTTTTATGAGTTTGCACTAGAGCAATTCCAGTACGTTCGGGCTCATGCAGTGAGAGAAAAAGATGGAGAGCTTTACCTACTGGCACAGAACTTTTTCTACGAGAAAATCTACCCAAAGACTACCTGAGACCATAAACGCTGTATGCTGTGGTCGGAAACACTGGAGGAGGACACATTACATTGATATGTGTATTCTGCCTGACTCTTCTCCATCTGGATGTGTTCATTTCAAACAGCTGAATCTAGTATGTGCCACAGGGAAGAGTCTTGGGGCCAAACAGCTGTCATGAGCATTATCTATTCCCATTATAATGTATATCATTTCAATGAAGAGTTAAAAGCTCTCAAATGTGCATTAAAAGTGACTGAGATCTTGTCCGTGTCATTATTCAAGACAACCACCACCTTTCTGCCATTTGGGTTTTATACAGGTGCTGTCACATTTCTTTCTTTGATCCTTATTTAATACATTAATGGTTGTTGTTGTTTTGATTTGTTTAAAAAATTTTGACCGATTGATGCTGTTTTGGGGCTTTTTACATCTTATTTTAAAGTGTGAAAAGAGTACAGATGACTACTAAACATTCTTGAAGTTCTTCATCAAGCTGAGAAAGTCTAGTATTTTCTTTCAGTAGTAAAATGAGTACTTTTTCTTGGACTTTTAAAATACGGTTTATGGAATTTATTGGAAATACACAGATGTGATGTGGATGTATGTATTTTACATTGTTAACATATATATTTTGCCTTTAATATAGCAGATCAGATTTGTTTTGTTTTAAAATGTATCCACAATTGCTGTTTGCCATTTTTAAATCAGAACTTTGGGGTTCATCCCTGCAGTTTTTCAGCAATTTCAGAAAATATATTTTTTATCTAATATGTATGTAATACTGGTCAGTTACAGTTGGACCAAACATTTTAATGTGGGAGGATAAAGAATTTGAAGATAAAAACAAACGAATAGATCTGCATGTGGATCATTGTACTGTTACTGATTCTTGGTAAGCAGTTATTTTATTGTATTTTTTTTATACATTGTTCAAACATACTTTATTTCAAAGACTTGTCAAGCCTCTCATGGCAACATACCATTAGTTTGCTGCTTTATGATTTAAAGATCATAGACTTTAATTATGTTAATTGGACTGATTCATTCAGACTGTGCCTTTTTTCCCCTATATGACACAGAGCTGTCATTACAGCCGGTGTAAATATGACGTGACATCTCATCGTGAAAAAGGTGAAATGTTGGTATAGTTGCATAGATTGCCATTATCAACATCAATGTGGAAATAGGCAACCATCATATGAAATTGCTTGCCTTGTTAATAGTACTACAAGAGTGGAACTGATGTCTTTTTGAGAATGGAAATGTGTCCTGAGTTTATTATACAATTTCAGTTTTTCTATGTACATGATCTCTACTATTCACACGTATGTGCATGAAATGGGTGTTGCATTGCACATTTCCCTCCAAAATCTCCAAGACAAAATATGAGTTGAACAGTATGGTCTTTGTGACAAATGATCACTTACTTAAAAAAATATATTTTGAATGTTTTTAGATAATCAAAACCAATCTGTACTGTATGAAACACTAGAGTATAGCTGCAGTTTTACTATCTTTCTTTCACAGTGCCACCACGTGAGCCTGTATTTGCTCTATTTTTTTTTCTTTCCTTTTTCATTTTAAATAAATGAGACTTCAGGAGCTTTGCTCTTTTCTGCTGACAGTGTTGAGGTAGATTTGAAAACAGATTTTGGATATGTCAGCTATAATAAAAAGAGCTTTATTTGTTTAGATTTTTTCTTCTCTGTTATTGATTATAATATTGATAAAATGGCATAGTCTGTTTCTCTACTAAAAAAACACAAAGGAGAACCTAAAATATAAGGAGGGCCACCAGAAGTAGGGCATTAAATGATCAAATTAAATTAGACTTCATTTGTTTATTTTTTAATTTGCTTTGCCTTTTTTGTAACTAATAACATAAATTAAACCTATACTACTGTTCAAAAGGTTGGGATCGGTACTATTTTTTTTTATGTTTTTTTTTTTTTTTAAAGTCTCATGTAGTCTATTTATGTGATCAAAAATGTGGTGAAAGTATTATCGTTAAATATTACAATTTATAAATGTAATTTAATCCTGTGATGGCAAAGCTGAATTTTCTGCATCATTAGGCCTGCAGTCTTCAGTGTCACATGATCCTTCAGAAATCATTCTAATGATGATTTACTGCTGAAGAGACATTTCTTATTACTGTGAATGTTAAAACCAGTTGCTTAATATTTCTGTGGAAACCGTCTTACATTTTTTTGCAGGACTCTTTGATGAATAGAAAGTTCAAAAGAACAGCATTTATTTGAAATAGATATCATGAACATTATAAATGTATTTTCTGTCACTATAGATGCAATTCAATGCGTCGCTCTTGAATATATTTCTTTAAAAAAAAAATCAAATCTTACTGACCCCAAACTTTTGAATGGTAGCATACAACATAACCATCATTCTGCTCAAGGCGTATGACGTTGTGGCGCTATTTAACACATATAAAAACAGACTAAAACAACCACGTTCACACTCAAGCAAATGTATTAAATGTGAAAGTGACATCAGTATCAATCAAGGTCATCTTTAGATTCAAAGGCCAATATTTTTAATGCATCCTTGCTCAATGAAAGTATTAATTTATTTAAAAAATATATAAAAAAAACGCACTGACCTCAAACTTTTGCACGGGTATGGGGTATGCTTGTCTTTTCTAAAGAATTTTTGTTTTGTTTTAACCACCATAAACTTTATCTAGAATAACTGTGTGACCCAATGGTCTGTAACCTCTCTTCTTCCACACCGCTGACATGAACACACGAGATGTGCTCAAGAAGTGATGTGTGTACCAGTGCAATATCCCTGTTATCTCATCAGAGCACATACAGTACATTTAATAACATCAGAGGGGTGAAATGCTTTTGAGTCCATCTCAGTGGAAATGTAATCAGCAACACAATTAAAGCATTATTGAGTCATTCTTTCAATGGCATGGCCTAGATAATAGTGTAAATAATTAATTTTTCTATTAACTCGTTGTTGTCTCCTCAGCTTGTCTCTCTCAACACACTGGGAACAGATACCAGGCTGCCTTTCAGAGATATAATTTTTCTAATTAGCACTCAAATGAAGGGCTGTCTGTAGCCTCTGATGGTCATTGTTGGCGGTTTTTACCTCCCCCCGGTTAGATCATGATGGGTGATTGAGCTGTCACAGCAACAAATAAAGGGCCTTTCAAACAATCCCTTTCTGTGTTTGATCGACAGTCCAGCTTCCCTTCATTTTTAATGAACATCATAATTGTTGGCTATAGTCAGTGGGGAAAGGATACATTAATTAGAGGAAATAGTTTCGTTAAAATAACCAGCTAAAGTAATTTGGTAGATTTGTTTGGAAATGTTCTTCTAATCACCAGGACAGAAACGCACATCATTGTCAAATGTTTCGCAGATTTAATTATTGAGCAATAATGAAAATCTTGTGCTATAAAGACATCGGCTGGTTCCGGCTCTAAATAATGAGGCCTCTGTCTCACGGTTTCCATCTGATGTTTATCTAACTGTATGTGTTAAGACAGCTCACACTCTTTGTTAATGATCCTGTGCTTTACCTGGAACATCACAACATGCCTCTGCTCAGTAAACAATTAAAGTAATGGAGATGTGGAGAAAATGACTTAAAGTAATGGAGATGTGGAGAAAATTACTTATTTTTCCATTACGCCCTCCCCTTCCACACACATTTCAAACTTTGCGTTCCGCCATTAGATCAACGACTGTGACCTCATTACATAAACATAATGATCTAGGAGATGGGGGGTGCTAGTCTTGTTTACAGGAAATCTAGACAGGCAAAACCAACAATAAGGGCTGAAAAAAGTAATAGCTCATGTAGAACATTGATAATTACATTTGTGCTGAGGTTAGTCTGGCTTCATGCAAATTCATGTTCATGTGTCCATATGTCTCTTTTTACTGTACACAGTTAAACATTTTTTGTAAGTTTTATAGAAAAGAAAAAAAACAGTTAATTGATTAACTGTAAGTGTGACCGTCTATAGTATTGGCCATGTTTCTTGGACAGGCCACGTACAATGAACTTGAATTTATCATGTGGCTGTTCATTCACCACCTGTTTTAACATACATGTTAAGGTAAAAAAAGCAGATCAAGTAGATTCCTATATTAACTTTATATCTCAATAACATGTGTGGTTAAAATTGTAAAATATATACAGGCGCCAATATGCCATCCCGTAACACCTAAAACATTGTCACTGTACTTTGACTGTGCATTTCTTTTTTCAGGATGTGAATTAAACAGTTTTTTTAAATGGTAGTATAATACACTTTTCTCATACAACAGATTGCAGTTTGCAGATATTAGCAACAAACCTGAGGCCTGAGGTTAGAAGGTTTTAGTTCCTCAAAGCAAACAGCACATCAACACTAAGCTACTCTTATGGCTTTGTCATGTCATCAGAGACTAATTTTCTGCATTGAATGGTGACATAATACACCATAATGAATGACAGAAGCCAACAAAAAACAACCCTCTTTCCTCCCTCTCAGCTCCTACATCTCTGTAATCTAGAGTGCACATGTTTGAATTAAGATAAACAGTTTTCCTTGGTTACCATGACTACCACTTTTCTACCAAACTGCTTTGATTGTATTTAATCTGATGGTAATCATGGCTAAATGACAGACAGATGATAAGAAAGGCAGGATCCTTTTCTCACGGATGATTTTCTATTATCTCCCAATCAGACTGCTGTCAAGGTTTCTTTTCATAGTGATTTGGCCATGACGCAGTGTGTGTGTGTGCCGGTGTTGGGTGATTAAGGCTCCATTGTAAATGACTCGTGAAATATGAGGCACTTCTAAACTTAAAGTCACTTTGACAATTCAATTTCTGCGAGAAAATTTTGTAATTTACTAGTAAAATTTAAATAGTATAGTCAAATGACGATCGACCCAATTCAGATAACATCAATAATCCAGCATTTAAATATTGCATCTGCCTCATCGTGAGACCAAAATTTAAGTGACTGCTGATTGGCTGAAGCGCGCCTGACGTCAGCTCGCGGATGTTTAAAGGGGATTGAAGTCTGCTAACCGAGCAGTGAATGAAACAGCGCCGTTAATTTACAATGCTCAGACCTCATGATGATATGCCAACGAGAGTTCGTTTAAATGTAGGTTAATGAAGTTCTATTCGTGACATTTCTTTTTTTTTTTTGCCTAAAGACAAGATATGGTCTGCGTCTATCCGAGCTGACAGACTGAACGCGATCCTCTCTGTATTTATGAGCCTATGAAATGATCTGGAAGTTGTGAAGCAGGTAAGTGCGCATGCTTGTGCCAAACAATAAGTGTGAATTTGTTTACTTTAGGAAGATTGTTTATCTCTCTGTCTGTGTCATACAGATAGAGGCTCATTGGTTGAATACAGTCTATGTTTCTTGTGCAGTTTTATAATTGAAACATCTGTTCAGTTTACATTCACTCTGTTCTAGGTAATGACGCATTTATTATGGTAAACACTGCTTGTAATACACAACCTCCTCATGTCAGAATGGGGGCCCTGGCATGGAAGAGGTGTGTTGGATGTGGATGCAAGATTTTAGACCGCTTCCTCCTGTTTGCTTTGGATGGATACTGGCACTGCCACTGTCTCAAGTGCTCCTGCTGCCAAGCCCAGCTGGCAGAAATGGGCTCATCGTGTTTCACAAAGCATGGCTTGATCCTCTGCAAAAGTGACTATATAAGGTCAGACTACAGGAACAACACTTTATCTTAATCCCTAATAATTTACCATCATTCACATTCTGAGCAAACTAATGTATTAGATTAAATGAAAGCAGTTATTTTGTATGTCTAATATAGTCTTTTGTCACTGTAATAAATAAAATATGATAGACTTAAAGGGATAGTTCACCTAAAAAAAAAGACAATTCTGTCATTTACTCACCCTGATGTCGTTCCAAACCTGTATCCGCTTGATTCTTCTGTGGAACACAGTATTTTGAAGAATGTTGATAACCAAACAGTTTCGGTTACCATTGATTTTCATATGGGCAAAAAATGCAATGGAAGTCAATGGGAACTCGAAACCGTTCTCATCTTTCTTCAAAATATTGTCTTTCGTGTTCCACAGAAGAATTAAATTCATACAGGTGTGGAGTAAATTATGTGAGTAAATTATGAAGTAAATCCGAACACATAATTTTAAAATACTTAGTATTTATAGTTTTTGTCCATACGATTAAAGTAAAAACAAAACACTGGACCCCATTGCATTTCCTTTTATGATATTGAAAAATAAAAATATCTTCCTTTTTGTCCCAAGTGGGGTGAGTAAATGATGACAGAATATCATTTTTGGGTGAACTATCCCTTTAAATTGGGAAACAAAGTGGGCAAAAGTTGAAACAGCAATGTAATAAGTAGATTTAAAAGCTGTAAATGGCTTTCTGTGTTTGTGAAAGAAGAAAAAAAGACTAATGACTTGCTTAATAAAAGACATCTGTGATGATATTCACTACAGATTATTTGGTAACAGCGGAGCCTGCAGGACTTGCAGCAAGTCCATCCCAGCAAATGAAATGGTTATGCGAGCACAGGGCAATGTTTTCCATGTCAAGGTAACTTACTCATATTAAACTGATCTATTTAAATGCAGTTCATTCATAAATTATCTACATTTTTACTCTAGTTTATATGCTGAAGTGTGTGGGGTGCGGGTGCCTTGTAATATGTTTTATTCATTGAATTTTTTTCTTTGCTCTTGTAGTGTTTTGTATGCTCAATCTGCCACAACCAGCTACTACCCGGTGACCGCTTTCACTATGCGAATGGAAATCTGTACTGTGAACGGGACAGGCCAACAGCTTGTGTGCACAGAAACGACCACTTGGATTCACTCAGGGAGCACAACATATCCAAACAGAAGTCCTGAGCTCATCTTTTTGCAGAGCTCTGAGAAAGAGACCCTAATGGAGCTCCTAGTAGTTGCTTTGTCAGTTACAGTCTATTTTGTGAAGGTCTAAAATTGTGGAAATTCATCGTATATGATCACATCTGGCAGTTTAAATGAGGTTAGCCGTTGGAGCTATAAAGCAATATCATCAGCGAGCATCCTTGCGTATCATAATCAATTATGAATTGGTTTTGCACAGAATGACCTTTCTTACATGTTGTGGACCTGCAATTTAGTTTTGGTGTTTGTTAGTTTTGAAATAGTGATGTGTTCTTCACTTTCAGGCAGTGAAAACACACCATCCTCCACTGGTGTGTGTGTGTGTGAGTGACGTTTATCTTTTGGTATTGATACGGATATTCTTCCTGGTCTGCAATTACAGTATCACTGCAATTAACCTGTCCATAAATCAATTCTAGCAGCACCCAGAGAGCCCACATTCTCTGTATCCTTTAAAACAGCACTCCAGATGATCTCTTGGAGAACATAATGGGTTTTTTGTTTGTTTGTTTGTTTTTTAAATTAATTTTAAGCTTGCTATAATGTACCAATCTTTAAAGTGTATTGTGAAGTAATATTTGCTTTGTTCACAATAATTAAAAACCTCTCTTCAGTGATATGATCTCTTCAGTGAGATCACTGAAGTGAGATATGAGCTGTGTTTTAAGTTACTATGATTCATTTTAAATGGATTCTACATAATATATTGACCGAATTCATGGAGAACACCACCCTCTGTTGGCTGAAGTGACACTCTGTAACTTTAGAAATGCTGTAAAAAAGAGAATTTAACAGCAACCATTAACATGATAGCTATATGCAGGATTAATCCATTATATTATGCATTCAGAAAAAATACTTTTAAATGTTTACAACAAAATAAATTAAACACCATAAATTATTAAAAGTTTGATGTGTCATACGTTTAGGACCATTCCATCATGTCCTTATCTGTAATTATTGCAATATGGATATTTTTTTTGTGAATCATGCAGCCAAGAAGAATGACTGATGTACTTCTGTATGCTTCTGCCTTCTTAACCAGTGTGACTATCAGTCCATATTTCTGTTGAGTATTATTGATTCATTATTCTGTAGTAAGGATATGTTCTGCCTTTAAACTAAAATACATTGGATGCTACTTATAAATAAAAGTTGCTGCTCCTGCATAAATCTGAATATTTGTCATTAATTTACCTGTCAAATAATAAAAATAATAAAATAGTAATACAGAATGTTGTTCATGCACCTAAAAAATAAATCACAAAGGAATGAGTCGCACTGCTTTAAAAACACAAGTCCCTAAAGAATAAGTCCTAATAAAATAATGTGGTCGTGCCTTATAGAATCACAATAGAACGACGGTTGTGCTAATTCTATAGAATAAGTCTCTATGCAATAAGTATTGCTAATCCTATAGAGTAAATCCACAATTATGTGTCGTTGAAAAAGTAATTTACATCTTGCTTGAATTTTTTTGTGCATTTTTATTAATTTTAATATAATTTAAAGTCATCCTGTGATGGGGGGCCCCCTAGTGGACCCTGGTCCCCAAGTTGAGAATCACTGATAAAAGTAGTCATTATATCAAGTTGCATAGAATCATTTAGCCTAATAGAATCATTTAAAACAGAATGATTTGTGTTTAAAAACAATGTTACTCCGATGGAATACGTCGCGATAGAACGAATTTTTGTTAATTCTGCACAAAAAGTCCGTGTAGGCTAATTAATATACCTCTCCAATAAAATAAGCCCTAGCTTGTTTGTTTTGTTGTGCTGCTCCTACGAAAAAAATCGCCCAAATAAGTGTTATTTCTGAATACAGTTCTATAGATTAAGTCATAATTTAATTAGTGATGCTGCTCCTGTAGAACCAGACTGTTGAAGCGTGTTTGTGAAACTGTTATTGATCACATGATCGAGGGTGGACTAGCAGAGCAGTGGCTGAACTGGGTGCGGGAACAGAACTTGCACTTGGGTCGTTCTGACTGCCACCCGCCCCCCCTTGCCTTGTTCCGATATTAGTAGCAGCAGAGCTCTACGTTCACCCCAAATGCGCGGATCTCCGCCCTGAGCTCTGGGTTTAAACCCCTACATTTAGAACAAACCATCAGCTCAATCATGGGACCCCCTCCGTCTCCCGGCCATGATCGTACGGAAAAAAATAAAGAGCTTTTCGCTTGAGACGGAAACATAACAGCCTTGTTTTTTTGGGAGTGACTCACCTCCCCTTCCCCAGAGTTTGATTCAAAAGAGTTCACAACCAAGATGGCCGCCGATCCCATGCAGGTATGAAAAGTTTATTATCTTGTGCAAAATTGATGTAAAGAATCTTGAATGATGTAAAGTGTGCACGGCGACTTTTATGCTTCACAAACAGAGTAACTTATGCCCTAAGCGCAGCTCTCTCGCGCACTTTCAAAACACTTCTTTTCTTCCTTTGGGACGAGCTTCTCCCTCCACCGAAGAGCTCATGACACGGGAAAACGGGGAACGGGGCATGAAAAACACTTATGACAGGAGTTTAGAGCATGTGTTTTCTCCCGTGCAGTCATAGTATTGTGTCCATTTAAAATTTGAATGATTTTATGCGGTGTTGCCTATTGGAAAACACGGAGTTTTGATGGATTGGAAGTGACCACTGGCTGTGTCTAACGACTGCAAAATGGGATGAAGACAAAACCTATAACAGATTTAAATAAAGCTGATACACAGTATTTTAGTAAGTCCACTGCCGCACTCCACCATTACTAACGTTACCACCACAGCATTCCTTGAATTGAGTACGTTATGTAGTATAGTTTACTGGGATAGTATGAAGTTCTGTTCTCGTGGTTTATGCTTGTTTTGAGATGTTTTCTACAAATAATTTTGTAGTTGTTGGGGTTTTTCTTGGTTTAGTGCTAAACTGCAGTCTTGTTTCTAACATTTTGAAACTAGGCTAGTTATCAAGATAACCTGAATGTTTACAATGTACATTTTAACACCCAAAGTGGTTTGTTAGGTAATATAAACTAACAAATGAAACTATTTATACATTATTTATTTAAATAGTTTCTTCTTCTTTTATAAACTGTTTATCTGCTTTTGAAACATCTTAAATGTCAAGATAATGTTTTTGGCAAATGGATGGCATTTCAATAACTGCAATGAGTTGTCATCCATTATAACTCAAATTATAATGTGCATTTTTGTGGAAGACTTCTAGATATGGACTTTAGCCCTTTCTACTATAGTTACTTTTTTTAATCCACCCATTAGCCTATCACTTTTGATGTTGTTGTTCACAGACATAATCATGATATCTGAACATTTGAAAATTCAGTTGTCTGGTATACAAAACCATGCCCAGACAGACATTTTTTTGCCAGTTTACTAGCAGAATTTAGTTTTTCAGCTATTTTAAACTTTAAACACTGTTGTTACCAAAACATGGTTTGTCAGCATTGTTCCCAGAACTGATAAGTCCAAGAGTATAATGGAAAGTGGAAGAGACTGCTGCATAATTTGGTTTTATATGGTGAATGAGAGGTCTGATGAGTTAGTTTTTTTTGTCCTGCGGATTATTCTGTTCTCTTACGTAGAGTTCTCTCGTACTGCGTCGAAGAACGCTACGGGAAAGATATTTCTTTGTCGAGATTGAAGCCTAAAATTAATCCTTAATTTTGTAATAATGTAAAACGCTTTTCTGAAGCATACAACCTAGGCGGAGCAATACAGCTCACCCATTGGCTGCTCTGCCAGAAAAGCACAGCCTATGCGAGGCCAGGACGCTGACCAATGAGGGCGCTTCGCGCCCTTCTGCGTCACCTCCCGCCCAAACAGGCGTGGCCTAGGCCTATAAATACGAGCATAGCTGTCTAACACGCCGATTTTCTTAAATTCACGAAGCTGCACGCATCGTTGGATTGGATTCGAGCCGCCACAGCCGTTTGGAACAAGCACCTCAGCAGGACGCGCCTCTTACCTGAAGCCGCTGGTCATCGCCGCCTTCAGCCGCCGTTCCCTGCTGCGCTTCTCCGGCGTGGAATATCCTTTACATTATGTGTGTGTGTTTTGTGTGTGTGTTCGCCGTCGCGTCACACAGTTTTTCCACACTAAAAGAGCCGAGCGTCTTTTTCAAGATGTCTCGCACCTCCTGTGGCTCGTGTAGAGCCCCGCTCAGCGACGGGGACCACGTGCTTGTGTTTCCTGCCTGTGAGTATCACGCAGCTTCAGCTCTCGTCGATGGCGGCTGCCATCACTGTGATTTGATGCCTACGGTGACTCTGCGGACTCGCCTGGCGTTCATTTACTGAAGCTGCACCCTTTTCCGCCCGCTGTAGTGCCGCGCCGTGAAAAGCGCCGTGCTCAGCGGAGCCCGGAACCTCCCTCCACCACGAGGTGCTCGCCGCTGCTGCCGCTAGCTTCTCCGCCCGCTTCGCTCGACTCTCTGACCGACGGACAAGGGCCGCTGTGTGCCGCCGCGTCCGTCATGGATGAGGAAGATGAAGCCGTGTCTGTGAAGGACGACTGCTGTTCTCTCCTCGCTTCGGGTAGCGAGGGATGGGCGAGCTCCGAGGATCTCCCCTCCCCCGCCGCTCGTGAGCGTCGACGGAGAAAGACCAGCATCGATGCGCTTACCGGCTGGATGGCTGCCTTTCTGCAGAGGAACGTACGTTACCGTCCTCACGACCCGCGCCTTTTTCTTCCTGAATTCACGAGGAAATCGCGGAGTCCCGGAAAGCCCCGTTTTCAGCCAGGATGCGCATTTCTGCTTCGAGGAAAGCTACAGTGTTAAAATCCCGCCGCGGCCGGATTTCACTAAAATGTCTCGCTCGCACAGTCCCAACATTCGCGACCGTGCCAGTGTATTTTGCAGTCACCAAATCGGCATCAATGCCCGTTTGCCTGCACACAGACGCCGTTTTCACGACGCCCCAGGTAAATCTGAAAATGTATTTACTGGTGTCCCGGCCACGGCCGATGGTGTAATGTGTGTATCCGTAATGCCCACGACCTAGTGCCCATTCGTACACACAAGCACAGCCCTACACAATACAGGGCTTGCACACATAAAATCGACCCGTGTCGGTTGTGCTTCACATGTAAGTTAGTGAACGTGCCCGCTTTTCAGTGCCCACAATCACTACACACTGCATGTCCCGTGGTTTCTGTAAAAACGAAACGAATGCACGGTCAGTCGGTTCTGATAGACAGTACTCTCTGTGCTACACGGTGTCCCGGCCACAGCCGATGATGTAATGTGTGTATCCGTAATGCCCACGACCTAGTGCCCATTCGTACACACAAGCACAGCCCTACACATACAGGGTTTGCACACATAAATCGACCCATTTCGATTGTGCATTATAGGTAGTGAGCGTGCCCGTTTTCAAGCGCCCACAATCACTACAAACTACATGTCACACGGTTTCTATGAAACGAAACCAATGCACGGTCAGTCAGTTCTAATAGACAGTACTTCCCAGTGCTATAAATGTACCCGCGTTCACGCACCCACATTTATTCTCAAACATGCCGAGCCGTACGGGGCTCGCACCGCGCGCTCTCTCTTTCACCTGAGAGAGCTGAGAGCGCGCGCGGGCTGCCCGCTCGATTAAGCGCGCCCCCGCATCACGCTGCAATGGCGCCCATGTTACAGCACACGACTGCTCTCGTGTCGCCGCCATTTCGCGACCAGAGCCCGGTTTTTCAACCCGTGCAAGCACAGCCCTGAACAACGCAGGGTCTGCACACATAAAATCGGCTCATGCCGATTGTGTTTTACATGTAGTGAGCGTGACCCACTGCCAAGTGCCCACAACCACTACACACTGCACGTTCCGCGGTTTTCTGTAAAAACGAAACTAACGAACGGTCAGTCAGTACACAAAACAGTGTTCCCGGTGTTATAAATGTGCCCGCCACCAAGCGCCCACGTTTATTCACAAACATCACGAGCCCTACGGGACTCGTCCCGCGCGCTCTCTCTCGACACAGAGAGCTGAGCTCGCGCGGGATGCATACTGTGTTAAACATGCCCCCCGCCTCACACGCCACGGCGTCCATGTCACAGCACACGGTTGCTCTCGTGTCGCCGCCATTTCGCGACCAGGGCCCAGATTACATTCAACCCCTAGTCACACGTGCAGATGCATGGGAATGACTTCCCGGGGTCTCAGAATGGGTGCTAGAGACTATAAAAAGAGGCTATTCGCTACAGTTTCATCGACGCCCTCCCCGTTTCACGGGAAAAGTCGAAACCACGGTAAAAACAGAAGTAGCACATCTACTTCGAGCCGAAATAGCGAAGCTATTGAGCAAAGGGGCCATAGAGCCTTTATCTCAAGCTCAGAGCGAAGGGGGTCTGTACAGCAGATATTTCCTGGTACCGAAGAAAGACGGGGGTCTCAGACCCATTTTAGATCTAAGGCGTCTGAACAAAACGCTAACAAAGCGGAAGTTCAGAATGCTCACGACCAGAAAAATCCTCGCGCAAATTCGCCGAGGAGACTGGTTTACGGCGATAGATCTGAAAGACGCGTATTTTCACATACAAATTGCGTCACGTCACAGGCGATTTTTGAGATTCGCCTTCGAGGGCCGGGCATATCAGTACACAGTCCTGCCATTCGGCCTATCCCTAGCACCTCGTACATTTACAGTGTGCATGGACGCGGCGCTGGCACCCCTGAGACTCCGAGGCGTTCGAATTCTGAACTATTTGGACGATTGGCTGATTCTAGCTCAATCTCCGTCAGAACTCGCTCACCACAAGACACTAATACTCGATCACCTCGAGTGCTTAGGTCTGAGAGTCAATTGGGAGAAAAGTTCACTGTTTCCCAGTCAAAGGATCTCCTTTTTAGGACTGGATCTGAACTCACTGTCTATGACAGCACGCCTGTCATCACAGCGCAGGCGAAATACCCTGCAAATGGCGAAATCCTTCCGCAGCGGCCACATAGTGCCGCTCAGGAGATTTCAGAGAATGCTGGGCCTCATGGCCTCAGCCTCTACAGTGCTGCAGTTGGGCCTGCTGCGCATGCGCCCACTACAGTTCTGGTTGAGAACGCGCGTACCGCGCCGAGCATGGTTACACGGTCGTTATCGCCTCAAGGTCACTCAGGAATGCATTTCAGCCCTGACACCATGGAGAGCGTCAGACTGGTACCGGTCAGGTGTAAGCCTGGGGACTTCCTCGAGCCTGAAGGTGGTGTCCACGGACGCGTCCACCTCAGGCTGGGGAGCACTGCTCGACGGCAGACCGCTCTTTGGCCAATGGGCAGAGCGAGCCAAACTACCGCACATAAACTGCCTGGAAATGATGGCGGTGGACTTTGCGCTGAGGCGTTTCTGTCCCCGGATAAAAGGACACCACGTCCTGGTCCGCTCGGACAACGTGTCGGTAGTAGCCTACATAAACCACCAGGGTGGCCTGAGGTCCCGAAACCTATTCAGGTTAGCGGAACGCATACTGGTGTGGGCCCAGCACAACCTGCGCTCGTTAAGAGCAATACACGTGCCAGGCCACTTGAACGTAGGCCCGGACTGACTCTCACGGAACAATGTTCCTACGGGAGAGTGGTCCCTACACACACAGACAGTGCGTCTGCTGTGGAAAAGGTTCGGCAGAGCGGAAATAGACCTGTTTGCAAACCAGGAGAACGCTCACTGCCCAGAATTCTTTTCGAAGAGCGCGAACGCGCTGGCCAGAGTCTGGCCCCGCCGTCCGCTCTATGCCTTTCCTCCTGTCTCACTCCTGCCTCAAGTGCTGGAGCGTATCAAGGAGAGCGGATGCTCGGTACTACTGGTTGCTCCATACTGGACGAATCAGACCTGGTTCCCAGCTTTGATGCGACTAAAAAGTACTGCCCCGTGGCCGATTCCAGTGAGGAGAGACCTCCTCTCACAGGCCAAGGGCGCGATCCTGCATCCTCACCCCGAGCTTTGGTCCCTACACGTATGGGCCATAAACGGGTACCCGCTAACCTCCCAAGAGGAGTGTTAGACACGATCGAGCAAGCTAGGGCTCCGTCTACTAGACGGCTCTACGCTTCCAAATGGTCGGTGTTCTCTGGATGGTGTTCAGATCAAGGTCTGTCACCACTTCAGTGTGGAGAACCGGAGATTCTCTCCTTCTTGCAAGAGCTATTGGATAAGGGAAGAACCCCATCCACGCTCAAAGTCTATGTGGCTGCCATATCAGCGTTCGTTAATCCAACGCTTGGCCGTTCACTAGGCAGGAACGACCTGGTGGTCCGTTTCCTTAGAGGCGCCAGGAGGTTAAACCCCCCAAGGCCCCCCTCAGTCCCCGTTTGGGACCTTTCTACAGTGTTGAACGCTATGAAAGGGGCCCCTTTCGAGCCTATTCACTCAGTTGACATGAAACACCTGTCTTTCAAGACCGTGTTTCTTTTGGCTCTCGCTTCAGTGAAGCGTGTGGGAGACTTGCAAGCGCTCTCAGTGAGAGCTTCTTGTATGGAGTTCGGGCCAAACGACTCTGTAGTCGTATTGAAACCGAAGCATGGGTACGTGCCTAAGTCCCTCAACACACCGTTCAGGGCTCAGGTCATCTCCCTGTCGGCTCTGCCGGCTTCAGAGGACGGAAATAGCCCCCTTTGCCCGGTCAGGGCATTAAGAGCTTATGTGTCCCGCTCCGCTGTTTTTCGACAGACGGAGCAGCTCTTTGTTTCGTTCAACGGACGCTCCAAGGGGCGAGCCGCGACGAAACAGAGTCTGTCTCGATGGGTAGTGGACGCCATTGCGCTAGCCTACGCATCTAGAGGTTTGGAATGCCCTTTGGGCATCAGAGCACATTCCACGAGAGGCATGGCCTCTTCATGGGCTTGGTATAGCGGAATCTCGTTACAAGATATCTGTATGGCGGCAGGCTGGGCCTCCCCGTCTACATTTATTAGGTTCTATAACCTAGAGGTTCCTGCGTTGCAGGCTAAACTGCTCTCGGTCTAGAAGACTATGTATTAGTGTCCTGCCCCGCGCTGCGGCCCAGGTCACTTCAATGTTAATATGTATAAGTGTTTCTGCCCCGCGATGCGGCCCAGGTCACTTCAATGTTTAATGTGTATAAGTGTTCCTGCCCCGCGCTGCGGCCCAGGTCACTTCAATGTTTAAGCATCACTCACTGACAATGTGTCCTATGAGCATGCTATTACCCCTCATATATATCTATATTTACATATATATGCTATTATGCCTTAAGAGGCACTACTATAAAGGGATGATGCTAATTTAGCCGCTCTCCCTATACTTCTTGGGGTAGGCACTTGTATACCAGGGCGCGCGCGCCCTTAGGTGTCTGTGTCGGTCCAAGAGCACGCACGGCGTTTTACATGGGGTTCCCGTAGCGTTCTTCGACGCAGTACGAGAGAACTCTACGTAAGAGAACGTACTCGGTTACTAACGTAACCTCGGTTCTCTCTAGAAGAGGGAACGAGTACTGCGTCTCATGGCCGTGCGTGTCCGCGCTGCGTCGCTTCATTGACGAAAATCGGCGTGTTAGACAGCTATGCTCGTATTTATAGGCCTAGGCCACGCCTGTTTGGGCGGGAGGTGACGCAGAAGGGCGCGAAGCGCCCTCATTGGTCAGCGTCCTGGCCTCGCATAGGCTGTGCTTTTCTGGCAGAGCAGCCAATGGGTGAGCTGTATTGCTCCGCCTAGGTTGTATGCTTCAGAAAAGCGTTTTACATTATTACAAAATTAAGGATTAATTTTAGGCTTCAATCTCGACAAAGAAATATCTTTCCCGTAGCGTTCTTCGACGCAGTACTCGTTCCCTCTTCTAGAGAGAACCGAGGTTACGTTAGTAACCGAGTACGTTTTAATGTTGATTTTGTATACGTGTGTGACTTGTCCTGAGTGTAGCACAGCAGGCGGTACAAGGGAGGAAGAGATGAGGTGCAACTTTCTTTTTCCTATAGTAACTAAAATGAAGTACAGACGTTACTTTTCCATGAGTCAGTGCTGTACGTGTAAGCATAGTGCCAGTTATGTTTTATTTATTTATTTTTTTAATTAAATTTTTGCAGACAAGTGAAATGTGCATAAAGTCATGCATGAAGACTATAAACAAGTCGGTCACCAAATCTAAAAATTCAGAAGATTCAGCCCAGTTTTGCTTTTAGTTATAACTGACAGGAAAAACCTAATCGGCATAATTTAGATTTATTTTGAATTAATGAAGCATAACATATTTTTACCATATTGATTATCTGCGAATATTAGAGATATTTTATTTGATCTGTATTGGTTGAAATTGGATATTTAAATGTGCATGCTCAGTTTTACTTTAAAGGTCCTGTTCTTCGTGATCCCATTTTTTAAACTTTAGCTAGTGTGTAATGTTGCTGTTAGAGCATAAACAATACCTGTAAAATTATAAAGCTCAAAGTTCAATGCCAAGCGAGATATTTTATTTAACAGCGTGACCTTGCCGGGCAACGTGCGCTAAAGCTACTGTCGAATCACAACACAGGAACCGCTGGCACAATCAGAACTCGTTACGTATTTCCAGGGGCGTAGAATTTAGTAGGGACGCTAGGGACATGTCCCTACCAATATACAGTGACACTGATATATCCCTAGCAATAATTTCGATCAAAACTTAAAATATTGATGTCCCGTCCCCACCAATTTTACCTACGCCACTGCGTATTTCTGAAGGAGGGACTTCATAGAACAAGGAAGTCATCAGCCCGTTTTTAGGACAGTGAAAACAGCGGTATACAGATAAGTAAATTTTGTGAAAAAAATACTGTTTTTTTACATGCGAAACATGAACACATGTTATATTGCACCCTGTAAACACAATCAAAGCTTCAAAAACACAGAAAAAACGGGACCTTTAGTTTAGACGTTTAGTTAAAGGTAGGGCAGGCAATTTTCGGATAGGCTAGCAATAGTGAGCTAGCTTTAAAGGATAAAAGGCCCATATATACTCACAGCGAAGTTCTTTTTCGTTCTTCGTTTACGGGTAAAACAAAGTTCGAAATATATGACCAGCGATATACCCACAGAGCGAAGTTTAAAGTCGGCATGAAATCAAAATTGACCCTATTTACTTTGTTAGCGGATATTACTAGTCTTGTGGTGAACAATTAATCCGTGCAAGTTAATACACAGAAAAAAATAAATTGTTTGCCGTGGTTATCTTTAATCAAAGTCTGAAAAGTTACTTCCAGTCTGGAATGGTTATTTTTCTGATGACATTGCTTGGGTTGCTTAAACGCTTAACCACTCCCCTCAAACCGTTACTCTGCTATGGGCGAGAGATGGAGAGGAGGAGCGCTAAAAAAAAAAAAAAGCCCTCTGTTCAATATTCGTTTCACTCGGAAATGCGTCACAACACTTGAGAAAAGTCGTTTGTAACTTCCGGTTCACACGAATTTTAAATGAATATGTAAATATGTGCGCGTTTTCCTCTCAATAACAAAATAAACATACTAACAAAATTGAGAAAACGGCAAGCATTTTTTAATGAAGCATCATAAAAGCACCTGATCATCAGCAACGTGGATTGATTTAGACCACTTAAATTAGTTAATGCTTTCAACCAGCATAACAAAAAATGGTTCTGGAGCAAATCACATACTCTGCCTTCAATCTTTCAAAACATTATACTATTGTATAATTTAAATTGTCTTTAGCAAATCTCAGAATAAATTAAATATCCATTTTTCATGATGTTTCATGATTTTCATGATGTAATGTGATGCCTAAATTCACTTCTGGCAAGTTTTTACAGTTTTATATATATATATATATGCGCACAGACAAGAATCAGATATGTTTTGCTAATTGTCTATGCATATTTGACGATCCTCACCTTCATCCTCCCTTAAACCTGAATGAGCACATTCTGCTAAAAGTTTTCAATACTTTGTTTTGAAGCTTTATTTATGGCTACAATTTCCCCTGGAGGAAGATTAGAGGAGCTGTGTCAGTTCTCTTACATGTTGTCATGAGCCTATGAAGAGCTGGGCTAAGCAGGATTTGGCTCACCCACCAGTTATCCTCCCTGCTGATGTGACCTGTGTGTTTTCGTTCATGCTTATTGGGTTTGTGTGCAGGGTGCACTGGGGAGATGTGAATGCAATCTATAATGACTCATGTTACTCAAGCAAAAATTAATTCTTAGGAGGGAATTTCCTTCGTGTTGACAGAATGTTTTATTTTAATCTTTTATTTTTTGAATGGTTGAAAGAGCTTTATGTGAAAGTTGTGTGTATATTTGTGATGACTAAAAAAGTATTATTTTGTACAGGCTCACATGGTTTCGGAGCAGCTGGGCCTGGGGCACAACCTTGACCTGTCTGATACCATGGTGCAGCAGAAGCTAGATGAAATCAAGGAGCAGATCAAGAAGGAGATCCGCAAAGAGCTGAAGATCAAAGAGGGGGTGGAGAACCTCAGAAAGGTCACCACAGAAAAAAAGAGACTGGCATATGTTGATAATATGCTCAAGAAATCCAACAAGAAGTTAGAGGAGCTGCATCAAGAGCTTCAGGAACTCAACGCTCATATTGTGGTAAAGGATCCAGAGGATCTTCTCTTAGGTATGAGCAAAGCTGTCATAAGTAAGCTTCAACCTTCTGCAGTGCCCCATATGATTCAACCCCCTTTGCAAATCAGATTTATTGGCAAAATGTACAGATTTTCTGCTGTTTGCAATGTACAAATCAAACAAAAGTAATTGAAATGGCTCAACACAACAAATGTTTCAAGTGGTTTCCCCAAATTCAACTAAAAATTAAACTTTTAATGACTTCTGCAGTCTCAAAATTATTCAACCCTTTCATGGCAAGCATCTTTAGTAGTCAAGTCACTTTTATTTATATAGCGCTTTTTACAATACAGATGGTTTCAAAACAGCTTCACAGTGATAACATGAAAATAATACAACAAAGTTTGTTTCTTGAAGAAAATTGAGTCATTGTCCACCTTAAATGATATTTTACACCTTGAAAAATATTGTTGAATATAAAATGTCCCCAACTAAGCAAGCCAAAAGCCAAGGCATCAGTGGCAAGGAACCAAAACTCCATCTGGAGAAAAAAAACCTTGGGAGAAACCAGGCTCAGTCGGGGGCCAGTTCTCCTCTGGCCAACGAACGAACAGTGTATGATTATGATTCAGGCAGCATTATAGGTCAGAAATCAAACTGGATCAGAACATTCAGAGTATTTATCCATTTCTGGTTGGAAGTCGGAGTCATTACGGCGGTATGGTACTTAGTAGAACACCCTTTTGGTGTTATGACCTGCTGCAAACGAGATAACAGACACCAGCTTCTTGCAGCGTTTCTGAGGAATCTTAGCCCATTCCTCATGAGCAATGGCCTCCAGTTCAGTAATATTCTTGGTTTTTCTGCAACCAAGCCTTGATGGAATTTGAGGTAGGCATGGGATCGTTGTCCAGTTGGAAGGTCAAATGACGCCCAAGCTTCAGCTTCCTCACTGATGGCATTAAGTTTTCTCCTAGGATTTCCTGAAGAGTGATTGATATCTTCTCTTAACTTTTTGGACCATTCGTTTGACTTAGCCATGTTTCTAACATGCAGTCAAACGTGAGACTCAACAAAACTAGGCCAGGTCTAAATTAATCCGGATAGATTTTAAAACTGAGTTTTCGTTTCAAAACGCTTTCCGTCCATACTAGCGTTTTCAGAAGTTTCATCCACAGTGAAACGTCGGAAAACACTAAATTAACCTTATAACGCATGCGTAAACCCCCATAAAAGCTCACTGAGATGATACAGACACAAAAATACATCAAGTTATCACACAATTCTTCTGGCAGGATCTTTTTATTTAGCAAAATATCTCACCATTCACTCATGCGTCCAGGTCTCACTCACTCACCATTATTTGTTTGGTCTAAAACGCAACTGCTCTCATATTTTGCCGCAGGACAGCAAATGCTAGTGAATTTTCGAGTCATCTTTGACTCATCAAAGAGTTATCTATGCAGGAGAGTGATATGAAGAGTGTGGAAAGTAACATATTTTAGCCACTGTGTGAAATTGAATAGCACATAACGCAAAAGACCGGTATAAACATGAATATCTATGGGTTCAATATATGTCACATGACTAAACTTGCATCATTGTTTTCAAATACCTCCATTTTCACAGTCCACATTACAATGCGAAAATGTAGTTTTCAAAAAGTTTCGTTTTCGTTGTTTGTTCGTGCATATGGTGACGCAAAAGTGTGAGAAATTCGATGTAGTATGCTCTCTAGGTGGCAATGTGAAGCACTGAAAGTGAAAGAGACGCTGACACTGTTTTTCATGTTTAATACGGTAAAGCTGCTGCTTTAACCCTCGGTGCTCTTCGCGTGTCGCTCAAAAATGACAGTTTTTTTTTTTTTTGTCAATGAAATTAATGCTATATTTTAGTTTGATAATGTTTTGTTATTTTCCTGTACTGGCGCATGCCTGTGACGTAAACGCGTACGCGACGCCTTCACTGTCTAGCAGACTTGCGTTTTTACCGTTTTACCCTTTAGACGGGAACGCGATGGTGGAGCGTTTTTAAGATTTCCACTCTGGAGGGTGATTTCATTTTTTTTAGTTTTTAAGCCCCATAAACGCCGTCGCCGTGTAAACGAAAGGCACATCCAATATTTTTAAGTTTTTTCCCCCGCGAGCGTTCTCGTGTAAACAGGGCCTCAGATATTTCATGTGTTCTAGCTCAAGCACACCTGGTGCCGTGCAACTAATGAAGCCCTTAATTAGTTGCATCAGGTGTGCTTGAGACAACATCTGTTTTGCAGATTTGTGCTTTTGTGAGGGAAGCTATTCAGGGGGATGAATAATTTCGAGACTGCAGAAGTCATTAAAAGTTGCATTTGCAGTTGACTGGGGAAACATTTGTTGCGTTGAGCTATTTCAATTACTTTTGTTTGATTTGTTTAATTTCAAACATCTGAAAGTCTGTCAATTTTGCCATTAAACCTGATTTGCAATGGGGGTTGAATCATTATATACAACCTGTGTGCATGCGCACATAGAGACACAGACACTGCTGTTCAAAAGTTTGGGGTCAGTTTTTTTTAAAGAAAGTAATACTTTTATTCAGGAGGGATGCATTAAATTGATCAAAAACATTTATAATGTTACAAAAGATTTCTATTTCAAATAAATGTTCAAAATACTTTTGAACTTTCTATTCATCAAGGCTCCAGAAAAAGTAAATGTATCATCATCATGTTTTTCACAAAAACATTAAGCACCACACCTGTTTTCAACTGATAGTCATAAGAAATGTTTCTTGAGCAGCAAATCAACATATTATAATTATTTCTGAAGGATCATGTGACACTGAATACGAGTAATGATGCTGAAATTTCAGATTTGACATCACAGGGATAAATGCATTTTAAAAATTAATTCAAATAGAAAACCTTTTAAGTCATGTTTTTTTTTATTGTATGTTTTAGTAATTTCATAGTCATTTTAAATTAAAATAGTATAGTTGTTTTTTTCTTTATATTGTACAATATATTGGTGCGGGTCATATTTATAAAAATTTCAAAGGCTTCATTTAAAAAAAATCAGAAATACAGAATTTGTTTATTTATTAAATGGTGCAGTCTTGCCGTTTCCAGTGTGCCATCCTTGTTGCTATTTTTGAAAAAAATGTCTTGCTCCACAGTCTCCACAAAGCACTTTTTGATTGCTTTGAAGATAATAAATGGTTTTACATTTTGAGATATGTGAGCACAATAACACAATACAGGTGTAACAGTTAATCTAAACTGAATGATTCCAGAGCAACCCCCAGTTTGAACTATAATATATTATGGTGAAGAATAAGATATCTGCCAGAAGTTTGGTCAAATCTCTTACTCTACTAACCACATCCTTATATGGGACAAGATTTAGCATGGCATGGAAACCTTATCTGATGTGAAGAGGCTTTTGTTTGGTGACTCAGCGTAAGAGGAATGTCGCCGCGCATCACACCTCTGTGTTGACCTCCTCAGTCTGTGTCCACTGAGCAGAAGTCAGCAGATCTGCTTCCAGACGCCTCACTGATGATGTAATCGTGCTATCTGTTGCTTAGCACTTGTAAGGACTGGAGACAGTGGACTTTCCATATAGCATTTACACTACCGGTCCAAAGTTTGCAATAATTAAGATTATTAAGATTTAAATTAATGAATAATTCTGATTTAAATGTTTATCTTACCAAGGCTGCATTTATTTGATCAAAAATACAGTAAAACACTAATATTGTAAAATATGATTACAATTTAAAATAGCTGTTTTCTATTTGAATATATTTTAAAAAAATAGAATTTATTCCTGTGATGCAAAGCTGAATTTTCAGCATCATTACTCCAGTCTTCAGTGTCACATGATCCTTCAGAAATCATTCTAATATGCTGATTTACTGCTTAATTGTTATCAACTATTGTTTGTGCTATATATATAAATAATTTTATTAAAAACATTTTTTTATTGTACTGGTCTTAAAGTTTTGAATGGTAGTGAATCACGATTTCCAGAAAAAAATATTAAGCGGCACAACTAGAATGATTTCTGAAGGATCATGTGACACTGAAGACTGGAGTAATGATGCTGAAAATTCAGCATTGCATCACAGGAATAAATTATATTTTAAAATATATTCAAATAGTAAAGTTATTTAAAATTGTCTTAATATTACAGTTTTTTTTTTTTTTTTACAAATAAATGCAGCCTTGGTAAGCTAGAGACATCTTGTAAAAACGTCTTTTGACCTGTAGGAAATAAATTGCTAGTCCAGAATATTAAAGGCCTATAATCTGCTTTTAAGCACCTCTTAAGTCTCCTTGTAGTAGGTTAGTAATACCTGCTGTGTGGGTGCGTTATTTTCTTACCCTGCGGACTCTATTTATAATAACCACAACAGAGGCATCTGTGTTTATGCCTTGTGTAATGACGTGACTCAGGATTCTCCAGGTGCTCAACAAAAGACAATTGTTCATCATTAACATGTGCTTCCCACACACTAAGGTGCTCTGTGAAGATTTATTAAGCACAGACAACCTTCTCGCTTCCTCTTTGAAGTGAACCTCAACATCCCTCATAATTTGTATGTGTTGCCTATGTATTTTTGGAGATATGTTATATTTTCAGATTGTTATGTTATCATATCCTTACAGATTAAATGGTTTAAATTGAATTTATGGCATTGTTTGAGGTTGACTTTATAGAGAATTAAAAGGCAGAATTTTCAGCATCATTACTTCATATTAGAATTTCGGAAGGATCATGTGACAATGAAAACTGAAGTATACAGGAAACATTTCTTATTATCAAACTTTTTAAGGGCTCAAGGAAGGAACTACAGTCTTTCCATGTATATATGAATTGTTTTTGTGGTTTAAATAAATTTAATATGGAATACAACAATAGTGAGCTCACGTGTGTGGACGTTAAAGTTTTTATAGTTGATCATATCTTCTCGACAACAGTACAGACAACCAACAGATAGAAACAGCCCATTGCATGCCTCAAGTAGCCATGTGTGACTACTAAAACAGGGTTTACTTTATAGTCAGTTACTAAGAATAAGACATATTTGATCAAATAGAACAGACTTTGATACTGAGTCAAGAAAATGACTCGGTACGTGTATGTATGAAATAGCACGTGGATATAAGACTCAGTGTTTGGAGTCGTCTTTGGAGAAAGTTAATATTTTAGATGTCATTTAATATTCCAAAATAAAGAAAAAGTTGATGTTATGTTGTACCACATATACATATGTAAAAAAACATCTTTAAAAAACAGTTTTAAACACAAACGAGAAATGTTCAAGTTTATTGTCATATGCATATTAGTACAAGTACCACCAAATGTAATGAATTGTTTAATAGATCTTATTCAGAGCTGCGCCATGACGGGTATGAAAGCAAGGCTGTGAGGAATAGACTTACCGTGCTTTTAATGGCATCCTCTGTAAAAAGTTGTATAAAGCTCCTAGATCTCTTATCATTTTCCACAGCTCATATTGTCTGGGGTTTTTGTCTACTGGAATTTCTCGGAAATATATTTTTGCAGTGTTTTGTAAGCAGAACAATCCAAAAACACATTAAATAACAGTACAACCCACTGAAAAGATGCATGTCTGTCCCTCTCACCCTCGCTTTCATTACCATTAGAAATCAAAGATGGTGCTGCTGTGAATAAGGTCAATTGGACCTCTTTTTGCGTATTCTTGGGGAAGAAATTTATGGGATTACACAAACACCATTTCTGTTGAAATGCATTCAAAAACAATCAAAGGTCCATGCAGACATTGTTTGGCTTGTCGTGACATAAGAAAAGTTAATACGTTTGTCAGCTATTCTAAAAAACAGGAATTTGAAATCAGACATTTTATTCTTTGTTGTTCAACAAATGTGATATATTTACTTTCTTGCCCTTGTAGCCTTCAATATGTGGGTAAGACCAATCGTCAGCTGGGATTCCATATTAATGAACAGAAGTGCTATAAATAGAACCAGTTGCTCGACATTTCACAGATGTAAATAATACAGTTAATTCACTTTTTTTGTGTGGAATAGATATTGTATTTTCAATGCGTCGTAACACGAATATGGAACAGAAATGGATTTTTATTTTATTTTTGCAAATTGTTTTTTCGTCTTGATACTTTGCAACCACATGGTTTGAATGAAGATTTTTTTGTCTATTTTATTTATATCGTGAAGCTGTTTTTTTTCTCCTTCCTTTTTGGATATTGGTTAATTGTCAATTGAGTAACTGGTAAATCATTGATTGATTGTATATAAAGATGCAAATGTTTCAAAAGAATGTGAACACTGAGGAAGGTCCTGACTGAAATATTTGTTTTGGTTTTTAAATGCTCTGAGCACTTTTTAGCATGTCACGTAATACAATTTAAAAAAAGATTGCTAGTATCTTGGCATGTAATCATGTTTTGGATATGCAGCACATGATTTTCAAGCATTGAGAACACTTTTTAGAAGGAATTTATTATTTCTGTTGAAAACAGTTGTGTGACACCATGTTAAATTTATTTTCAGGATTCTTGATGAATAATATAGAACTTAAAAAAAAACTTCAGGATCCTATATAAATATAAATGTCTTTACTGTCACTAATCAATTAAGGCATCCTTGCTGAATAAATATCTTTAAAAAAATCATAGTTACCATATTTTTTTCTATTACCCACAAGTGCCTTAGTGAGAGCTGATGTTTTTGTTTGTTATTGGCAGAAGTCTAACTGGTTTAATTTACCTATAGATGTGGGGGAGTTTTTGTTTCTAGTCTGGACATGTAAAGTAGTGCTGTGCTTCACTGAAATAATTTCAGCTTTCACAGTCCCTCATCACAGTTACACAAAAACATTCCTGGAAAACTGCAAGACTTAAGCAGTCACACTCATAAGAGTGCTTAACCACATGGACCGCTTTTTAAACTTTGCTGCACCAATAATGACAAATTAATTCAAAGCATAAAATAAATATTCATACTTGGATTAGTGCAGCTTCTAAATGTGACTCTTAAAGGTCAAACAAAGAATCAGGTACTTTTGTTGCAACATCCTTCCTGTTATTTGTGGCTGAGCCAAAAATCTGGAACTTGCCACAGAATTAGAGAATTTTCGTTTTTGGGATCTGTTTAACTCTCTTCATAGAGATTTCTCTTCAGATTCTACTAACTTTCTGTCATTTGTTTCCCAGAGTGCCCTCTTACACTGGACAGCCCCAAAAGTGAAGCACGGACATACACTAGCAGCAGCAGACTAGCGGCCCTGAAAAAACAGAACGACATAGAGTTGAAGGTGAAGCAGGGGGCTGAGAACATGATCCAGATGTATTCAAATGGCTCCTCAAAGGTAATGTACCATTTGGTTTTATTTAATGACTCTTTTAGCTTGAGGCTTCTCTTTTTCCAGTGATGTAGAATGTTGTTTACAAAGCACAGGAGAGAAGACTACAGTTCCCTTTTGGCCCTCAACCTACACACACACACAACCAGTCAAACCTTTATTCCTGTGATGCAAAGCTGAATTTTCAGCATCATTACTCCAGTCTTCGGTGTCAAAAGATCCTTCAGAAATCATTCTAATATGCCGATTTGCCGCTGAAGAGACTTTCCTTATTAATTTCAATGTTAATGTTAAAAACAGTTGCTTAATATTTCTGTAGAAGCGGTCATAGATTTTTTTCCCCAGAATTCTTTGATGAATAGAAAGTTCAAAAGCATAACAGCATTTATTTGATATAGAAATCTTTTCTAACAATACAAATGTCGTTACTGTCACTTTTGATGCAAAAAAAGTTATTTCAAATAAAAAAATCTTACTGACTCCAAACTTTTGATTGGTAGTGTATGAGTGTATGAGCATGGAAAAACGACCAACACATAAAATACATTTACCTTACACTTTGTTAGAAACACGGACCCAAGAACTCCTGCTTTTCTTTTATTAATGTCATGTTAGAGTGCAGCTTTCCTGAGAGGTTTGGCCACAGGAGTGGTGCTGACGGTGAGCTTATCCCCTCTGAGCACACACACAGCGTCAGGATGTGGAGTGTTAACAGGCCTGAAGCACAGTGCAGCCCATGGGAAATTAAACCAGGGCTGATGTCGACCAGGAAATGACTTGTAAACGGAAGCCTTTCCTTCTCACAGTCTGTCAGATGGGACGCAGTCCCTGGAATATGTTTAGCCTTTGACCAGCCTGCACGAGAGTGCTTCCAACATTAAAAATATTAAGAGAAAATAAAAAAACATGAGAAAGAGAATTATCAAACTACATTTCATCACATAAAATCTGAATTTGTATTTGCATGACTTCTATGATTATGTTGTCCTTCACAGGACAGGAAACTGCTTGCAACAGCACAGCAGATGCTTCAAGACAGCAAAACAAAGATCGAGTTCATCCGAATGCAGATCCTCAAAGCCAGTCAAACCAGCGAGCTCAGCTTCGACAACAATGATGTCATTGGTAACACTCAAACGTAGTTCCTCCAGCATTAGCAGTCACAGTTCAACAAAACACAAAGTAATAAATATATTTGTGGTGTTGTGGTGCAGCTAAACCCATCATCAGTCCACTGGACCTGCGGGTGGAGGAGCTCTGCCATCACACACGGATAGAGTACGCTGTGGCCGAGGGGGCCAAGAATGTCATGAAGCTGTTGGGCTCTGGCAAACTGGCTGAGAAGAGGGCGCACTCAGAGGTATCTTCAACTGTATTGTCATCATTGTCTAAAGCTGACCTTATGGGGCATCTGACTTTTAGCAGTATTTTTAAGTTTCAACATGTTTATAGTTTTCACCTTCTGACCCTTGCAGTCTTGGAAAGCAAGGTGGTCAGAGAGACCACCAGCAGTGTACGAGCTTGACATAGTATAGTATAGAATAGAATAGAATATTTTTTTATTTGACACTTTAAGTTCCAATTAAGCAAGGTTACAATTTATTTTCATTTGTAAGCTTTCTTACTTGTGTGAATTTTGTTGTTGTTGTAAGGTTGCTTAATTGTGTAAAAATAAGAAAAAAAACTAAATTCACACAAGAAAGCTTACAAATTAAATTAAATTGTAACCTTGCTTAATTGGAAGTGTCAAATAAAAAAATATTATATATATATATATATATTATTCCAGACAAGCAAGATTACAAATTAAATTAAATCATATAATTTAATTTAATTTGTAAACTTGCATGTTGGTGTGAAATAAAAATCAGATAATAAAATTTGACAGACTGACATGGTCACTATCTCCTTAAGTTGTGGCACAACAAATACTGTTTCCATGTTCAAGCCTCTGCTCCATACTCCAAGTGAGAGTACTATCTCCACAGCTGTTTATGAGCACTGTTTAATTATTTATAGCACACATTTAAGCTATCACCCTCAAGTTGTTCCAAACCTGTATCCAAAAATCTGTTCCCCAAACCCAGATAGTTGACGTTAGCCATTGACTTCCATAGTAGGAAAAAAATACTATAGAAGTCAATAGCTAACGTCAACTGTCTGGTTACAAACATTCTTCAAAATATTATTTTGTGTTCAGAAGAAGAAAGAAATTCATACAGGGTTAGAACAACATGAGGGTGAGTAAATCATGACAAAGTTTTGGGTGAACCATCCCTTTAAGCTAATTGTACAACTTTGATGTACACTACTGTCTCTGGTCTCGTGGTGTCCCGGTCCGGACATCAATATTTTTATGATTCATAAAAGATTAATCACTTTCTGGCCATCTGCGATTTCGGTATGAAGATAAAAGTTAGACTCGTGATTTTTGATAGTACTACTGCACACCGTGAGAGTGTATTTTAGCTCTGTTTGTTGTTTGCTTTTGGGATCTGATAGAGCGTTCGAACCCGGAAATGTTGAGGTCAGACTTCACAACCAGATGGACCAGAATGCATATATTTGCATATATTTAGCAGAATATATGCAAAAAAGAGCTGCATGAAAATTCTCCTTTTGTGTTCCATGTCAAAAATATTAAACGGGTTTGAAACGACATTGTTGGTGAACTATTCTTTTACTGCCATTGTTTTCAGCTTACCATATACAAATTAAGCTTCATCTGTGCATCCATGTAACTGTCATTAATTCCTCCACTGTAACTCTGTGAAATCCAGGCCCAAGCCAGATTCAATGAGTCCAATCAGAAGCTGGATTTGTTGAAGTATTCCCTGGAGCAGAGACTCAATGAGCTTCCGAAGAACCACCCCAAGAGCAGTCTGATCATGGAGGAGTTATCGCTCATGTCCTCTCCGGCCCTCAGTCCCCGCCAGAGCTTCATATCCACACAGAACCACAACAGCACTGTCAAGAACCAGAACAGCACCAAACCAGCTGCACTCACAGGTGACTAACACGTATTACCTTCAGATTTAGTGTTAAATAAAGCTATGCATACTTTTATTTATCAAGGATGCATAAATTGATCAAAAGTGACAGTAAAGACATTTATGATCTTAGATTTCTATTTGAAATAAATGCTGTTCTTTGCAACTTTCTATTAATCAAAGAATCCTAAAAAAATGTTTCATAGTTTCTTGAAAAAGATTTAGGTGCACATCATCAAGGATCATGTGACACTGAAGACTGGAGTAATGGTGCTGAAAATTCAGCTTTGCCATTTAAAATATCAAAATAGAAAACAATTATTTAAAAACAAAATAATATTTCACAATATTATATTTTTTACTGTATTTTTGATCAAGCAAATACAGCCTTGGTGAGCAAAAAAGAACCAGAAACTCTTGAACAACAGTGTATTTTAATGGTGACTGTTATCAACTAAAACAGGCAAGTTGGAGGTTCGACTCATGGGATGTCAGGACCTGTTAGACAGTGTTCCTGGACGGTCAAAAGCCACATCGGTGCCGCTGCCCGGTTGGAGCCCCAGTGAAACGCGCTCCTCTTTCATGAGCCGTGGGAACCGCAGGGGAACCAGCGTTCGAAATCTCTCTAAAAATGATGACTTGTCCAGTTGAGTAGTGCTTAGTGCTTACTTTCAAGTGGCTTTTCACAAGCCTTTTATTTAACTTTATACAACTGTGCCAGTTGAGGAGCTTAATATGTGTACCGTATGTGTTTCTGTTTGACTCCAGGTGAGATTAGTGCTGTTCTGAAGCTTGACAACACTGTAGTTGGTCAGACCAGTTGGAAACCTGTCAGTAATCAGTCGTGGGACCAGAAGTTTACGTTAGAGCTAGACCGGGTAAACTTTTATTTAAATATATATGATACATTCAAAACACTCCTGCATCCTGTGTCTATATGCTGTGACAAATGTTTGTGTACCGTAGTCTCGTGAGCTGGAGATCTCAGTGTATTGGAGAGATTGGCGGTCTCTTTGTGCAGTGAAATTCCTGCGACTGGAGGACTTCCTGGACAACCAGCGGCATGGAATGTGCCTTTACCTTGAGCCACAAGGGACTCTGTTTGCAGAGGTACCTTTACAATATTGTCTCTCAGCGATCAATACTTTCTCACAAAGAGCCCTCTGATTAGCAGCCTGGAGCTCTGTGAGAAAGTCAGAGGAATTCCTCACGCTCAGTGGCCCCTGAAACCCCCGAGCAGGTTTTCCCACCTTTGCTTCTTTAAAGAAACTGAGCCTAGTAGATCTGAAGTGGAATTTGATTAATTTTCAGAGCTTGGTCTAAAAGCCATTTTTGTTACAGGTTACCTTTTTTAATCCGGTCATTGAGCGAAGTACCAAACTCCAAAGGCAAAAGAAGATATTTTCAAAGCAACAAGGTGAGCGCATCTCCACTACATATTAGAGTATTATGACTTTTTTTTGTAATAGTCAATTCATCAGACCCTTTAGGCCTTGTGTCCACCAAAACGTTTTTAAGCCAGCTGAAAACGTCAGGCGCTCTGGTGAAGCGCCTAGCTGTGGGTACTTGAGAGGGCTTCGGCAGCGCAACATTTGCAACATTTATCAACATATGATACGGAATATCTGCGGAAGTATATATAGAAATTTCGATAAAATGTAAAGTATTTTCTCTGACTGTTGTTTTAAATTTGTATGCTTTTTATTATGCTTGTTGTTGTCACCTGTTGCCGTTGTACAAGCAGTATGTGGCGGTTGATCGTGTTGTATTTGTCCCGCCCCTCCTCTGTGATTGGACAGCTGGATAAAAAGTGATAAGGATGAGCGCTGTGTTTTACCCAAAGTTGAACATTCTTCAACTCTCGATGACCCGTAAAAAAATGGCGAGCACTCCGCGTGAAGCGCCTCGTCATTGCTGTCGCTCCCATTGAAAACAATTGGAAAAATATAGAGGGAAAAAAACGCTTTGTTTGTCATTTAGGGTTTCTTGCACCAAAACCGATTAGAAAAATAGCTCTGCAGGACTTTAATTATTTGCAGGCATATTTAAAATTTCTATTTCAACACCTGCTTGTATGTATAGAATAAATACACAGATGGCCTACTACATTTGCCAAAAAGAGTAATATGCAACAATTATTGTACTGTATCCCACAATGCAATGCACTCAAGACTCAATATTTCATTTTCAGAGTGAGGGATGAAACAAAAGTAATAAGTCACAATTTCCTTTTTTATTTGATTAAAAAGTTAAAATGTTTTTACACATAATTTGATTCAAAATGCTAAATAACCTTACTTACTAAAATCCTGATGGGGTAAATCAAATTGATGGGGTAAATCAAAAATTGCCCCCAAAAAATAGTTTTTTTCAACCTAAATAATTCAAATGCCAATTATAAATGCATTGCCTTTTTATAATGCAGCCACACTGCTTGTGATAAAGCAAAACTGATTTTTTCCCCACCGGTCAACAGACCAAATCTGCTCCTGCACCTTTACACCATTTGGTGCAAGTTATGTTATTGTCATTGTAGCTTCTTGTTTATATAACCATGATCTCGAAGTAAAGGGGTTTATAGGGGTCTGATGAATGTATTTCTTTTCGTCTCCCATGTCTGTAGGGAGAACGTTTCTGCGGGCCCCTCAGATGAGCATCGGTACTTGGGGCCGGCTGGTGAAGAGGGCCATTCCCTCTCCCAATAACTCATCTAGTCCTCAAGTGGCCGAGCTGGCTGCTGAGACTGGACATGGCAGTCTCCCAGGAACCCCTGCTCTGAGGAGGTATGAACATACAATTCACACCAACTCTGGTAAACAAGTCACTTTTGTCTAGGTGGTGCTTTTATGTGTCTGTTTGTATTTGTCTGGCCTCTCTAGTGTCCCAATAGTGGCAAAACTGGACTTTGACAAAGACGCTACACCAAAGCCTTACTCTCCTGTTAGTATAAGAGAAGTCCTGCCTGAGGACCAGATTCCCAACAAAGAGCGAGAACAGGTAACATCACACGCCATCATGTGGTTGTTGTAAAGATAAGCCGCCCAGGCATCTGAATTGACGCCATCGGTGTCCTTGAAAGCACAGTTAAAAGACTCTGAGGATAAAGATCTGAAACAGACATATAATTCATGTTCAGTCTCTCATCTGCCCCTTGCATTTGAAAGGAATAGGAAATCCATTCATAATTACTTTTATTGACATACAGATCCAGTCTCATCTTGTCTTTTTTCTTTTGCAGGACACTTTGACCGCATTTGACTACCGAATTGACAGGAATAGCATTATTGTTCAGTCTGACCTTGAGAAAGTCGTGGAACTTGAGACTCAACCGTCAGCATTACAGCTCATAACTTTTCAAAAGAACACAGAAATAAGGTGACCTTTTTATAATTCATATGTTTTTCTTGTACTAACAAATATGGACTTGACTGAATGTCTTTTGTTGTTTTAGGGAAGAAGAGGAAGAACAGTTTAATTTCAGTCTTAAAGACTTTAAATGTGTTGCCGTGTTAGGACGGGGACATTTTGGAAAGGTACGAGAGTGTTCATGCTTCAAGTTGTTTTATTATTTAGTAGTGATTTAAGGAAATATTACTATTGGATATATTCTATACTTTGGCTATTTTTGTGCATGCTCATTTCCTGTTTTTAGAATGTCTTTGTCGTCATCTTACGCTCACTTCAAATTTGTTTTATTTATATAGCACATTTAACAGCAAGCACAGCTGACCAAAGTGCTGAACAACACAAAAAACAAAGAAACACGGCAAATCTCACAGTGAATTGAAAGCCAAGGAAAAGAAATAGGTTTTAAGAGACGACTTTGTTAATAAAAAAAATAAAAAAAAGAATATATTAATAACACTGTTAAATGTAATCTTCAGCAAATTACAGCTCTCTCTTTTATATATATATATATGTATACGTATATATATATACCTGTGTGTGTGTGTGTATATATATATATATATTTGTCCTTAACATGACAAAAATGGTCAGCTTGTCGGCATCAGGCTGAATTTTACTATTCGTACATCCCTTCTTTTTTGCTATTAACCTTTTTTGTAAGTTATCAGGCTTTCCAGGAATTTTTTTTCTGTGACAGGTCATAGTCACCCAGAATCCCCTAACAACACCATAGCAACACATTTTGGCGCCCTGACAAATACCCAAAATAGTGGCGGACTGGCGGTGAAAGGCAAACACTATTCACAGAAACTGAAAAAATCTATATCACTTTACCTTTTCCCTCAGGTGTTACTAGCAGAATACAGTATTACAGGTGAAATGTTTGCCATCAAGGCCCTTAAGAAGGGAGATATTGTTGCCCGTGATGAGGTTGAAAGGTACAACTTTTTTTCAAAGTTTTATATATGATCATTTGTGAGCAACATATATCAACTACTAGCTTATTTGATCCTGTCTTGTTTCCTATTTTCCCAGTTTGATGTGTGAGAAGAGGATATTCGAGACTGTGAACGGCGTGCGGCACCCGTTCCTGGTCAATCTTTTTGCGTGTTTCCAGACCAAGGAGCATGTGTGTTTTGTGATGGAGTATGCGGCAGGAGGAGACCTCATGATGCACATTCACGCCGATGTGTTTTCAGAGCCACGGGCCACGTGAGTGACACAAAAGTTCCTGCTTTTTAAGATGGTTGTAATCACGCCTTTATCAGCACTACATCTTCTGTTGTTTTTGATTGTTGCAGGTTTTATGCAGCTTGTGTCGTCCTGGGGTTGCAGTTTTTACATGAGCACATGATTGTATACAGGTATGTGGAAAAATTTGTGGTGCTCTGTACTTAAGGTCCGATATACTTAAAAACTGTTGTGACGCCATTTCAAACAAAATTAAGTCAAAACTAAGTTTGTTTTGGAGTTTGTTTCTGTGGTTTGAAACAGCTTGCCAAAGCGATCCAGAAAAGTTCACTCCAGCTGCTAAACGCCTTCGAACTACCATTGGTTTGTGGCAATGACGTATAGAGTAGGTGTTTGCTGAGGCTCCGCCGCCTTTGACGTCGAAAGATTAATTTATCCTGTTCAGTCCGCCGTGGTCAGACGTCCACGAGTAAAAACACGAACGCGTTGGAGAGCTGCTTTATAGTAAAAAGTGAAGTTGTAATTCTAATCGAAAGAGACACATTGACACTGTTTAATACTCTAAAGCTACTGCTTTATCTCAATCTTTTGTATAAAGTGCTATATAAATAAAAAAGGCTTTACTTGACTGGAGTGCTTAATTGCAGAGTTCATGCAAACATCCACATCGCTATGATCGGATGCTTTCTTAACTGCTGTTCTCTCACCGTGGTCATTTTTCTTGTTTATTTTGATATTGAGAGGAAAGCGCGCAGCACATATGCATCTAAACGCCGCTCTCATCCGTGTGGGTGGCGTCAATGTTCGCTAACAGTATACCGCTGGCCGTGTATGGTCACTTTCTTTTTACCTCTAAGTAAAGAACGAAAAAGAACTTCACCGCAAGTATATTGGGGCTATTTAAATTTTGACAAGAATGTTTGTTTTTCATTTATTAATTTGAGGATTAATACATTTATTCTTCAGAGATCTGAAGTTGGATAACTTACTGCTTGACACAGAGGGATTTGTCAAGATTGCTGACTTTGGTCTTTGCAAAGAAGGTAAGGGTATGTTTGTATTTGTGTTGCCCTCTGTACAAGCACCAGATGCACATGTTCTACCTCTTTCTGTGTTAGGAATGGGTTACCGGGACAGAACGAGCACTTTCTGTGGCACTCCAGAATTTCTGGCTCCTGAAGTGTTAACCGAAACGTCCTACACGCGTGCAGTGGACTGGTGGGGGCTCGGCGTGCTCATTTTTGAGATGCTTGTCGGGGAGGTCAGAGCTCATCTACTTATACATCTCTCCAAATATACTATTGTGTAAAAGATGGGGGTCTGCAAGATTTTTAAATGTTTTGAAAGAAGTCTCACCAAGGCTGAATTTAGTTTAAAAAAGCCAAAAAAATATATATTGTGAATTAGTATTACAATTTAAAATAACTGTTTTATAATTTAATATATTTTAAAATCTTCTCTCCAGTCTTCAGTCACATGAAAATATTCACATTTAGAAAATATTTTAATATGCTGATTTGGTGCATAAGAAACATTTCTTATAATTATCAATGTTGAAAACCTATTTGTGCTGCTTAATATTTTTGTGAAATCTGTTCTTTGGTCATTTCAGGATTCTTTGATGACAAGAAAGTTCAAAAGAAAATAATTTATCTGAAATGGAAATCTTTTGTAATTTTTATAAATGTCTTTACTGCCACGTTTGAACAATTAAATGTGTCTTTCCTGAATAAAAGTATAAATAATATAATTGCTGACCCCAAACTTTTAAATGGTAGTGTACCTCATAACCATCATTCTGCTCAAGGCGTATGACGTTGTGACACTACTTGACGCATGAAAACAGACAAGAAGACAATCAACAAAATAGTGTGAAAGTGAAATCAATATCAATCAAAGGTCATCTGTAGCTTTGTGAATTCATGTTTCCATAGTCTCCATTTCCCGGTGATGATGAAGAAGAGGTGTTTGACAGCATTGTAAATGATGAGGTTCGCTACCCAAGATTCCTCTCAACGGAGGCCATCTCCATTATGAGAAGGGTTGGTACCAGGAGCAGCTTTACCAGTGTGGATTTACCAAGTGACCAAATCAGTCTCGTTAACAATTGTTTTTCACTTTGTACACAGTTATTAAGAAGGAATCCAGAGCGACGACTTGGAGCTGGTGAACGCGACGCACAGGATGTGAAGAAACATCTGTTCTTCAGGGTAAGTTCCGAAACATCTGGCTACATATCTTGAATATGGCATACCTCTCTCTCTCCCTAAATATAAATATTATTTGTACCTTATTTTTTCCAGCATATTGACTGGGATGGACTATTAGCAAAGAAAGTGAAGCCGCCATTTGTACCCATAATCCAAGGTTCCAGTGACGTTAGTAACTTTGACGATGAATTTACCTCAGAGGCTCCAGTGCTGACACCGCCCAGAGAAGCCCGGCACTTAAACCAGGACGAGCAGGACCTGTTTGTAGACTTTGACTATATTGCAGACTGGTGTTAGCTGTGTGTCGTCATCTCTCCTTCTACACACACAGATGCAGAGAATGTGAATCAGACCATTTGCTGATATCCCTATTTTGTTTTCAGTGTTATTTTAGGAATACCACAACCTCTTTTCTGTTTTGACATTTCATCAGCGATGATTGGACCTAAGCACTGAAGAAAAACATGAATTGACCAGTATAGTTTTTAACTATACTGACAACTAACCACAGCTCATGAGAACCATGTGATCAGGTGTCTTACTGGCACCCCCTAGTGTTGTGGAAGTCAGTAGGCCACAGAATTTCATCAGTTACACTGAGAAGGATGAGCCTTGATTTTGATATTTTTGTATTTGAAGCATTTACAATGTGATTTACAAGGTTAAAAAAAAGTCTGTCAAGTGTCATTGTTAATTATTTAAAAGTATTTTAAAGCCACAGACTGAGATAATAGGTATCTGATATCCAGTGAATGTACAATTTGCCACCATTACCAAAACATCTAGCCATTTTTATGCAATGGAGTCTATACACTTCTCTACAGTACAGTATTAGTGCATTCTGATTTTTAGTTACAATGAAAACTGCAAATGAAAAATACAATAACATCTCTAGTCGTGTATATATATATATGTACATGTCAAAGTGCTCTGAAACAGGAAATGTATCTTCTTTCATTCGTTAAGTTATTTTGATGAGTTAAAGCATCATGTTGTTGTTTTTTAACCAGACTTAAGCTGTCAGTGGATTTACACTAGCGTTCAAAAGTGTGGGGTCAGGAATAATATACATAGCACTGAAGGTTGCTGAATATTCAGATGAATAGTTTTGCCATCACAGGAATAAATTACATTTTAAAATGTATTGAAATAGTATTATATATTTCATAGTATGAAATAATATTTCAAAATACAGTTTTACTGTATTTTTATCCAATAAATGCAGCTTTGGTGACTGTAAGAGAGTTCTTTCAAAAACATTTTAAAAAATCTTACCGACCGCAAACTTTTGAATGGTAGTGTGCGTGTGATAGGCAATCACATTACCTCATTTGTTGAGTAAGCACTAGTTGTTCCCTACTGAAAGTCTTTCATTTCATAGGCTTTTGTTCACAAAAAGCTCATAAATGACAGACTGGAATCCATGCTAGACACTAAATATCAACATGAATATACTAATAACCCTAGATGTACAAACATGCACCTGAAGCTTCATAGATGTAAAAAGCAATCCAAATGGAGGGGTAGATATTAGTTTGAAGTCTGGTGTGTTATATAAGCCACACTACATAAACACTATCAAGCTGGAAGCACTAATTTTTGTCTAATATATTCATTTTTTATCTAAATTGTGGGGGGAAATGGACTGTACAAAGGTTTTCTATCCACTGCTTATGTCTAAACATGATGCAAAGGAAATGTTTCAATGGTACAGTTGTGAAGTTTGACTTGACAATGGTGTAAATAACAGGTTTTGCTAAAACTCAGCCATCAAAAAATGCAAAAATGTAATGTTTATTATGTTTTGAGCCTCTTTCTGGACAATTTGTAGACCTAATGAAATGATTTGTCACTTCAAAAAGCATTATCTGGTGTTTCATGAAACCTTTTATAATAACTGAACTGTGAGTACATAAACACACAAACAGAAACTTCCACTTCATACCATTCCCCTCGTATAATAAAAAAAAGAGGGAAATAAAACCATTTGTGAGTTACACACTTTCAAATCTCAAGGTATTTGTAAACCTGATTTTGGGATTTCCAAGATGTTCACCATGCTTTTCTGAAAAGCATTTATTATTTAAGTTACTAAATATAATGCAAACAAGCTAACAAAATAATTTCCTACAAAAGAAAATGTTACAGTAAGAAATATGCCCAGTTAGAACCACCAATCAAATTCCCACTAGGACATATGTACAATTCAATTTATATACACACAAATGAAAGTACAGCCTGTAATCTGCGTTTAATCTTGGAATGTGTCTTCTGCACTTTGCTGAATCCCTGCTGTTGTCTTTTCAAAAGGCTTGTGCCTTCACAGCAAATTTCAAAGAGAAAAGGGCAAAAATTCTGAAAGTACAAAGAGCGGTGAGTGTGGGGCACATGGGTGTTTACAGTTGAGGCAGTTTATCCACAGGTGTGTCGAATTTGAAGTCGGGAGGAAAGAGATCGGCAGCACGGGGGTAAATGAGGCGGTAAGACTGGCGGATGGTGACATCTGCCACTCCAGCAATGTCCCCAATCTCTGCACGAGAGAAAAATAACTTCATATATCAAGGACACAAACAACAATTTGTTTTTGATGTTTGGATTGTTTTCTCTTACCTTTCTGTGTCTTCTTCTCAGCAGACGCTTGCGAGGCCATATAGATGGCTGCGGCTGCCACTGAGATTGGACTGCGCCCTGGAACCAAGTCCAGTTCCACGGCCTTCCTGGCGATGTAAGTGGCCGCCATTTGCACCTGTTTGGGCAAGCCCAAGTTGGAGCAGAAACGTGACATGAAGTCGCCGGTTGTAATGAGGTCCACACTCGTCTCAAGAGCCTTCAGGATAAGCTTGAAGCAACGGCCAATCTCCTTCTTAGAGATCCGAGACACGGCACAGATTTCTGGGGTGGAGGGAGATATTAATTATTAAACAAACTTGTATATCAAGACCTGCTTAAATATCAATAGCTAAATATCTTCATCAAGCATAATATTTTGAGTTAATAGCATAATCCTAAAGAAAGTATCCAATTTCTGCATCACTAGCATCATCAAATGGAGTTACAAAACCAGTGTTCACACTTTTCGGCAGAATTAACCTACAAATGGCTCACTTATAGTTGTCTGCATATTTGTTCCAATCCCATTTTAATGTTTTAACAGAAAAAAATGATATACTTAATATCATGATTTCATGTCAAAAGCTCAGTAAATTAGTCTATCCATCACCAAGATCAGGGGTGCCCAATCCTGCTCCTGGCGATGGACTGTCCTGCACAGTTCATCTCCAACCCTAATCAAACACACCTGCCTTTAATTTTCAAGTGATCCTGACGTGCTCTGAAGACCTTAATTGGTTGCTTCAGGTGTGTTTGATTAGGGTTGGAGATGAACTGTGCAGGACAGTCGATGCCAGGAGGAGGATCGGGCACCCCTGACCAAGATCATAAAAAAGATGCTGGTTTTACCTTTAAATGTTCTAGGGACGCCCTCCTGTCTGCACGCTATGTAAAGGCAGGCCGAAGCGATCGCATCATTACTTCTGCCTTTCAGACTTTTCTGTTCGTAAACCTGTTTGAACAAGTTGTTTGTTCGGTCCTGTAACAGAGAAAAACATCTTTAAACAGGGCTACTTCACTGACAATACTTTCTTACTATATAGTATGCGAGAAACAGTACGCCAAAGGAGTAGTATGTCCGAATACATAGTATTAAAAAAATAGTAGGCGAAAAGTCCCTGGATGACCTATTACTTCCACCAAGATACCGAAGTGCGCATTCGATGACCACTTGACTATCCCATGAGGCAACAGGAGGGGATTTATGAATGGAAGTGAAGCAACGCAACTGATGCTGGTACACCACGTGACAGGAACAACATGGCCGATGTAATACTACCAATATTCATACTATTATAGTAGGCCTGGCCGGTTTTTCGAGTTTGTACGATATATCGATATATTTTTTAGAAGCGATATGGAATGAGGCAATACCATTTATATCGATAGTAGTTTGATACGAGCCCATCTGAAAAATAGCGGAGGACGCAGTGTGAGCTGCTGCTGAGAAAGTACAATTTGTCCTTAACATGACAAGCTTTTATTAATGGTTTCAAAATAACTAAGATATAGTTACCTAGTTTAAAGCAGCTTGCCCTATCAGATGCTCTGACAGATACTGTTGCTGACTGACAGATAAATACTAGTGCTATTTAATGCGTTTAAGATGTGGCGCTTTCCTCAGTGCTTAACTTACATTTCACAGTTATATTCTCCATCTGTAAATGTTAGAAAGTCAAACAAATATGTCCATTTCACTGTCAGGAGAGGACGAGCCTTCTGCAAGTAATTCTCCGCTAAAACTATTTTTAAAGTGACTATTATAAAGGGGTAATCAAATGCAGGCTTATATAATTATAGTGTGTGCTTTTGTTTTTATAAAAAAATTCAGTTTAGCCTTTAGTCAATTTAAAATTTGTTTTTAGATTGTAATGTTACAATGTTAGAATGTAATGTGATTTTAACCACTTTTTTGCACATAATATATTGCATATCCTACATTACATTCACTATATTTGTTTCCTTCAATATCAACATTGTTTCTATGATATCATTGGGCAGGATGTGAAATATTTTTTTTAAAATAAATACAGATTTTTTTAATACAGAGATATATATTGTATATAGCCATTTAACCAAAAAATACAGAGATTTTTTTGGCCATATCGCCCAGCCCTACTATATAGAAAAAAATTTTAACAGCCGCAAAGTAAATTTAAAATCAAATGTAGTACCTACTCGGAGTACGTGAATTCAGACGCAGCATGAGAGTTAAAGTCATATTTACAAGTGGGAAACTCCCACTAAAGCCGCGTTTCCACCACGGGAACTTTCCCCAGGAACTAGGAACTTTGGGGTGGTACTCGGGTGGTACTCGGTGTGTTTACACCGCAGGAACCAGGGTCTAAATGAAGTTACGGGTAAATATTTCCCCCTCCGAAAGTCCCTGCTGGCGAGGTAGTACTTTTTCAAAGTTCAGGAACTTTCGAACTTGTGCGCTGAACATGCTGATTGGTTGTGTTCACGCCGCATTTTAATTGGATGACTCCACGCAGCATTATATTTTAACCGGCATTTTTAAATATCTATTGCGGTTCGTGGCTTCATGCAGTAAGAGTTGTCTGTCTGCAAATATGGAATTTAATTTTAAAAAGAAAACCACAGCTGGACCGACGACGAGGTTCAGGCTTTAAGCGTATTTGTGTAAAAGGAAATTTTCTGCGTGTTCGTCCCAGCAATCTCACGGTCAATGTCCGCATCGTCTAATTTTATAGCATTATGAGCTTTCTGAACATGCTTTAGTATCAGTGCTCGTCTCTTTTCAACCGGTCTGGGGCAAAAAAAGTTCCTGGGACAAATTGTTCCAGGTAATTTCGGTGGAAACGCGTAATAATTCTAGATGATACACGAGTTACCAACATCACAAGGAGAGTGTAAATGTGAAACATGGTGGAAATTAACATTCATTTATAATATATCTAAAATAATAATATATCTATAAAGATATATAAAGTCTATAGTGAATGGAAATTAATAATTTTGCTAATTATTTTAAATTTACATTATTTCGATAATTTGAATGGTGTTATGTACAAAGCAGCTTATAAAAAACAAGTGTAAAGTTAACAACTCGTTTTGATTTATAAAAAATACTAAGATTTCTTTTTCCTACCATGTATAAATGTGATAGAAATAAATAGGTTGCATTGTTCATTGTTCATAATCCTTTAGTCTGGTTTAGGCTCCTTCCGTGTTGTGCACAATTACATTATTTGCATAATTACGTTACACTCTAATTCAGTAACAGTAGGCTGCAATACTCACGATGATGTTTCTGGGGAGATTGATCCTGTCGGCCATGGTGCTGATCTCTTTGAAGGCATTCAGCATGGCTCGATCAGAGCTACTCATGGTTCTCCGATTCTGGTACTTGGAATTTCCAAACTCATCAAAGCTCGCTGCACCTGTTCCCTGAAATAGCATAAGGGAAATATATTTAATAAACCCTGACGAGAACATCAAAACACAAAATCAATAGGTAGACAAGTTCCTTACTTTGCTGATCATGGTGGTGAGGTCACCTCCATTGAGGAGAGGGTTCTGGGCGTCACCAACACGAGACGGGTCTTTAGTTGCCTTCTCATTGGTGAACGTTCTCCATTCTGACCCTACATCAATTACACGGTCACCTGCAAAAGAAAGGAAATGCACGCTTATTGTCTTATTGTTTAAGTCAGGGATGAAAAACATCCACTCAAAGCTCTAATATTCAGGTGGAAACTCATACCTACTACAAGGCCGCATTCAGGGCAGATCATGTCTCCTGCCCTGTAGTCCTCCACCAGCTGTGCTTCGGGGTGATTGGGGCATTGCACCTTGGGAAGAGAGTCTCCACTGAAACGGACAAGATTTCAAAGGTCAGGAAAAATCTACATGAACTCTTCTGACGTGAGAAAACAATTGTTTGTCTGTGGATTAGGATACAGTAAACAGTACAGGAAGATGCCCAACTATTCATCTGTGTGCATATGAAAAATAAGTTTATTTTTTAATTATACAGATTAGAGAAGTATCATTTTTTTTCAAACACAGTAGAACCACACAGTACATATGCAATTATACATATAAATCAATACTGCAAACCAGACTTACTCCAATATATTGTTTGAAATTATTTTATTAGTATTACTATTAATGAATACGCCATAGGCCTATGCCCAGTTAAGGGTTTGTTATAAAATATCAAACTTAAAAAAAAATCAGTTTTGAGCGTTTTCATAATTTATCCAGTTTAACTTCACAACTACACAACGTCTTCATTTATTATTAAAGAATAGCTAAATATAGCCTAATCTTCCAGCTGTTTAAATTTTCAAAAAATAACAGTGGACTAAAGGGAGGTTTGGACTTTTACAGCAGATGTTGTAGCCTCTACAATCCAGACATGAGTTAGCACAGATAAAAAGCATTCAATCGGCATCACTTCCTGAGAGTTTCCAAGTGTCCCTCTTGTTACTTATGTCCGTGTAGTTAGCGCTGTTAGCTCTGTGACGACTGTTATTTGGTTCGATTTTGACAGATATCTCAACCTTCCACGTAGATTTCAAATAACAACTCTGACGGATAACGTTAGTCTTTCAAAATCACTTGCTGCCCTCATTTTGTCTTATTTCATGAGATGCGAATGGCTAGCCAACATGCGCTAGCAGAAAATGACAGCGTTCATTACCCAATATCTCCTTTATACGCATCACGTCACGATGACAACAAACTTCGACTAAAAGCCTATAGAGGCCCACACCGGAAAGATTTAAATGTCATCTATGCCATGCGTTTACAATTGATATAAAGGAGGAACAAAACTATCAGAAATGTAACTAACCGGCTCGTTGACGCCATACTGTTAGTATCTGTTGTCCACGGCAGTGACTCTATGTGGTGAACACAATGGACGCCGGCTACCCCTATTTATAGGTTTTCTAAGTCACGTGTACATGGTGGAGACGGAGAGCCACAAGGGACAAACTTACGAATTTATGATTCGGCAAATTTGTCATGTCAACAACATGTGGCAATTTAACAATTTAAAGTTCAAAATTGTCAATTTAAACCTTAAATGCAGGAATTCAATTTGTAATATTTTCAAATAAAGTTGCCTCTTCATCTGATATTCCAGGAATTCAATTAAGGTGTCTTGATCATATAAAAGGGATAGTTCACCCAAAAAGGAACATTTTGTCATAATTTACTCACCTTCATGATGTTCCAAACATGTATGAGTTGCTTTCTTCTGTTGAACACAAAATATGATATTTTGAGGAATGTTTATAACCAGACAGTTGACGGCACCCATTAGTATTTTTTTCCTACTGTGGAAATCAATGGCTATTCAAGAGTCTGGTTACCAACATTCTCAAACAAAATAATTTGTGTTAAAATTAGGTTTGTAAAAGTTTTAAGTTAATCTAAAACGAAATTGTGTCATTTTAACTCAAATGTGTTCTTAAATAGTAAAGAATAATTGTCTGGACTGAAACATAACAGAATTGCACATGGCTTTATCTGACTACAATGGAAAATGCACGTGATTTGCAGTCTCATTTAAAAAACACGTTTCTGCTGTTTACTGACAAGGCTTTTAAAGTTCCTATTTGAGAATTATACACCATCCCTAAATTCATTAGTCATAATGCAGATGTGTCAAACAAAGTTATTATGGGTTTAATTCCATTTATTAGTGCTCTTAAAAACCAAGGGTTTGGCCCTCTTATAATCCAGCCATGGAGAGAACACTCATATCTCTCTAAAGGGATCATCTGTTCCCTTCTAATGACACTCAAGAGCACTAAAGAAGCAAATACACTGATAAACAGGCGGTGACACTTATGGCAACTGCATGTGTAAAACAAAATGCTGAACTTGCATAAAGAGTAGACATGTCATTCCTCATTTTATTGTGCTTCTGCTCATGAAAATAAATGTGCATGCCATAAATATATTAAATATCATGTTATTTTATGAAAAGGAATTATCAAAATCATCCAAAACACTGGTCGGAAAAAATAAAGGACAGAAGAGGAAGAAAAATAAGCGTGTTCATGATTCAGCCAGACACAATAAAACTATGTTCCTCTTGCAAACTAGCAGAAACTTGAAAAAAACATTTGGGGTGGGTTGATTTTAGTTAACAAGACATTTCCTGCGCCTGTGCCAGCCAAACAATGCTGCACTGGGTCCTAGTTTCCTCATAAAAGAAAGGAAGAAGAAAAAAATAAGAAGAATGAGCGCACAGTGCTAGTCTCAATTATTAAATGGTTATGGCAGTCATCATACTTGTAATATTTCACAGACTCCACCTATAATGGAAAATACACCTTTATGTAAGACACTGCTTTTTGTACAGGGCGCGTCTTCTGGGCTATAGGACTTTTTGGCGATAATTCACCTTTATCCGGTGGGTTCATAAACGCTACGCAGTCACCGTCCAATGAGATACGCAGTTGACGAGCGGAACAACTCCGTCATTTTGACTGCTGAACTACAAGTCGGAGCAAGTCGGACATAGAATCGCATATTTTAAACCTCTCGCCGAGTTCAGACTTCTGTGGACAGAGTGCGCAGTGCTTGGCGGACATTACATTACTATGCTGAAAGAAGATTGTTAGGTGGCGATTGTGTATTTGACTTTTGTAGTCCGTTTCCTGCTCAACGTCAACTTTTGTCAAACCTAGCGTCTACACTACAGCAATATGACAAAGATAACAGTGCGTGCTCTTCTATCCCAGTGAAAACGCCAGCAGAGACAGTAAGTAGACCGCTTTACAGTTATCTGGGTCTTTGAGGCTTATTTCTTCCTGCTTCCTAGAAATATATTATTCCTTAGGGTTGCAGGTTATGTTAGTTCAGTTTCGCGTTTTAGACTCGATCTACTTCATACCTGACATCGTATTACTGCAAATACGAATATGAATATTTCTATTTTAAGACATTTCATTAGCCTGAGATTAACCATTTTAGAACAACCTGGAAACGTTTTCCATTTACTGGGTCATCGATTAAATGGGTACATTTCTATTCTGAAAAAGGTTATTTAAAAAAGTTTAATAATAATAATTTAATAAAAATAATGAATTAATTACTTAAAAACAGTAACATGGTTGTCAGTTTTGTAGTTAACTTAGCCATTTGTCCTTTTGCTGTCATGCCTTTTGCTGTCATGACACTATAAGGATAGACTGATAATTTAGCTGACATTAAATTAAAACAGATAGCCTAGTTCTCTGTATTTTTTTAAGATCGCCCTCTACTGAAAATGTAACAAATATGAATTTAAGTGAGGAAGGAAGCCTGAAATTGTCCTGAAAAGTTCACTATGCCTTCAAAATAAAGGCACAGCTCTCATTTTATGGAATGACCAGCTATGTAATCACCTTAAAGTCAGAATAACGGGCTTGTATATTTCTTAAAATCCTTAAATAGTTAACACAAACAATTCTAATGATTAACAGCTGTCTTGTGTTTCCAGACTCTAGTTCTCACGCAACAGTCTGAGAAAATAGCAGGCAACGAATAAAGCTGCACTCGAATTGTGTGCATGCCACTGGGAGTACGTTTAAAAACAGAATTGGGATATTAATACCACATTGGCTGCTAAAAATGTTTTTACCTGGAATCAGAAAACATATCCAAAGTGTATGGACACATTTTCATGCCACACGAACATGTAAGACGTCGCAGTGAGGTGCCATTTCAAACATTACACACTCTTGAGATGGTTCGGACCTTTCATGTTGTAACTTGAAGCCACATGTGGCTAGCAGGTATTTGACGAATAGTGCAAACTGCACAGTCAGTACATGCACTCTGGTTAACTCACTCATTTACATTTGTACACAAGTCTCTTTCAATTAAAGAATCTGCTAAATGACTAAATGTAAATCTACTCTTTAAAATATGGTATTTGTTTATTTTATCTGGGAGTAAACACCCAAGACTTTCAAATGTGTACATCATTAACATTTGAGACATGAAGTAAAAGACTCAAATTAGTTCTGTTCAAACATGCACTGACTGCACTGCTCTTTATTACAGGGATGTTTAGTCTCACTGAAGTTGCCTCCCTTAATGACATCCAGCCAACCTACCGTATTCTGAAACCATGGTGGGATGTGTTCATGGATTATATTGGGGTGATAATGTTGATGTTAGCCATCTTTTCTGGGACTATGCAGTTATCCAAAGACCAAGTGGCATGTCTTCCCATTCTTGAGGCAAGCACAAACCCTGAGGCTGCACAAAATCTACCAGAATGTTCCACATCAGTTCTGGCGACTGCACCCACAACCACTAAAGACCTTCCTGACAGCGTTGCACATGAACTTCTTAACACTCAATCTACCCCCTTAAAAGGAGAGGGTATGAAGTCTCAACCTGAACCCAGAGGACGTAAAACAAACCTGGACTATCAGCAGTATATTTTTGTCAACCAAATGTGCTACCATGATGCCCTACCATGGTATAACAAATACTTTCCTTACCTTGCCCTCATACACACCATAATGCTGATGGTAAGCAGTAATTTTTGGTTCAAGTACCCAAAGACCAGCTCAAAGATTGAACACTTTGTTTCCATTTTGGGACGGTGCTTTGAATCGCCATGGACGACGAAAGCTTTGTCCGAAACCGCTTGTGAAGATTCTGAGGAAACCAAGCAAAGGTTCACAGGCAGTTCAGTTTACAAAAAACATGTATCCTCAGAGGACAGCAGTCAGTCTACTCCTTTAATGGAAACTCCAACGGTGCAGTTTCCTACCGAAAAGCTCATTGCAGAAGCTCCCAGCCTGACCACCTTAGACAAAAAAGATGGAGAACAAGCCAAGGCTCTTTTTGAGAAAGTGCGAAAATTTCGAGCTCACATCGAAGACAGTGACTTCATCTACAAACTCTATGTGGCTCAGACAGCAATAAAAGCATTGAAGATCATTTTGATTTTGAGCTATACGTCAACGTTTGCTGCAAAGATTAGTTTCTGCCATATATGCCATCCAAAAATCGAAAGTTTGACCGGGTATGATCAATTCATTTGCACGCACAACATGGCATTCATGTTAAGGAAACTTCTCTTCACCTTCATGGCTATGATATGTCTCTATGGACTGGTGTGTTTGTATACGCTCTACTGGCTCTTCAGGAGACCTCTTAAGGAGTACTCTTTTGAAAAAGTCAGAGAGGAAAGTAGCTTTAGTGATATTCCTGATGTCAAGAATGACTTTGCATTTCTCCTTCACATGGTTGACCAATACGATCAGCTGTACTCCAAGCGATTTGGTGTATTTCTCTCCGAGGTTAGTGAGAACAAACTACGAGAAATTAGCCTTAACCACGAGTGGACGTTTGAAAAACTACGTCAGCATGTGACATCCAATGCTCAAGATGAACAAGAACTTCACCTCTTTATGCTGTCAGGACTCCCTAATGCGGTATTTGACCTCACCGATCTGGAAGTCCTCAAGTTGGAGCTTATTCCCGAGGTCAGAATTTCAGCCAAAGTTTCTCAGATGACCAACCTACGGGAACTACATCTATATAACTGCCCTGCTAAAGTCGAACAATCCGCTTTCACTTTTCTCCGTGACCATCTGCGATGCCTTCACATTAAGTTTACTGATGTTGCAGAAATCCCAACGTGGATTTATCTTTTGAGGAGCCTCAAGGAACTGAACCTGATTGGGAACCTGAACTCTGAACACAACAAGATGATTGGTTTGGAGTCACTGAGAGATCTGAGACACTTGCGGACGTTGTATCTCAAAAGCAATCTTAACAAAATACCCACAAATCTAACAGAACTGTCGCCACATCTCGTCAAACTGGTGATTCACAATGATGGGACTAAATTACTGGTACTGAACAGTCTCAAAAAGATGACCAGCCTAGTGGATTTGGATCTCCAGAACTGTGATTTGGAGAGGATCCCCCATGCCATCTTTAGCTTGGCTAACTTGCAAGAACTGGATTTGAAGAATAACAATATCCGGACCATTGAGGAAATCATCAGCTTTCAGCACCTAAGAAGATTGGTGTGCCTCAAGCTGTGGTACAACAAGATCAATGCCATTCCACCATCGATAGGCCTAGTAAAGAGTCTGGAGTCCCTCATTATCTGTCACAATAAACTGGAGACCCTTCCTCCAGCTTTGTTTCATCTGCCCAAACTGAGGCACATTGACCTCAGCAACAACTCCATCTCAAGTATACCAGTGGAGGTTGGACACCTTCACAACCTTCAACATTTTGCTATCACAGGGAACAAGGTAGAGGTTCTGCCTCATCAACTGTTTAAATGTTCCAAACTGAAGGTTTTATTTGTGGGTCATAACAGCATCACCTCCATCCCAGATTCCATTGGGCAGTTAGTTCAGCTGTCCCAACTTGAGCTCAAAGGGAACTGCTTAGATTGCCTTCCATTTCAGCTTGGCCAGTGTCACCTTCTTCGGAAAAACCTCCTCTTCGTGGAGGATCATCTTTTTGACACACTGCCTCTTGAGGTCAAGGAAAGTATCAGTAGTGACTAATTAAACTCTTCAGAGTGGATTTAATAATTTGCTCTTATTGGTAGATGAAAATATAATCAAACTAGCCAAAAATATTTAATAAATGAACATGCAAGGGGCAGAATGTGTACTCTCTTATAAATGATGGATGTTTCAATTCTTTGGAAATCTGCAGAAATTTGAAGGACCTGCTAATATGTCACCATCATATGGTCTAGAAATGGGCCTCAAAGACAGGAAGCAAAAACAGTTGTTGCAAAATATAACAGGAACTTTGCAAATAAAAAGGTTTGTGTTTGCTTCTGTTTGCCTATTAGCAGGTATGTTTAGTTTAAATTATGTTCTGTTACACATTTACTTGTATTGTTATTTATATACAATTAAGTTACTATATTTAAAATGCAGACTGATGTGTATTTTAAAGGGACAGTGCACACAAAAATGAAAATTCTGTCATTTACTCACCCTGTTTCAACCCTGTATGACTTTCTTACTTATGTGGAACACAAAAGATGAAATTTCAAAGAATGTTTCAACTGTTGTTTTGTCCATCAGTGGGGCTCAAAACAACATTCTACCCCACAGACTTTCATTGTATGGACTGAAAAAACACTGATACCAAATTAAATAAAATCACACAGTTCTGCATTCTGCAAAAGAAAGAAAGTCATACAGTTTGAACAACACAAGGTTGAATAAATAATGGCAGAATAACCATTTCTGGGTGAACTATGTATAAAGGTCAGTAGTTTTCCTAAATGTCCTAAATTTTCAAAAGTGTCTCAGCACCAGTTTTCAGCAAAGTATTTAATTATGAAAACAAACTTAATTTTTAACTAAATGTTTTTATATGTATTGTCTATTTCTTACGAATTAGTTTAGGAGCAGTGCTTATCAACATTTTATAAACTCTAAAAGACATGATCTGACATGATGAAAGATGTTATGAAAGTTCACGTTCTCTTTAGCAATAACTGCAAAATTGCAACACGCTTTCGAGTCTGAGAATGTATTTTGAATTTCCTTTGTTAACAGTGAAACATATACATTTTCTTTTTGCTGTATTGTGATAAGAGGCCTATCAAGGACTAAGAAATGCCAGATGGGGAGGATGTGCATGCTGCACCTCATGATTAGAACCACAGTGACCTTGTAAAGCTGCTCGAGGTTTACTTATGCATTGCCGTAATGATTGTATCTTAGAATATGCCACATGCTTGGCAAAGAACATCTGGTAATACTGCCCTTTGCAATGTAATTATTAATGTCTTATTTTTTTTCCGTTTTCTGATTGTTATTATTAAATGTTGCGTACAAACTAGGTTTGGATATGTGTTACTGTGTTTTAAAAGTACAATGGTACAAAGGTTTCAACCTGTAATTTGAGCGCTGAAAACTGATATTTACAAAGAACGATACCTGCAAATATCACAAATTAAATGAATTTGATTGACAAGAGTCTGACTTCTGCTTTTTGTACTCTTAATTGTTTTTGGCTCGACAGTCAAACAGGCACACTCTACTTGAGTAAATTCAAGTATTTAAATACTACACTTTTGCCTACATACATGTTTCAACTTGTCTGCCTTATTTCAAACATGTTGGTTTGTAGAGCATTTGCCCACCCCCTTCCAGTTGTTTCCCCTAGACACTTCTACACCTTTATAACCGTGTTGTAGTTACAGCTGGGGAAGAATTTGCCCAAGACACAGAGCCTTTCAGTTCCTTCAATTAGATAATTAGGAGTATATGGGGGGGAAACTACTTGGAGAATTTATATATACAAACTTGTTGAAACCAAACTTCTCAGGATCTGGTTAAAAAAACCACAAGTTTTTCACATGACTGGATGATTTTGCTTTCTGCATGTATTCCAGTATCACTAGCAATGCCGTCTGTGAAGATTATCTAGGTTATTAGACTAGAATACATCGGCTAGCATTGTTGGCAATATGCAAATTATGTGGTGTAATTTGTTAATATCCACAACTACAAAGTCAATTACATTCATAGCTTAACATACCAACAAGCTGAAGACGACAAAAACATTTTATTCTGAACAGCAAAAATGTTTATAGTGATTTACATTTTTCACATAAATTACCTAAAAAGGTTTATACACAAAAATATCTGAACTGTAAAAAATGGCCTACACAAGTAACAGTTAATGTTTTTTTTTTTTTTTTGCACACTTGGCAAACTTACAGATTTAAGATAAAATCAAAACAGGGTAATAAGTGAAAACCAAAATGTTACCGGAGCGGAAACGGTGTAAACAGGGAGTTATGACATGCATACTGTCTGAACCGCTAAATATCAATAGAACAGGATGTTTTACACAATGACTGATGTGTTGGCATGAGTTAAACTTCTGAATCAAGTAAATATATAGACTTACATTTTTTCACATATGCATCATATGTGCACCTTCCAAGGCTCATGGTTGGAACAACAAAGACAATATTGTGTTTGTTCTCAAATTAAAATGGCTTGTTATAAAATCCACATACATAATAATTTCAGTTTTTGTAGAGCATAGATCTGTGATGATGACAGATTAAACTCAATGTGAGAAGCATCTGAGGTAAAGGTTGTCTTTTGGTGGTGGGTTCCACTGAAATCTCAACATATTCACCCACCATTCATACGTTCTTTGACCATGTACAACACCAGCACAATGTAACAATATCTAAAAAGCGGTCTGTGATAAGAATAGATCCTTACTGATGGCAATATAAAATTTAAACCAAATAACCAAACAATTTACACACAATTGATATTCCAAGGACAATTTGTGTGTGTGTTCCTGGGTTTATGAGGATGTTTGCATCACTGAAGATTGTGCCTGTGGTACGGTGTTGGAGCAAGAGTCCTTGGGGAAGGAGGTGACTTCCACCATCCCAGCCCCTGTGTGCGGTACAGCGGTATTCATAATGTGCCTCTGTAAATGCTTTATCCAGTCCTCCTGCACTGACAAAGGACCCTGGAAGACTAGGTCACAAAACCTGCATGTGGAAACAATTACACATAAGATTACAATGATGCATTGACAGATGTGAAAAGAATGGAAAAACAAGAAACAAAACACAAAAATAATTTTACAATATACAACATGCATTACAATATACATTTCAGAATATTCATGTTAAATATATATTGTAATAGTATATTCAATATGCATTTATATATTTGTAACAGAGGTTACCTGCAAGTAAGTCTGTAGATTTCCTCTGGACTGTGCAGCAGCGGGTACATTTTCTTCTTTGACCCAGACCTTGATCTTTGCTTTCTCTGTTTACAGTCATAAGCTGCAATAATGAACAATGCATTTATTAGAAATTACATAAACATATTTAAAAAGCACACCATATGCTCTTAACCTATAACAACATTGAAGTCTTTTTTAAGGTTTAGCAAAATATGTTAAAGCACCTATTCCATAGATTACAAATAAAGTCTTACCCTTGTGGTGGCTGGCTCACATGACCAGCCGAATACCACTCACTTTATCTCAGTAACCCTCTATTATTGGGCATTTGATTGTGAATACAAAAAAATCAAATGATAACAATACTTTTACAAAATGGCATCGTGCAGCAACTACAATCGGATTAACCATCAGGTGTCTGTATAAATCTCTGCTACTAAAAGCACCTGAATTATCCTTGTGATTATAAAAAAAAAAACACTTACTTACATTACTTAAAGGGTTAGTTCACCCAAAAATTTTTAATTCTGTCATTAATTACTCACCCTCATGTCATTCCAAACCAGTAATCATCTTCGGAACACAAATGAAGATATTTTTGATGAAATCTGTGAGCTTTCTACAACATGAGGGTGAGTAATTAATGCCAGAATTTTAATTTTTGGGTGAACTAACCCTTTAAGTTACTTCCATGTTACTTTTTTATGAGAAATTGGAAGAGTCAAAACCAAGTTTAGTAAAGGAAGTGAGGATGTGACATGCATTCTGCAAGATCTAAGCCCTAGGAAAGTAGAACAAGAAGCCAAATGCAAGTACACAGGTGCATTTACATAGGAGAAAAGAAAGGTGCGTACTAGTTCCATCCAGAAGAGCTTTTTTCTTTCTATGTGCATATGCCCTCAAATGATTGGAGAGACTAACACCACTGTGGAAGGTGGCATTACAGTGCACGCAAACTTTTCTATTGAGTTCACTTTTCTCTGCAACAAAAACACAACACATAAAAATGAAACACTTATAGTCATTATAGATACTGTAATACACTGTCAATGTACTCTTCATGTTCAAACCACTAAAATTCAGGCCTCTCATCAAAGGATCATTTAGCAGTAGTGTTCAGTCTATATTTGGAGAAGCCTAACATTTGTAATTTATATAAAATACTACACTAGTGTATAATAAGTATATAAAGCAGACTAAATGTTATGGCTATAGTGAAAATAAAAGTTATACATTTACATTTGAAATAATTATAGCTACATTTGAAACATTCATTATGTATTAAACAATGAGGGTATAATCTCTTCATGGTTAGATAGTTCCACTCAAAATTATAATTTTGACATTACTTATTCCCCCTCATGTTGTTCCAAACCAGTATGCTTGTTCTTTTTCTGCATTTCAAGCATATGGGTTTGGTCAAACATAAGACTAAGCAAAGTGTCACAGAATTTCCCTTTTTTTTTTTTACAAGAACTGTCCCTTCAAAGAGTGGTTCAGCTTTATTACAATTGATCAGTGGAACAAATGAAACCTAGTTACCTTCTAGTGAATTTGGCACTGCTTTGAAAGGTTGTATCTCAAGGCCACAGTCTTTGCCTGAAGATAAAAGGAGAGCCTTTCTCGCCATGTGGGATGAGTGCTTTGCTTTGGTCTCTTCATGGGCTCTTCTTTTCTTCAAAATTCCAATCAGATCACTTGGTGGTGAGCCTTTATTAATCTCTATCCTTTTCTTTTCCTCCTTATCTTTATGCCGTTTGACAGTAGAGGCGAAGGTTAGTCCGTTATTCAAACTAATAGGATGGAAAGACTTGGTGGTGCGGCACTTCTTCTCAAGAACCTGTAGCTTCATCTGAAACTGTTTCTTGTCGCGCATCAATTCTTTCAATATGATGACTGGAGATTTGGATGCGGTGGAAGTAGGTTTGCCCAGTCGCTTCAGGTGGCCTCGTACATGATTGGACAGCCCAGTCCTGTTGTCAAACCACTCCCTACAGAGAGGACAGATGAGCTCTGTCTGTTGGCAGTCGGTTGGCAGCTCTGCAGAATGATCAGTCTGGGATGTGTCCTCTGCTGGGATCAAAAAGCAAAAGGGAAACCACATGTAATCAGTCTAATTTACAACAAATATTTATTACATTAAAGCCAATTAAATTTGTCCAAACTAAAACTGAAAACATCTAGATTAACTATGTCAGTTAACTTGCACCACACCGGTTGTGAGGAAATTTTAAACCAAGACCATTCCTGAAAGTAAACAAATCAAGTACATGTGGCCAGCATGAGCGCACAGAAAAACAGCTTGGAGAAGTGAAACATAGTACTGCACAATAAAAAGTGCCATCACAGGAACACCTCAAAGAAAAACTGTATTTGCCAACTCTTCTACATTTCCATTCTTGGAGAATCTCCAATCTTTGCATTTTACAGCTTATATACTAATGGCTTTTCAATTAGAAATGATTATATTCCTTCATACCAAACATGAGGGTGGTATTATTATTCTAAATGTGTTGTGGATGGTGCACATTTATACACCATTTTTATTTTCTTATAGAAATCTTGATATGTTTATGATAAAGCTATACACTCTGAAATTTGGACATTGCACCCACAATAAACATCAATTTGTCTATATTGTTAATAAAATTATAATTGACCAAATACACAACCAATTTTATGCAATTTGGCATGACAACCTAGGAGGAGTATGAAAAAGTATTGCAGAGAATTCCCTTATTGTAGCACCACGTTCTGGACAATAATCTAAATATTCTAGAGATGCTCCAAAAGAACAATTCTGGCCGATACTGACAAGCCGATAATTATTTTCATGTTATGGTCGCTAACTGGTAAAACCAGCTGCTAAAATTTCTAGCCTACAATCAAAATGTTATTCTTAAATCTGAAAAAAGAGGAAAGTCTCATAATTAAAGATTTGGCTGCATAACTATTACCTTACTTGATTTTATTAACAAATGGAATAGGAAAACTAAGTCTATCAAGTACAAAAGAAGCATCACCTGTTTTGATTTGTGGCAATTTTCGACGTCGAACTGGAGGTACTTTGTCAAGAGATGTCACCTTAGCTGCAGATACAGAATTGCGTACTTTTAGGCCCACTCTGTGCAAATGTCCTCTTATATGATTAGAGAGGCTAATTCCTGACTCAAATACAGCAGGACAGTATGGACAAGCCTTCAGATCTGTCTCAACATCTGAGCTCGCTTCACGCTTTACAGTGGCGGTCGACTCTGAGATCTCTTCTTCCTTGTATTCATCTTTGACAGAAAACATCCTCAGGGAACTGTGATTTCTCTTAAAGTGACTAGTTGAGGCAACAAGACTTGCCTTTGCAGGTGAAGTCTGTTTTCTTACAAAACGTGCATTAGCCTTCTTGTTGATTTCACATTCTTCAGGTCGAAGATCATCATTAGAATCACACATAAAGTCAACGTTGTTGTTAAATTCTTTACTCCTCTTGGATGTTTCAGGTTTCTTGAAATTTTGTCGACATTTTGGGAAATCTAAAAGAATATCTTGGCCCTGCATATTGTGGAATGGAGTTGACATTTTCCTTTTGGAAGGTGACTTCTTCAATGTTTGCTTTTCCAAACTTAAATGTGTATAATATGAGTTTCCAACATCTGAACAAGTAACGTTTCCATCAGACTTTAAAGTTCTTTTAGTGTTCCCTTCTTTAGAATGAGCTGATCTTTTTAGACACTTAGACGGGGACAAACTAGTTCCTGTTCCAGAGTAATTGAGGGAATTGTCAAGAAACTCTGTTGTACTGCTTCCATCAGGATGAGTGTTGCATTCTGAGGCACTCTGGTCACTAGGTTTCTTTCTGGATAAAAGTGTGTGAATTGATTTGTCAAGTCTTGATTGGCTTTGGACACTTTTGTGCATCCACACCTTTTTCTTTCGTAATAGACCACACTTCTGATCAGACGACAAGCTCTCATTTTTGTCTGGTGCACGGAGCTTCACAGACAATTTTGGTGACTTTGCTGTTGGTTTTGCACATGAAGTAAGAACTTTGCAAACAGAGGTCGGCTGTTCAGTTAGCGATAGTTCTTCATCACTGCAGTCAAGGGAATGCGAGGACGCCTGTTCTTCCTTAAAATGCGGTTGACATGAAGCCTTAACATGATTTCCAATGATGTCTTTAGGTTTTCTTTCAAAAGAACAGGAGTAGGAAATTGGACATGTTGATTTATTGACTTTGCGCTCCTGAAATCCATCTGATTTCCAAACAGTAAGATCAGCACCACTGATGCCATGCTTATGAAGCAAATGGCGTCTCAGTTCAACTTCATTCATTTCAACAAAATCACACTTGTTACAACTATAGTATCGCTTGTCCTTCTCATGGGTCTTAGCATGTTGCACAAAGGTGTTCGGACAGTTCGTTCCAAAGGTACATTGGGGGCATTGTAACTTTGCATCTTTACCTTCATCTTTAATTTGATGCAACTCATTTATTTCTTCCATCATTTTCTGTCGCTTGCCCCGGTGAACACTTACGTGATTTAACAGTGAACTACGATCATGGTAACACTGCCCACATTCCTTACATACGAATGGCTTTGAACTAGTTGTATCTTTATTACCTGTACTTTGTCTGTTTTCTAGCGATTTCTCTTTAAAACCACTGTTACGCTGAAAAAAAGTTGGTTCCTCCCTAGAGTCTGATGGCAAAGTTTCTCTAATTAATCCCATCTTTTGAGTCTTGCTAATAGGTGTTTTTGCTGGTTTGGGAAACAGGTGTTTGACTGCCTCAGCAGCTCCATTTAAATACTTGGTATGTTTTACAATGGGTGACTTTAATTTGGATGGTTTTCTTGGGGAACGTGTCTTCTTAACAGGACTGCACTCTGTCCGGCTTCCTTCACCTGGATGATCTTTTTTTGAATCAAAATTCAAATCAGAGTATAGGTCCTCTGAAGGATCGACTTTTAAGACCAATTTTTCTTTACGTTTTCTTCTTTTACAGCTGAGTGGTGACGGAACTCTTCTTTTATGGTTGATGGGTGAAGGAACGGGGGACAGTTTTTCCTCCATTTCTAGACCGTTATCATCATCCCACAGGAACTTCATAAATTCCCTTTGGGGGTTCCAGCTAAGGTCATTTCCATCATCATAATTATCTAATGAACTTTCTGGAGATTCTGTATCAAAGCCCCATATACCCCTATTCTCCACATCCTCCGCAGTCAACGTTTGCCTGATTGTTATTTCCCCCTCTTTTCTGAGTGGATCGGGTCCTTCAAAGTGGACGTTGGTTGTGACAGAATTCTGAGCTTGTAATGATTTGGGAAGGAATACTGGTACATTTTTTGAAATATCCAACAAGATTTCATCTGATATATGGGGTGAGGTGGATCCATTGACGTAAGCAGCCTTGGCTGGTCCATCTGAGCAAATGGAGTCCATAAAACCGACACTGCTCAGGAGGTCTCCTTGGTCACCAAGTAGTTCCATGGTCCCTTGAGGACAATGCACTGATGGACCTGGTGTAGCCCCCTCTGCAGAGAATGTCTCGCTGTTCAAAAGGTCGTGAGAGATTCTTGACATTGAGGTGTCATTCTCCTCTACTTTGGCACTCTCCTTCAAACCAGACATAGACATTAGGACAAACCAGAGTCCTAAGGACACGTTTCTAGGGACAAAGAAAAAAATGACAAAACATGAGATGAGCATGAAAATCAATATATAAATTAATTCATGTTAAGTTAGAGATATTAAAAATTAAATAACCCTACAGCAAATGTAGGCAGTTTGATCTATAGCATATCGTTCATAGAATTTATTTTAGGATTGGAAAAGGAATAACTACTTTATATCCTCTCTTGGTTACTACTTCAAGTGCTCCAGCAACAGCATTTTACCACATTTTTGGAAACTTTCTGTTAAATTCTACTTAAAGGGTTAGTTCACCCAAACATGAAAATTCTGTCATTAATTCCTCATGTCGTTCCAAACTCGTAAGCCCTAATTTATACTGCACACGTCTGCGGCACATTACGGCTCCGACGAGCTTTTGTTCCCTGCTCCATGCACTGCCAACTCACACCAGGATTTATTGTGTTTTTTGTCTTGATTTTTGGGGTTCTACCATGGGTTAGTTGGCTAATTGGTTATGTTTTGTCCAGATTTATTGTGTTTATTGCTATGTCCTACTTTGTTGTGCTGTAGCCTACAGGCAATGTTAATACACTTAAAAGTACAGTTATGAACGACATGGATGATACATTTTAGTCATTTAAAATGCATCCTCAATTATCTTGTATCTAAATTTTACATTAGTGCTTGTGCGGCTTGGATGCAGCAACCGTCAAAAATAGACCAGGCAAAGCCTGTAAAAGTCCTGGCAGAAAGCGATCCATAAGGATGTAGGAATGCACTAATATTTTGTTGGTAGTACCAGTTTGCAACAATTTAGTTAACACTAAGTTGTCAACACTTCGGGAAAAAGAATACATTTTTTTGGATATATAAACTTTTTCAGCAACAAGGGTGATCGCGCGAGCTTTTATGGGCTTTTTCCAAATCACGGAAGTGACCTTGACGTACGGGTTAGCGGTAGCATTATAAGCCATCAGGCAAGTGTTATTTAAATAAACTCCTGATGTACTTACAAACTTTCCAATGTTTTTTTTTTTTATGAGTACAGCACCTATTTGTACTACTGTATAAGTTTGGTACCATTCCGGACATCATTACTGGACTTAGTCATAACTGTATTTAACTTATACATACAATATGCTATTATATAAGTGCACTACCAGGTTACTACAAAAATATGTTCACAATGTCAGTCCAAATCCAATTAATGGAGTATCCGATTGGAATTTTATCTAAATTATTGACTGTTCACACTGTGTATTGCAACTGTTCAGATCTGATTGGTGTGTCCTGTGTGGTGCTCTTTCGTTTTCCTTTCCTAGGTTTCTATGGCAATGACATTATGTTGGTAGGCATACGCAAAACGACAACAAAGCGTTTACCTTTTACGTGGTGAGAGGAAGTGACAAACTACGCAAAATCCGATTAAAGCGGTCAGACTGCAACAGATTTCCAGAAATGCGATTTGAATAGCCTAGGACTTCAAATCCCATATGAACCCAGCTCAAAACGGATTTGTAAAAATCGCATTTCATGTGATTTTTTCTTTTGCTGCTCACACTTACTAAATACAATCAGATTCCAATCAGATATGCACAAAAATCGGATTAGAACTGGCAGTTTAAATGAGGCTAAAATATGTATATGAGTATAGGCTATAAATAAACATCATAACTGGACTTAGTCATAACTGTATTTAACTTATACATATTATGCTATTATATAAGTGCACAACCAGGTACTACAAAAATACTACTACTAATAATAATAAAACACATTATTTCTATATAATTAAAATTCAAAGCAAATTTCAACATGTACAAATTTTGTAAGCCGATCCATTCCTATTGTACATGCATTTTTGTGGCAAGAAATGACACATACAACTAGGCAGAGTTTTAGCTTAATACTATAATAACATTAGAGTGTGAATTATAAATTGTGGCTGATACAGAGCAGGAACAGAGACACCACTACACTGTGCATACAAGATATAGGAAGAAATTCACTTTGCTTATGTGCACTATGACACACTGTATAAATAAAATATAAAACACCTGACAACAATGTACAAAGAATCACCAACATATAACGGGAAATCTCTCCAATCTCTTCTCTTCATGTGACAACGTTATGCACAATCACATGCTCTCAGAAAATAATCTTTAGGAAAACATCTGTGCCTAAATGTATAAATAACACGTTAAAAGTTTTAACAGTTGTCATGGTGTACAATTGTAGTGATGCAATTCTTAAACAGCACATTATATCTTTCTGGATCAAGTTCTGTATATTGCATAATTAGTGGTTCAAAGAATAGCAAATGCCTTCAACCCTGCAACCAATTTACTCACAAACAGTCATTTTTAATAATTCAAACTGGCAGTGCAAATTAATAATGCATTAATAACGTGCATTAATAACTTGAAATATATTTCTGACATCTTTCTGTTAAGGCATTGCTGTTACTACATGAGAGTGTGCTATGAGAGTGTGCTAGCAAGGTAGCAATCAAGCCCATTATGTTCAACATCAAGCTTAAAAACACTTGCCCGTAGCAGAATGTTGGGGACACTTTGATAGTTTCACCTTTCAATGTTGTTGGCAAATGAATTTTAGCCTACCTTTCTGCAGCTGCGATTGTGGAGAATAAAACTGAACTGAAATCATTTCATTTTTGCTCGCTCAAGCTTTCCATCTATTGCGAAGCCGCCATATTTGCTGGTCCACAGACAAAGGCATCGCACCTCATTGAGGGGGACTCCAAAAACTTGACAACGTGTATTTTAAAAAGTGTTGATATTAACATTGCTTAAAGGCAGCTACTTATTTGTGATACCATTTTAGTCAAGAAAAACATATTGAATACGTTTAATCTGTAGAAAATTAATCATTTGTATGAGTCATGTAAATAATGCCCCCCAAACAAAAAGTGGACTATCCCAAATAGGTGGCAAGTAGAAGTACTGACGGTAAAGTGAACAGAAGAAGATAAGCAGAAAGAATGACAATGGCACTCTCAACCAGTTATTTTGAATAAAATAACGCTCATAGCACGGTATATTACAGTAAAATGATTTATGTTAAATAATGAATGCATATTCACATCAAGTTTGAACTGGGGAAACACAAGAAATTCCTTCAATGGTGTTTCCCCAAAATAGGTCTAACGTGAGTCAGACAGCTATCAGTATCATTGTAAAGAACGTAAAAGGCGTTACATTTATTAATTTAATTAAAAATGGTAGCTTTCTGTTATTTAATTCCGTAAAATACTGCGGGTCGAACCTTACAAAGGGCATTCCTGTTGATATTATCTGGTCTCTGTAATAAAACGACAATGTGACTGTAATGTGATAATGATGATTTGCATGACCTTGGTCGAGACAGACAGTTCACAGCTCGCGCCCATAGACTGGCTCGCGCCTCGCGGGTTCGATTGCCGCCTTCACGAGAACGCCATTTACAAAGTATTCCTCACAGAATGCTGTTTTATTAGATACAATCCATGAAAATATACATATATGTTATGTTTTTAGACTTTTAATAGTCACTTCACTATTTATGTTCCCACAAACTGGACCAAGACATTCCACCGCATACATTAAACGAGTGGCTAATTATTTACGCAGGTTTCACTCGGAGAAACATTAGCCATCCGGCTAACAGCTAAACTCGAGGCTTCACAGTAAATAACTCGCTTTACATCAGTATATTTTATTGCTTTATGTCGCCATTATCTATATTAAAGTTGTTCTTTTAGGATTTCAATGACACCAACAAGATGTTAGAGTCTGAAGAAGGCGTTTCGTCGCTGGATAACCTGTTTTATGACAGGCCAGTAATTCATAAAGTGTGAGTAACTAGGCCTCTACACATGATACCTGATCATAGACACGGCGCCAGATATCTGAGAATGTATTAATACATGTTGAGAAACTGGTTATTACGTGTATGACAGCATTTGTCTATATGACTGTTTAGGAAACCATTATGTCAGGGACAAGGCTCCTGGATCTTTGATGCTCCCCCCTCATTATCACAAATACCTGCAACACAAGACATCCAGGGAGAGGCAGCACACCTTTCCTCATTTAGTGAGTCTTGTTTGGATTGAAGCTAAAATAAGGTTTGGGTAGTTTAAGCATATCGTGTGCATTTTTAATCAACATATAATCGTTTGCGTTTACATAATATATATATATATATATATATATATATATATATATATATATATATATATATATGTGTGTGTGTGTGTGTGTGTGTGTGTGTGTGTGTGTGTGTGTGTGTGTGTCTGTGTACTGTGTACTGTGTATGATTATTTTGTATACCGGTATATAAATGCACACACATGCATGTATATATTTAAGAAAAATGTGTTATTTATATATAAAAATGTATATGTATAGATAAATATACAGTATATACATACAAATATCTCTTAGATATATACATGCATACGTGAGTATTTATTTACAAAATAATTATACACAGTACACATATATTATGTAAACACAAACTTTTATTTTGGATGCGATTAATCATTTCCCAAAACACCACATACACACACACATATATTGTCATGTGAAAAACAAAGAACACCCTTTAAAATGTTATGGTTTTACATATCAGAACTAATAAAAATGATCTGGTCATTAGCAGGCCTTAAAATAAGATCAATACAACCTCAGATGAACAACACTGTCATTATTTATTTAATAAAAATAAAGACAAAATTGAAAAGCCATGGGTGACACCCATGTGACCCTGTGATTCATGCTTGTAGAGCCACTTTTAGAAGCAATAAGCTAAAGGAATCATTTTCTGTATGACAGTACCAGTCTCTCATCATTCTGGAGAAATTTCGGCCCACTCTTTACAACGTTGCTTCAGTTCATTGAGGTTTGTAAGGCTGTCAAAATGAATGAAAAGCTAAATTCGAATTTCTTTCTTAAAGCTACACTGTGTAACTTTTTTAGTTTATTCTTAGCTAAAAACACTTAGTTCTTTCAAAAATATATGTGCTCATTAATGTATATTTACTTCGTTCAAGTAATAAAGTATTCTCGTGAGTGTATAATATGCCATTGAAAATACATACGGGTGAGGGGTTCGAATGTCGGTCGCCATGTTGCCCCTCCATCTTGAAAGTACATTAGCCAAAGAGGGACATACCCGTTAATTCAAGCTTCGCCTTTCGCGTCTCCACAATTCACTGGCACCGGCCCTGTTTTTATTTTTTCCTTTCCCTCTCCCTCTCCCTCTCCTCGCACCTCCGTCACATCAGCTGATCTCTGCTCACGGAGAAAATGATATAGCCTACAATGTACACTTTGCCTTACGCTAGTGATGTCGTACAATATACAGAATAACGATAGCACTGATAAAAGTTACTTTACTAAGATTAGCTTGCATTCGTCTGGGAACCTGATAGCTGATGTTAGCAATGAAATGGTAAAAAAATAACGAAAACATAAAACTATTATTCATTTTACATAGATGTCATAACCTATATGTTAACTGACAAATTAAATTACTGCAAATTATAATAGTTTTCTAAAGTAACCTCATCACTTGAACGAATACTCATGGACGAGGTCGAACTGGAAGCCATGTTAATCTTGGACTACATTGGCCACCGTAGGAGTTAAAACGAAATCGGAATTGAGAGGAACAGAAACTAATATTCACTGGATGGTCATATACCTTTTCACCGCTAGATGGGGGTAAAAATCACACAGTGTAGCTTTAAATATTAGCACAATTCAAATTATATTCTAATTCTAAAGGCAATACTTACAGGAGTCATGAACTGCATTGTTTCCTGGGGTGCACTTATAATGTTAGTATGATTTTAACTAAAAAATTGTCATAATTTAGAAATAAAAGGCATTTTTCCTAATAGCCCTCTTGTTTGAACGTCTCTGCTGTGAGACTTCAGTGTAAACGCTGTATAACACGCTAGTATAGTATAACATGTGGAACTCTCTCGAAAACTTTTAGCACGTTTTTACTATTACTGTAGTTAACTACTATTTTAAATGTTAACTACTCCTGAAAAGTGATAATTATAACAATGCAATTAGATCTATGGCATTACCGTATATTAAGTTCGTGGCATGAAAGGTTGCAGTAATGATAAGCATTGCATCATATCTCAGACATGTATGCAGCAGCGATCTCGTCATTGCAACTCGATTTCTGCACACTAACGAATGCTTTCATCATAACTGACACAATGCAAAAAACACAATGTAAATAAGAGATTCGTTGATTATTACATACTAAGAGAAATGATGTGAAGTTGACCGTTTAGTCACTGGTTTGATTTACTGGGGTCATAAGGTTGCTGGTGTCTTTTAACCTTGGCATTGTGTTAACACACACCTGAATGCTCCAGACCAGCAAACTGCTAAAACTTCTGCTTTTATAGAGATGATCACGCTTGCTGATGATCAATTATTCAAAAGCATTTGATTATCAGCGCAGCGCCTTACTGCTACTTACCCTCATAATTCCTATGAAAGCAGTAATGTGTACTTAGTTTGTCACCCATGGCTTTTCCATTTTGGCCTAGTTTTTGTTAAATAAATAATGACAGTGTAATATGTCATGCGTTGTTGTTTCTCTGAGGTTGTATTTACCTAATTTTGAGACCTGCCAAGGATCAAATGATATTATTATTTGAATTATGCACGTGTACATGGTGAGAAACTGGTTATTTTATATATAAAAAATTTTTTTTATGACATATTAGTAAACAATCTACATTTGTTGGTACAGATTTATATTGCTACAAATTGTCACATTTTACAACAATTTTCACTGCTAGTTTAGAGTGCAAATTGAATCACTTCCATGTCTTATTAGAGACTGCAGTGACTCAAATGACAAAAAAAGCTGTTACGTTTTTGTTTCCTTATTTATGAAGGTTACTCTCAGAGATCGAAGACATTTCTGGCTCCAGCTCAAAAACCATTTCACAATCCTAATGAAAATGCCCAAGGTCAGACTGTGAAATCATATGAGCTGGAGGAATCTGTTTTGTGGACCCATGAATCCTCTAGAGAAAGAAATCAGGCTGTCGGCATGAAGGGTTTTGTGGAATCGAGGCCTTTACCTACTGCCAGTGCTCCTCCCTTCAAGACTCGGTAGTCTTTGCTGCATCTTGATTGAGTTTTAAAAAATTGCTGGTGTAACAAGCAGTTCTTTGTTTTTGTTTTTTTAAATGGATATTGGCAGTAGAACAATAAGTGGGTAAACTAACTGCCTTTATTCTCCTTGTTATTAACATAGGTTGTTCAGAGCTCCCACAAGAAGGATCTCAGGGAATGGTGAAGACGGTATCCCCAATCATATCATGTCAACAACAAATGACACTGGTTTCCTTGGTCAGGGTGCTATGACAACCAGCGGCCCACAGACTTCACATGCTTTTGCTAACTGTAGTTCCTTTATTGGCTTGGCCCAAATGGAACAAACATGTGATGTTCCTGCAAAATCAAACCATAATCTTCATCTTGGTTTTGAACCTGCAGAATTTGAAGGTAATATAATACTCTAGAACTATTAAGTTATCTGGAATGCCATGACGTAGAGTTCATGTGGAGCAGTCCATGTTGCCACAAATGTACTACATTAACCAGCTTTTCTATCTGAAGGTAAATCTTTGTAAGGTTTAATAAAGTAAAATATGCAGTCTTTTAGGGCATACGTAAAAACTATAAAAATTTCCGTAGATAACAGTTAGTGTTAGACTGAATATTTGTCTGTTTTCTAATATTGATGCTGTTTTTAAAGGGTCATCTGGAAAAGGAACACTTCGCTCAGTCTCTGAAATTCGTATCCTCCTCCATTCAGCACAGCTGTTAATAAATACATTTTAATTCTATTAAGGACCTCATAAAATCAGAATCAGACTTTTGTGGCTTTTAATCCATGTTCATTAGCATTGAGCTTAACTAAATGCTAATGTACTCCTAAACGCTGACAAAATTAACTTTTAGACAATATTCACATGAAAAAGATTCTCATCTGGGAATACAGATAAAAAAACTTTAATGATTCATGTTGCACTACACATATTTTTGTCAAATTAAACAGGACAACTTCTTTGATACGTCCCACCTAAAGTTCCTGTTTCAGTAAGAAATATAGGAAGGTAAACTCTGATTTTATGGGGACTTTAAATCATTCATGTAAGTCTTGTTCAATTTACTTTTATACCTTTGGAGTGTGAATGATGCTTTTATTGGCATGTTCATTGTTTTCCTTGATATACGTGTAGCTGCTAAATTCAGGAGTGTGTTTAAAGAATTCCCTTATTTTAACTATGTGCAGTCCCAGGCATTGGATGATGTAAGTCTCTAGCATTTATTTCTGTATAATGTAAAGTTCATAAACACCGTATGTGACAGATTATTGCTCTATTTCAGGTTCTGTACACCAATAAAAATTTTGTTGCCTGTGCTCCCACCGGCTCTGGGAAAACGGTGCTCTTTGAGCTGGCCATTGTTCGACTACTGATTGAGGCTTCTGATCCCTGGCACAATGTCAGAGCTGTGTACAGTGAGTTACAAACGATAATTATTATTATTTAAGCTTAATAGGATTATAAACTAAGCATTTTTATTGGAGACATTTTATTCAGTAATTTATAACAAATACTGTTTGACATTCTTTGTTTTATGCTTTAGTGGCACCAATTAAGGCTCTTTGCAGTCAACGATATGAAGACTGGAAACAGAAGTTTGGACCTCTTGGACTAAACTGCAAGGAGTTAACTGGAGACACCGAAATTGATGACATTTTTGAAATCCAGGATGCTCATCTAATTTTTACAACTCCAGTAAGTTGGCACAAATGGTACAGTCTAGACATCAAACATATTTCCGACAGGTCTGAACGTTTTTTTCCCCTTAAAAGGAAAAATGGGACAGCATGACAAGGAGGTGGAAGGATAACTGTTTATTGCCATCTGTTCGTCTCTTCCTCATTGATGAGGTCTGATTTACTCCCATCTCCCATGTGATCTGTATTTGAAAATTGATTGCAGTGTTTTGTTAATTGATTCATTTTTATCTACGTACCATCTGTAGGCACATGTGGTGAAAGACAAAACCCGTGGAGCGACTCTTGAGGTTGTGGTCAGCAGAATGAAAACCATGCACTCGCACCACCTAGCTGTAAATCCAGAATCAAAAGCGTCCGTGAGATTTGTGGCTGTCTCAGCTACCATCCCAAACATCCACGACGTACGTAGTTTCATGAAGTGCCAAAGTCATTCAAATGAATCTCTTCATCTGTGTTCAGGTTCATTTAGATAATTCCTGTGCTGTTCTCTACAATTTTGAAGGTATCTGAATGGCTTTCGGATGAGTCAGGGCCTGCCGCTTGTCTGGAGATGGATGATAGTCACAGGCCAGTGAAACTGAGGAAAGTGGTGCTTGGGTTCCCCTGTGGAAGTAATCAGAATGAATTTAAGTTTGATCTTTCTCTCAACTACAAAATAGGCAACATTATTCAAACCTACTCTGATCAAAAACCAACCCTTGTGGTAAGTGAATCTTTGTGAATGCAAAAGTGTTGGGTTGTGTATTTTAAAATAACATTTTATTTACATTTGTTTGAAATTAACAGTTTTGCTCCACAAGAAAAGGAGTTCAACAGTCTGCTGCTGTGCTTGCCAAGGATGCCAGGTTCATTATGGGTTTTGACCACAAACAAAGGTACTATAGTTACATTACATAGGATGTAAATATACATTTCCATTTTGAAATAAACAAAACATTGCCACTTATATCAAACATTTTTGGTCTGGAGATTAAATAAATATATACATCAATATAAATCAGGGATGTCCAATCCTGCTCGTAGAGGGCCACTGTCCTGCAGAGTTTAACTCCAATCTCATTTAAACACACCTGAACAGCTAATCAAAGTCCTGGCTACTAGGCATACTAGAAACTTCCAGGCAGTTGTGTTGAGGCAAGTTAGAGTTATAGGACAGTGGCCCTCCAAGGACATAGTTTTGACACCTCTGATATAAATGCATATTTGAGCATATTGTTGTTGAAATTCCACAGATTTAATTGCCAGATATTAACTGTACTTTTAAGATTACTCTTGAGATGTGTACATCTCTTAGTTTAACTTTTCTTTTCATAGACTGATGAAATATGCAAACTCTCTGCTTGATTCAAAACTCAGAGGTGTGTATGATAATGAGATTTCTTCTGCTGCACGACATTCATGAATACATTGGTCACTGTTTTATGAAGGTAAACTTCTTCTATTTCTCTTCCAGATATATTTATTTGTGGCATTGGATATCATCATGCTGGCATGGATGTGTCAGACAGGAAATTGATTGAAAAAGCATTTACATTGGGTGACTTGCCAGTGTTATGTAAGTTCTGTAAATATATTTTCACTCATTTACTTTCAATTGTTCATTATTCAGTACATAGTGTATTATTAAACAAAAGCCTTCATAGGAAACCTTTTTTTTCTCTTATTCAGTTACAACCAGCACCCTAGCCATGGGTGTGAATTTGCCAGCCCATCTTGTGGTAATCAAATCCACATTGCACTATGTTGGTGGTGCATGTGAAGAGTACAGTGAAGCTGACCTGTTACAGATGATTGGGAGAGCTGGCAGACCACAGGTACGGCTAACAAATTCAGAGCATGACTTGTTAAGTAGAGACTTCAGGAGGTCTCTCCTGGTGTTCTGAAGTCTTTATGTGTACAGGTTGTAATAATATCTAGAAATAAATTACCTGTATTTTACTAAATTGGAAGACATGTACCTATCAAAACATGCATATATTAAATATAAAATAAGTAGCTGCTCCATAAGCAGCAATATATGAAGTCAAGCAATTTGGCTACATTTCACTTGGTAATGCAAACATAGAGCAGTTACAGTATTAAGATTGAGACTACAGTACATGCTGGCTTTTGTTTTTGTTTAGTTTGATACGTCAGCGACTGCAGTGATCATGACCCGGTCTCAGACAAAGGACAAATACACAAATTTCTTAAGTGGCATAGACAGCATAGAGAGCAGGTATATATACCATCTAAAACACTTTTTGTTCAGTCTTAGAGGATTTTTTATATTTCCTAAACATGTGATATAGGCTAGTTGATTTAAATGTTATCTATGTATGTGATGAGTACAACAGAATGACTATTTTCAGCTTGCATACAAACTTGGTGGAGCACTTGAATGCAGAGATAGTTCTCCACACCATATCTGATGTGAACATGGCTCTAGACTGGATCCGCTCCACCTTCCTGTACATCCGTGCTTTGAAAAACCCCAAGCACTACGGTAAATCCTAAAACTTGTCCACTCTAATGTTATAATCAACAAAAGTGCCACCAGCTGTTTTATTAATCTCGTATTTTGTCACAGGTTTCCCCCCTGAGCTTGACAAATGTGGAATTGAGACTAAATTACAAGGTATGAAAAAAACGATCAGATTACCTGATCAGTGAATCAGTTGATAATCATTCATTTGAAAAACCTACTAGAATGAGGAACTTGTGGTGTAAATACGATTTACACGGTGTGTTTCAGAACTGTGCTTGAAGAACCTCAACTCTTTGGCCTCTTTTAACCTGATTACCATGGATGAAGACATTAACATCAAGCCCACAGGTTACTGATAACACTCTTTTTCCCATTAAAAAATATGTTTTAAGTTTATATAGTTCTCCTTTTATGAGTAATTTAATGACTCTACCAATTTAATATAAATTAAATATAAATAAATGAATATAAATGAAATGTTCACACACAGAGACTGGAAAACTCATGGCCAGGTACTGTGTTGCCTTTGACACTGTAAAGCAGTTCAGTAGGGTGACTGGAACAGAGACTTTACCCGAGTTGGTAAGAACGCATTGTTGTTCTTCCGGCATTTCCTGATCCATTGTTGTTTACTTCTTCAGAACAACATATAATGAAAGAAATATATATTTTTCTCACTTTATAGATTGAAATGATATCGAAGGGTAAAGAATTTAGTGATGTGCAACTGAGAGTAAATGAGAAGAAAACCTTGAACATGTTGAACAAGGATAAGAACAGAAACACCATCAGGTCAAAGTTGTCTTTAACTACCTAATTGTCATAGTTAACATACTGTATATTGGTGGACTAAAGCATGTCGGCTGTAATATTTTCTTTTTAGGTTTCCTATGGAAGGAAAGATCAAAAGTAATGACATGAAAGTAAATTGGTAAGGTCTTGCTTGCTATTACTGTTTGAATGTACAATTTATTCCATGGTCTGCATATTTGTTTATTTATTTATGCATGCGTTTATAATCTCATCCTAGTCTGATTCAAGCTCAGCTCAGCTGCATCCCCATTCAGGAGTTTGGACTCATACAGGACACCGGAAAAATATTCAGAAATGGAAATAGAGTCAGCAGATGTATGTTACTAACATAATCTTGTGTAATGTCTCTATTTAAGCTTTTATTCTGTCTGTCTGATGATGATTTGGCCATGTAATTGCAAATGTTTTTTTCTCGTACCGCTTTTTACTTGGCATAAAATTAACAAAATACTGTTTTCGATCTCTGCCAGATCTGACAGAGTTTCTCAGTCATCACTCCAAATCGAATTTTTCAGCTCAACTCAACTCTTTAATTCTTGCCAAATGTTTTCGAGCTAAACTGTGGGAGAACTCGTCTTACATCTCCAGACAGCTTGAGAGGATAGGTCAGGGAGCACATCTAAAAGTTTATATATCATCATTAAACAAAGTGGTGTCTTTGCTAATTGAGATAAAAGTGAATAAATGGAACCTACTGATTAAAACTGAGTATGTTCGTTGTGACAGATGAATGTGTTTATATATTTGGAGTCTTGTTTTCTAGGATTACAACTCGCTACTGCTATGGTGAATGCAGGGCTTACAACATTCAGCAAAATTGAGCTGACTGGTCCCAGAGAACTAGAGCTAGTAAGCCAAAATATCCTACATAAATTGTTTAGAAGTTTTAGAAATACATTTATTCATGATGATGTTATGATGTCCCTTTCTGTTGTTATAGTAGTAGTACTGACACATAATTATTATTATTTTTATTAAAAAAATTTGCCAGATTGTGAACCGACACCCTCCATTTGGGAACCAGATTAAGGAAGCTGTCAGCAAACTTCCAAAATATGAAGTTAGTTTGGAACAGGTAACGTAAATATATATATAATTACATTGGAGTCTCATACTTATAAATAATTAGTTGACATGAAATAAAGTTGTGGAAAGTTGACAACCTGTAATTTATCCATTTAAATTATTTTCAACAGCCTTTTAAGCAGAATTTCAGAATTTTATTACATATTCACACCAATTTTAATTTCTTTATGATGATTAAAAAAACTGCAGATTAAGCCATCATAGATATCATTAATATAATCAAATATTTTTCTAGATTCCTCGATACAGTCTGTCCACAGCTGAGATTGTGGTCACAGTGAACTTGCAGAATTTTATGGAGTTGGCATCAAAACGGACAGCACCAGACCATCATTATGTAACTCTCATTATTGGGGACTGTGACAATAATGTAGTTTTCCAGCAGAAAATCATGTAAGATCTATGTGATTTAATAATCACTGGCAAGTTATCTGGATAAAAAAAGAAATTAAAATATGTAAGAGATGCATAATTTGTTTGTCCAGGGACACAATGCTGTTGAGGTCTGGGAGCTGGTCAAAGAGAATCGAGGTGACAAGAACACCTAAGGGAGAGGAGCTCAGCATTCATTTGATCAGCTCTGAATATGGTCAGTGGCCATAGCCAGCTGGCAACCACTTAAACAAAATAATATTTGTTTTGCATAAACATCTACATGTAGATTGATCTGTTCTATCTGGTAATATTTTAAAACAATTAATAATTGTTGATTGTGTAGTGGGTCTGGACGTACAGCAGGAGTACAGCGCTTACTATTCAGGAGCAAAGAGGTTTGGAGATGAGTCCTGCATCAGAAAGAGCCCTACATGGAAAGTGCAGAGGATTCTCGACACGGGGAAGAGACAAGGCCCTACGTCCATAACTCCCACTTCTTCAGACAGAGGTCAGACTTCTTGACAACAACAATTTAATAAGACCTTAGATAGTTACAATAGATTTGAAATAGACTTTGTGACTTCAGAATATCAGTTGCCCTGTTTATACCTGGTATTAGCATCCATTTCACAAGCGGGCAGGTGAGACACATCAAAGATTTTCCCTGGTTGTAACATGCATCTCGAAGACATTTTCTGTGACCACTTGTGATCAGCTTTCAGTTCTCCCCCGAGATGAATGTTAATACTAGATATAAATGGTCTGATAAATCTGCTGAAACTACATTAATTATATAAATGCATGACTCTTTCAAATATTATATTTAACTTAATGTAGGCATTCTCTCCACGGATCAATTTGCTCCAAACACGAGACAGTGCCATCATCTCTGCAAAAACAAGGAGCTCTGTGGACACGAGTGCTGTGAGTATGAGAGATTCTAGATGATCCTGGATTGTGCTGTCATATGGAGCTTAAGTTATAATATGACAAAATGATTTGAATTTGAATGTGTAAATTATTAGGACTATTATTAGAATATAAGAAATCTGTTCTAATTTTTCTACTCTTAATATTAAATTAAAAAACGATTGAACAAACGATACATGGATTCTCTTGAACCACCACTATCCTTGCGCCAGAAAACTACTGCAGTGTAGCCAAAATGCTCTGTTCGACTTTTCTGTCGAAAAATGTAAGTTGATGCAGTAGGAGAAGCCACTGTATATAATATATTAGGCCTAATATATTATAATTATATATTATATATCAGTCCGCTGGTTCATCAAGTAATGCCGTCCCATCACAAAGTCAGATGTCTTTTTTGATGCACATTGAGGAATTTGTTCGGTACATTTTCTTATCAGATTTTTTTTTATCTGACTCAGTTTACCCCACTTTTTTTTATTTTTTGTATGCACATCTCCACTTTCCCATCCAGCGTTTTTTTTTTAATGCAATATCCCATGATGGGCAAAATGTGGATGGAAACAGATACTATCTGTGCTGCTATATCACCTTGTTTCCCTTTTAGGCAAAGTTGGAGTCATCAAAAGGACTCAGTCCTGTTTCTCCTCATACCTTGACAATCTAAAAATGAGAAATGAGAGACTCTGTGAGACTCCTGTGAAACGTTTGAAGGTCAGAATTCCGACTATCAAGGGTTACATGTACACAACTGTCAGAAAGTATATAATTCAATATAGTCTAACAATAGTACACTTTAATGCCTAGAATTTATTTCTGTAAGATATACTGTATTGTGTCAAAGTCTCAATCCAATTTTCTTGAGTTTCTCTTTAGATGATGATGAATAATGGAACAGCAGCTGTAAGCATGCAGCAGTTCTCATACAAACCCAAAGACACACTGCCTGCTGCCAAGAAGTATTTTGGTTTTCTGCTGACAACAAAGTTGCCCTATTATTCTTGATGAAGTTGTCATTGTTGATATTGTATTATTTCCTAAAGTTGACATTCCTTCTTGTAGGTTTGAGGGAAGTCAGTGTTACACTCAAAGTACATATGAAATCAAGGAGTTAGAGGCCAGTTTTGTCACTCCACACGAGAATATGTCATCATACCATGATGGTATGTTTACTCTGATTCACATACACTCAAGTTTGTTGACAGAAAATACAACCGTTACAGTGAATGTGAGGTTAGAGTTTAATTGTAAATCTCAGAACTCTAATGCTTCAATTGTCAAACTATTTACAGGTTACAATGACAAGCTTGGAGACTTCTATTCTGAAACTGGAGACCTAGCATTGGAACATCCTCCATTTTCTGCTTTACATCAAAGTATGGTGCTTTAGAGCTTCTGGTGTTTGCCTCATATTGTTCATATTAACAATAATAATAATGGTACCATCATATTTTCAGGGGTTTCGCTTCACAGTCAGTTCAAGCCACGCAACGCTGGACAGATGCACAGAGTTAGTCCTAATAAAGCCAGTGTTTATTCAGTCCATGCAAACCCAGACCACAGTACTGACACTGATAACTTCTGGTCTGGTTCCCTGGATGTGACCTTTGACCTGGGAGTGAATGATTGGGATGATTTTGATGATGGTAACCTGGTTGATGCTAGTGAGGTGTGCTATGGATCCCAAATATGTAACCGGATGACAGACCATGATCAACCTTCAAATTCTGGTTTGTTGTACTCATTTTATAGTCAAATTTTTTCTTTTTATGTTTTTTGTATGTCAGATATTTGTAAAATTGTTGTAAATCTGTCAAAAATGTAAATGCGTGTTTTTTGTTGTTGTTTTTGTTTTGGCTTCAGCCTCACAATGTCCAGCCCAACCCTTTGAAGTCTTGCCACAAAGGTAACTGGAAATAGACCATTCTTCCCTCTTCATTCACATGTTTCAGTTCACCAGAAATATGTGTTGTGGGGCATTTTTAATATCACTCACAGTCACCCACTTCCCCTGATTAAAAGCTTTTTCAAGAGCAGTTATTCTAGGGTCCAGAGGGTGCATTATGTTACTGTTTACTATCTCCTGAACTGTCCTTTGCTTTTGGCCTAATGCCTCTGAAAATATGATTACTTTTTTCAGGATCCTACCAATGGCTGTGACACCCCAGACTGTAAGTACACATAAATACTTTTAAGATTTCCCTCAAACTTTTTAAGACGAATATGGTACCATGCATTTTGGTTACTTAGAAAGCACACAATGATTGTGTTTCAGTTGCAAATAGCTAGTTTATCATTCATGTCATAGGATGTGTGCTCAGAAATTTGTATAAACTCCTTCTCAAACCAGAGTCAAGCCAAAACACCTTCAGTCCCAAGAAGATTTGATTTCTTCTCAAGGACAGATGCGTCTCTAAAGGAAAACACACCTGTTAACAGGTATTTCAAGAAATAATTAACTTTAGTTATCATATTACCAGTTTACAATGTTAACATTGCTTAATAATTGCAGGGATCACACAGAGGACATCAGCAATGAGACCAGTGTTTTTCTTGGTATGTTTGATGGCCTTTTTTAGAGTTGTTTTGAAGGATTGCTGACACATTTAGCACTACGTTGTAAAGACTCCAAGTTCCTCTGCTATTTGTTTATTTTCTGGTGTAAAGACGTTCTTGGTTTAACTGCACTTTATGGACAATTTGCAGCAAACAATTCGAATGTGAAATAGAATGGCAAAAAGACAATAACAAAAAGTTTATTTTCTTTTGCATTGCATTAAGTTATTATATGTTGGAGAGCTTTCTATTAAAAAAGGCTGAACTATATTTTGATGTTCAATATTTTTAATCTTATTATTAAATGTATTCAAAATTCTTAATTGTACTAAAAATATTGGAAATTGTATCTATAAATATTACATGAAATGAAAATAGATTGTCAAAATGGTAAAGTCAGGAATGAATGAGAAAAGTGTTTGTGTCTCTGTCTCTGTTTTTTATTCTATCAATACACATTTGACTTTTAGGAATTGGGTTAGGGTTATTTTTTAATTAGCTATATAAAAACAATACAAGTCTATGATATGTCCATTTTTTAGACAGCTGTAAGTTACTTTGACAATAGTTTGTCAGGACACCCCAGTCTCTGTAAATGCAAGAAATTGCTCTTAGCTAGGCCAAACAATTTATCTGCTACATGTCAATACAGTTGTGGCAAAAGTTTATTATAATTCCAAAACAATAATCTTAAATCTTAAACACCTGTGACATTCCAACCTTATCTGACCAATGAACCCATATACAATCAAGACTTTTCAATAGAGACATTAAAAAACAATTAACACATTTTGACTGCAATTATCGAAAACAGCACACAAAAAAATTACTTCAGTTCATCAGTGCAAGGCATTACATATAGGCCTGACATGATTTGGGAAAAGGCCCCCCTCCCATTAATTTCTTTGTTCTCCTTGGACTCTCTGGACATGGGACTCTTCATCTTCTGGCCTGCACTGGGCTGGGGCGTTGTAAATATATCCTTCTCTCATATCAGTGTTGCTAAAATGGAACATGCTAGTTAGTTTACAACCCATGTACATTTCAACTTAATGTGTCACAGAGCGAAAGAAAGATGTTACGCTTTAAAATGCAGCGACTTACGTTTGCATTCCTTTGAATGCGATGCACTTCAAAATTCCTCCCAGGAGTAACAAAGCTCCTCCTACCCAGGCTATGTAGAGGGCGGGACCGAATGTGTACCTAACCATTCAAAACAAAGATGGAGAAAACAGGAAGTGATGTGATCAGCACATAACAGACACCTGTTAAACATTTGCCAGTGAAAAATCTATGGTTTTTCATCTTACCTGGAAGCAAATGATTCAATTCCTCCAATGTCTATGTTATTCCCACAGTGTACCCCTCCCTTCTCTCCTTGCTTTGGATTGTATGGGGTCATCATGAAACTAGGCACAATTTGATCAGCATACACGGATGCTCCAGAAATATCACAAAGGCCTGAAAAGAACAAAGATTAAATGGACCTTGTGTATTATAATGGGAATTATTGTAATGATAATCTGTAAACCTAATAGAATTTAATAACTGATAGATCAGTGGCATTTAGTTAGTGAGTAATGAATAAGCTTTTGTTTACCAGCAATGATGAACAAGATCCCTGTGCTTAGTATCAGTTTGGCCCTGGTCAATAACTCCATACATCTCATTTTGAGGCACTTCAGGCAGAAGAATCCGATGAAAACTGCGATCACACTCACTAAAATTGCTACTACCATCAAAGCTCTTGCAGCCTGAAGGAGTCCTGAAGAAGAAAACAAACGGAAAAGAAAAAACAGGATGTTTGAGGGTCATTAGTGCCTTTGACTTTGATTTCTACTTAATGTTAAGTATGGACTAGAGCAGATGACAACAAAATCAAAGACAATATTCAATATTCATATAAAAATAATTTCACGTTGCTTATCTACCTTCATTGTTAGGCTAGCAGTTACTGAACAGTGCACACAAAAATAAACATTTGGTGAATAATTTATGGAAAAAATGAACACTTCTGGCACAAATTTAACTTTCAATGTTAGGTGCAATGAGAGGTTCAGAATAAATGTTGATGTACATTTTGGGTTTGTAGAAAATCTTACACTCAATCTAAAAAAAATAATAATCTCAACCCACCTGAGTAGTTCACATGACTGTAGAGAGGTTGGCACTCAGTGAATCCAGAGCTGGACACCTCACAATCCTTCCACAGGCCCTTATAAGTGTAGATGGAAGTTACCTTGTGCTCCTGCTGGTTTCTGCCGCACCAGACATCCATAAGCGTGGCTGAAAAAACTCCAGCCGTACCGATGACGCCTGATACAAAACCTGCAGTCTGCAGCGCGGCGGCTTTCATTATGCTTCTGTCTTCGTTTCTCGGTTAAAGATCTGGTGAAGTTGATAGTGACGAGCGTTGCGTTTCACTGAAACTGGACAGGGTGAGACTGCTTTTTATAGTGTGAAGGCTCACTTGCACACTCATAAAGTGATGCTTGTAATAAGCTTTGAGTGGTCATAGTTCCACCTACTTCTAACAGAAACATAAAAGGAGGATTTTAATCATCATAATCTGTCTGACCATTAACTAACACAAATATACCTGAGGTCACTTGATGTGTAATATCTAAGAACTGTTCAGACAGGCCTTAAATTGCACACCTAATTGTTAGATCATTTGACTCAGCGAATAAACATTTAATTCAAGATTAATTCTGCTTTGCTTTTCCTTCACCTCTCTGACTGTTGCTCTGCTGAATACTTTACTAATACTGATGCATGAAGAATCAGCAGATGATGAAAAGAGTCTGATAACAATGAGTAATTAATTACATTTATGAGGACAGAAAACAACATATTAGAGATTATAAATGGAATGTGCAAAGATTTAAAAAATGTTTTATAGCAATTAATTGCATGTGGTTAGATGCACGTGATAAGGTGTACTGTACATAATTCAATAAAATTATGAAAAACCAGTGAACACCTTCATGATTGTGTGTGATATTATGCAGTTGTAGCTTGTTTATTATAATGAATCATTTGGATTTGTTTCAGACATAAACAGCATATTTATTTTCAGGTTTCTCCAGAGATGTTCAATTGGGTTCAAGGAGTCAAGGACATTCACAGAGTTGTCCATGAGCCACTCGTGTATTGTCTTAGCTGTGTGCTTAGAGTCATTGTCCTGTTGGAAGGGGAACCCAGGTCTGCCCAGTCCGAGGTTCTGAATGCTCTGGACTGGGGTTTTGTTAAGGCGATCTCTATATTTTACTGTGTTGAGCTTTCCTTTGACTCTGATGAGTCCCCCAGTCACTGTCGCTGTCTTCCCCAGATATACAAAATCCTGTCTCTGAGCTCTACAGGCTGTTCTTTTGACCTCATGGCTTGGTTATTTTGAATAAATTTGATTAATGTGGAAAAAAAAGTAATTAAAAGTAGTTTAACATAAGGCAGCAAAATTTAAGGTATAACATAAGAAAAAGGTACAAATATTATAAGAATCTTATGAGATGAACATTATAAAACAAAACTAAAGAAAGACTTGTAAGAACTATATGATGAAGAACGATGATTTCCACCTGTCCCACCTCTTGTCCTATATTATTAATTATTATTAATTATTAATATTGTTAATTAACAAAAATTAGGGGTTGTTCCCAAAAAGCTTTATTTAGGCTAAATATGCATAGGCCTACATGTTGCTGTCTAGAACATCAATAGAAATGTATTACAATGGACAGGGCAGAGAGAAGAAATAACATGTAAAAGATTTCAGGATATACGTAGGAGGGAGGAAAAAAAAACTATGGCAAACACACAGATACAAATCTGCACTTGTTGAAAACAGGGAATGCAAAAAAAAACAGACAATTTGTTTACAATTGAAAAGTTTTTTTATTGATATGTTTTTTTTCCCCCTTTAGACTAGAAGATTGTTACCTGAATTATTCATGAATCATAAGACCACAAGACCATATCAATAACCGGACAATAATCAGATAAAGACAAACAGTAAAATACACCCGCCAAATTCGGGTGGATTTCAGCAGTGGTGTGTAACGCAGTCACTCCTACTAGCCACTTTGGCGGGTTGAATTAATATATATATTTTTTCAATTGTAGTCTTTTAAAAAGGCATCTGAAATGATAAGTGCAATGTAGTGTTGTCAAAAATATTGTGTTCTCGTCTCTCCAAAAGCGAGTTAACGCACAAACCCGCCTCGCTCACTTCATTTGCTCTGGATGAATATTGGTGGTTACAGGGCTTGAATTTCGGCATGGCATTGCGCGCATTGCGCATCATTTTATTTATTTCTGCAGATTTTGTGCTCACACCCAGAGTGCGCACACATAAAGCCACTTCTCAGTCCTTAATTTTATGTGAACACAGTCAGTTGTGTTTTAAACGTGCATCCATCAGGTCTTAAAGTGACAGAAAATAATAATAAAAATATCTGTATGGTGGTTTTCCCCCATGGTATCAAAATTGTGGCCATGCAGTGAAAATGCTGAGTGGCTAGTAACTTTGGAAAACTACTAGCAACAGTGCTGGTGAGCAAAAAAGTTAATGTCAAGCCCTGCTTGCCAGGTATGTGGAATAACTGTTTTATAAAAGCAATAAGTCCAGTGAAGACATGATTTACAGTGAATTTAGAAATGCTAAGGTGGTTTCTAACAACCCCTCTTAGCTGTTCTAAATGCATAGTAAACCATGGCTTCACAGGGCTTATTGATTTAATTGACAGGTTCACCGTAAATTTTTTTAATCTTTTAAAAAACGGTCAATGACTGTTATGGCTACCAAACAAAAACTGTAAAAATTAAGTAAAATATCCTAATTTAAATAAAGTGCAAAAAAATTATAGAGAAATTTTCCTTAAATGTTTTACAAAACACTGATGTTATGCTGCATGTTGCTTTATTTAATATTTTTTAAATATTTTTATTTAACAGACAGTAACTGTGTTACTGATGCAGTGACGTATGGTCACAGTAAATCATGCATGTAGTTAACTGCACTTTTTACAGTGAATGTGTTTGTAAGTAAAAATTCAGGAAATATATGTGAAATAACTGTGTTTCTGTTAAAAAGTTTGATGAAAGTCTTTTGCACTTTATTTAAATTGGTATATTTTACATTCATTTTACGGTTTTTGTATGGTAGCCATTGCTGACAGTCATTTGACCATTTTTTATGGGGGTTTTTTTTAACAGTGAAGATGTTTGATCATAATACTTCAGGAAATAACTTTAAATTAACAGTGCTTGCTTTGCTCATCCGGGACTGAAGCACAGGCTCTACTCTTCAGCACAAAGGTGGCCCATAAAACAGACCATATACAGAAACACTTTACATCCCAACAGACCTTTAAACACTAACATATCTCTCAAGATCTCAGAATCTTCACTTATACAATCCAGACTTTATTTTCGTTCATACTAACATTCATATTAAGAAATAACAGAGGTTTAGAAGTTGATATTTTATTGAAAATAATAAATGGTTTGATGTCACCATTTTGCTGATCAGTGTTTGTTTTAGTTGGGCTCTTGATCCTTCAGTTTTTAACATTAGTTTTTCTCCGGCTGCTTTAACTGTGTCTCTGATGCATAGTTATGGTAGGAATCCAAGAGAAACTCAAGATCAGATGATGTTGGTCACTTTTTAGTGATGGTAGCCATTATATAGTGGCCTGATTTACTTATACCACCTGAAGTCTAATATCTGATGAGGTTGTTAAATATTAGTTGTTAGTTTTGCATGCATGCCAATACTGCTGCTGAAAATCCTGCAGTGCTGTGATACTCTGAAAGATGTTATAAAGTCATTAGTAGTATAGAGTATAGAGACATCAAGAATCAGCGAATGAATCGCAACAATGGTGACAATGAAAAAAATTCAGATAAACACTGAACTCGTCACAAAAAAGCTTTGTTGATTGTCACAATTGTTGAGATTCATACGTTGATTCTTGATGTACTAAAACCCCCAGCTCAAAACATTTTCTGTTTAATACAGTATATATATATATATATATATATATATATATATATATATATATATATATATATATATATATATATATAGGCTATATCTTTTTTTGTGAAAAATTGTGATGATCATAAATATAAAAATTATAATTTCTCTATTCATATTATGTAACCTCAGCTAATATATTCAGAGATTTGATTCAAAGTCATATCAGTGAATCAGGCCACCATATGATGACTACAACATCACCAATAAGTGACAAACATCATCTGATGAGATTTTCTCCTGCATTTGATGCCATAACAAATGTGTATCTAAACTAATGGAAAAACTAATGGTAAAAATTCAAAGGCCATGAGCCCAACTAAAGCAAACACTGATCTCCATCATAGTGACATACAATTTCTGTTAAAGTTTTTTGCATTTTATTTAAATTTGAATATTTAATTTAATTTTTACGGTTTTTGTTTGGCAGCCGTAGGTGCCAGTCATTTGACCTTTTTTTTTTTTTTACAATGAAGGTATATGATCGTGATAATTCAGGAAATACCAAATAACATTGTTTTTCAGTTTATTTAATTTAGGATGTTTTAATTTAATGTTATAGGTTTTTTTGGGCTGCCAGTCATTCGACCGTTTTATTATTTAACTGTTTTGTTACTGTTAAATTACAGATTATATTGTAATTTTACATACATTATTATGTAATTTAAGGTGCTATGTGGAGTTTTTCTACTAAAATTAATAAAAATTGTATTGCCTGTGTGTGAAGGGGTTGTAATCTCACAATAAAATTATCCATTTGGCGGGTTTTGCTATTACCTCTGAAAGCAAGTAAATGGTAAAAATGAAAGCAAGTAGGCCTATTCCTATTTCTATGTGAAGTCTCCGGGTCGGATTTGCCGCGAAATCCTGTGACTGAGACCTGAATGCGCGCTCCCGAGCCTCACGCCTTGTCTACTGACTTTGTGCTCAACCAAAGACACTATATCACTCAACAGCGACGACACTGCAACTTTATGACATGGAGTCTGCTAAGAAACGACCAGGGCTGCGTTTCCCAAAAGCATCGTAAGCCTAAGTTGATCGTGAAAACGATCGTACGACTGATCTTAATATTATGGTCTGTTTCCCAAAAGCATCGTAGCTTAAGTAGCACTTGAAAATCTTCGTAGAACTACGAGTGCTCTGGAGTAATCGTACATCCCCAAGTGCATCGTAAGAAGACAGATTTATGAGGTCATCTGCAGGACAACCGGCAGATTACACTTTTATCTAGATTTAACACACTGCAACGTGAGTAATATGTTTTGATTGTACTTTATTGTACTCGTTTTTTGTTTACATGAATTTATAAATGAAATTATTAAAAAGGGAAGAAAAATATAGAAATACACACCTAAATTAAATGAATTAACAAAAAAATATATAAAAGAAGTAATGTGGAAAATACACTTCAAATACTAGGCAAAATAGGGATGAATTCAAAAACATCTGTCAATGACGTGCACGAAAACCAGCCATGTATTGGCGATTTCTTGGTTGGCCTTGTGGTCCCATGCCATCTTAGTCGTCGTCCTCCTCATCCACCTCTTCATCTTCCTCCCTGTTAAGTAAGGGCACTCTTGAATGTAATCTTTTTGAAAGTTTTTTTTTTTTTTTTTTTAGCCATTTTGTCAGTGCCTCCGCCTTTAGGTGCTTTATATAGCCTAGACTTGATTGTCTTGATTGCTAATCCACAACAGATGACGATTATTAGGTTAAACGTTCAGAATAGGAATATAAGGTTATATTTCAGCACTTTGCGAATGGACAGCGACTCTTAAGTAGCACGTAGAGCGCGTTCTCGCGCGTTCATGTTAAGTGCATTTTTGGGAAACGCTCGTGGAATTGCCGCGAGCGTTCGTAGCCTTGCACGTAGAAAGCGCTCTTAAGAGCAAAGATACATCGTTATCGGGAAACCCGGCCCTGCACAACACAGACTACAACACAAACTCCACATAATAAAAATAAATAAAAAAAAGCACGCCCACGAACACTCGCTTGTAAACGTATTGGTTGCAATCGGAAAACTTACCACTAGATGCCGCTGAAAACTCCACATAGCCCCTTTAAGAAAACTGAAAAAATACTGTAAGAAAAATACAGTAAATTTTCTGTTTAAAAAATGTGAATTTGCCTGCTACAATTTGTCATTAATGTCACAATACTTAAAATAACAGCTGAATTTTTAATTTACAGATATAATTTGTAATTTTACAGAGTTTTGAGTACAATTTAAAAGAAAAGAAAATGAACATAAAAAATCTGTTCTTTTCTGTAAAATTAGGAATTTTATTACAGTGTACTATGACTTGGATCAAATTAAATTCAAAGTCAAAATGAATGTTCTGTTGTATTATTATGTATACAGTAAGCTGAGCAGCTTTTAAAACAAGTGTTTTATATAATATGTCTGCTGCTGCTATGATACTGCATTTTTAAAAATCAGCAGTATGAAAGGAACACTTGATTTTTTTTTATTCATATTTTTTGTTTATTTTTGGCATTTTAGCATGTAGAAAATGTCTTTGAAAGAGTCTTTCACTGCATTTTCATTCATATAACAATTTTCAGGCAAATTTTCAATACACAAATGACTTCAAATCATCATGGCATTTGATTGTGTTAAAATTCATCTTTGGCTCTGAGCATCAAGTAATTCTATCATTTATAATTATTACAATGATCCCATGGGTTTCATTAATCAATGCGAAAAATAAATAAATTCCAAAACTACTAACTACTACTATCTAACTAACTTACTAAATAGTAGGTGGTAGGCTATCATTATTAATATAAAATTAATAACCAAAGTGTTGTCCATTTAATAGGCTAAATGTTCATGCCTATAATTTAGCCTATTAAGATGCCCTTGAATTTAAAGTGAGAAACAGGAAAAAACTGATAAAACAGAAAAAACTTTCCGCGATATTAATCCCATCTTAATGCCCGAGTCACAGCGCTGTAGAGTTCACCGCAGTCTTGCTCATACCTGGAAACACTATGTAGGCAAGTGGAGGTGTGAGACTGGAAGAAGACCAGGGCGAACAGTTACAGGGCAGCAGGTATCCGGGGTTTGCAGGAGACAGGTGCGTGTGCGCGTACTGACCGGGGCATCCCAGACTCCCGATGCACCTGTGTCCACTCTGATAGCCTAAAGCTGGAGAAAAAGCAATCGAGCCAGGGGTTATAGCAGGTTTTTCATGTTGGAAAGTAGTATTGGATCGGATCGGCTCAATGAAAGGATGTTGCATGGACGCAGCTGAATGGAGAGGTCGTGGTTTGGTCAAAGTTGAGATGCTTTGAAAGTCTCGCTCGCCGTGAAGCGCTAAAGACAACAGCGTGTCCTTCCTCAACAGCCCTTTAGGTTTGCGTCTCGGTCGGTATTTGTAATCTGGATGCTCTCTCATGTGTTGCGCGCGGAGTCTTTTGGCCTCGTCGATGTAAGGTCTTTTTTCAGACTCAGAGAGCAACTTCCACTCGGCACCGAGTCTCTTGCTGATCTCAGAGTTGTGCATCTTCGGGTTCTCCAGTGCCATCTGTCTTCTCTGACCTCGCGACCAGACCATGAAGGCGTTCATTGGTCTCTTGATGTGCTCCATGGGCTGCTTCACCATGTTCCTCAAGTTCATTTGCGGCTTTGCGTCACGGAAGAAAAAAATGCTATAACACCTGAAAGTAGGCTATATAGGCTATTTAAATCATCTGTGGAAAGAGAGGGTTCCTCGGTGAAGAGAGATGAGGTCTGCAAGTCTATTTCATGGAGATGCAGCGGAATGAACGCGCTGTTTGAAGGGCAGGATTATTTCTTTGCAACTTACAGTGAAGTGTGTGTGAACGACCTCTTGGTTTGTGAGATATTTGTTTCAATATATGCCAAGAGCAGAGAGTTTCAAAGAAAGCTTTGCAGTGAGGAGCGCGCGCTCTGACACATCATCACCTCTCGCGCCCAATCAGCGCGTGAGCGACATATACAGTTACAATGACACCAGAAAACCAATGATTTCTGCAAAAAAGGGACTCAATGAAATTAAAATGACGTTAAAGCTGTTTATAAAAGTTTAGGTAAGCCGCTGCCACACTGCGAGGACACTATTCAGTGCTGTCCTTGGTGCTGGATAAATTACCACAAAAGCTGTCATAGGCATAACATGACCACCATGCTTTTTTTTTTAAATCAGCAGTTTCGATTAAAGGCTATATTAATGCATAAGGGAAATTTTATAGATGCTTTTTTGTTTTAATCACCTTCTTGCCGTGGTCAGTTAATTTCAAATGCTTCTGGAGACGAATTAATTTCTTCCATGTCTGTCAATTAATGAGTTCATAAAAAGTTCATAACAATGATAAAATAATTTAGATTATTTCATGATTAAAATCTGTTTTACATTTTTGAAACATTTGCTATTCATTCTGTGTTTAGATATTCTTGATTTAAACAAATCTAATTCATTTACATTACTAATTCAAGTAGAAAATGTCACATTTCACTAATTTTACATTCACTTAATCAGTTATATATAATACTTTATCTTCATGCATGCATTCACAGCTGATCAAATTAATTTCCACCTGCATTATTGCTGAACTAGTTGTTTTTAAAAAGTCAAGAATTCTTTTTTTTTTTTTTTTTTTTGCTCTTTATCCGCATTGCTGTTACAAATGCATGTATGGCAAATATGAATTTAGAAATAAAGAAGATAATTAATTCTCAAAAAACAACAACAATACTTTCTATATTAACATCAGATTTTTGTTTTCATCATAAACTGATGTAAGATTGATGCGCTGGGGGCAAAAACACACAAATATCAAGTAAGATTGATGCGCTGGGGGTAAAAACACAAAAACATCAAGACATTTCCTGAATTAACCCTTTTATAACATGTAAAACAATTATGATGTGGTAAGTATGCAAAGTGCATGAGAATGACTGAAGTATAAAGATTGTTTTTGCGTTATGTTCAAAAAGGTACATCTGCTAATGCCTAGCTGGCCATGGATAAGCAAGCATGTTAGCCATGAATAATCGCATATCGAGGAAAAGATGCCTTCCTAATGTATGTCTCGAACCCACTGCTTGTGTGAATTGTTCAGATAAATGAGAGAGAGGACAGCTAGTGATTTGCTGTGTCCAGCATGAGATTTTATTTTCCGCACTGAGGGATTTCTGACACAGGGAGGCACTGGTCATGCTGTGAAGCTGATTGCTTTTTTATATGCCTTTTACAGGTAGATAATATGCCCATTGAAAAGCTATCAAATCTATATCCTGATTTTTTCTTTCATTGCCTCAAATGACAAGGATAAAAAGAGCTTAGCATACACCTCTAAATATAAGGCACCTATATTTTTATAAGGACAAAACATAAGCTATCTCTATGGAAATAATGTAATTGATTTAGGTTTCAAATAAGTAATCAAATATGCAATTTGTTAACTAAAAATATTTGACCATTGCAGCAGGTAAAAAGTCAAGGGTCAATTGTATTATCATATACATATATGGCTGTATTCTGAATATATTCAGATGCTTTGTATACTCTAGTCGCCAAAATCCCAAATTGATCATAATCCGTTTCTGCTCCCAAGCAAAAGTGTTGCTGTACCCTAGTACTCAAAATACCATTTATTTTTATATCATGTCAGAAGACATTTAGAAGGATTTGATGGAAAATGCAGCGCTTGAGAAAAAAAACCCATATTTGACAGGTAGCCTATAAAGGAGATGGAAAGATGAGAAAAAGATAAAGTTAAATGCTCTTCTAGAAATTAAATGCACTGCATATATCTATATGTACAGTGGATATAAAAAGTCTACAGAGCAATAGGGTATGTGTCGTATTACTAAGTATTAGTTCAGGGGTGTACACACGTATGCAGTTAGTTATTATATAGTTATAAAGTTGATTTTTTTTTCCTCACAAATGTGTCACTTCTGTTTTTAGTGGCATTGCATAGGTGGAAATTGTCCCTGCTATGATGTATCTACTTTTTTTTTACATCACAAAAAACAGTTGTTTAACAATATATCCACTGTACTGATATGCCCAAAAATTCTTTGATTACTCCAAATCATTTTAAGCAATTTCTACTCTTCTTGTGTATGATTCATGTTTTCTCTGCATGTTGCATGCATTTGTAAATAGATATATTTAGACCTCTGACCTTTTCCATTGTGGTAAAGAACTATGGTGACACCTTCAAGCGGTGCATTTTGAAAACCTCTTCCAGAGCAATCCTACAGATTTCCTCTGCTCTGGGGGATAAAGCTTGTGCTTATTTTAATCATATTTGAGAGAAGTCAAGCTTTGCTTTAATAGCCTTTCATGGAAATATTGGTGTTAAAAATGTGTTGGAGGAATGAAGGAGACAGCTCAAATCCTGAGGTGTCCTGATCTATCCCAAGCCACCCTCTCACGCCTGTGAAATTAATACTGCAGATCAAGTGGGAGGACATTATTGCCTGCCTATCTGCAAGCCCCAAATCACAGCAGTCAGCAGTCAGCAGTCAGTTAGAGACATTTGCAATAAGGCATTTCTGCGAAAAGCACTAAATGCAGGCTAAAGATTTCAAATGTGCCACAGATTAACAAATTAAACTGAGCGTTTAAGTGAAATGTGCCCTGTAAGCATTGCAATACTTACTCAGTATGAGTTGATGGGGGATGTACAGAATGCACAGATGCAGTTTTTTGGTGGTCACATATCAGTGTCATGTCATTAAATGTTCAATCCAGAAGGTCTTATTTATTTTCACTACTTTTCTTTTTTTTGCTTTAATAGAAGATGTATCATGGAATGTTACTCGCTTTGACAAAACCCTGTTTTGCTAATAAAAAAGTTCACAAAATGTGCATGCAGTTTTTGTATACAATTTTCTGTCTCATGAGAAAATTTAGCATGTGTGTTAGAGAATAATACCTGATAATCTTCAGCAATTAATATATATTCTTATGTATAAGACTGTTAAATTACAGATGGACAGTAAACTGTTAATACTACATTTATTTACACATAAAAGAAAAAAGTAATCATCATAGAAGCATTGCGATATATAGGCATTTGTAGTTGTGCATTTATAAATGAAATCGATATTTAAAAAAACATTTCAAGGAAATGGAAATGAGTGAGTTCAAATATTTGTATTGCTTTGCTGTTGAGACCCTGATGTTTCCAATAATACTTTTGTTGTTCTGTGAAATTCATAATGACCACCTGTACCGTTTATCACCACTAGAGGCCACTGCTAATCTGTGAGATTTTGAAGATCTAATCCGATCTAATTTGATGCACGTTGGCTGTATTATTTCAGTGCAATGGGGTGATGGGGTTTAAGGCCGCGCGATCCAGTTTGGTGAATTTATGCTGTAATATATGTGTCCCTAAGCGTAACGGGCGGCTAATGCTAACGCTGGTACGCAGGGAAGGAGAGCAGAGGCCATGGATGTCAATGGAGAAGAGGCTTCAGCTTCACTAAACCGAATAAACCGCTTTTGTGAGGAAACACCTAATCATTTAAGTAATCGACAGCCTGTTCGCTAATCTTCCACATGTTTTATGCTAAACAATACTTTTGTTGGGAACGATATGTAGATTTTACTATGATAAAAAGGTTATTTTATAAGGGAAGGCAGAGAAGGTAATGTCGCGACAGGCGGGGACAATATTGCCTGCCTATCTGCAAGCCCCAAATCACAGCAGTCAGCAGTCAGTTAGAGACATTTGCAATAAGGCATTTCTGCGAAAAGCACTAAATGCAGGCTAAAGATTTCAAATGTTTGAAATGTTTATGGCATTACCATAGTATTTACTGTAATAATATCAAGTGATATTGTATACAGTATTGTCTAAAGAAAGTAAAAAATACCGATGTTTTCTTTCTTTAGCTTTCAGGTTTTACCAGTTATGATAAGAAAATTCCCAACAAATATGGACGTGCATGGACATGGGATCAAACACAGAAAAGCGCATTTAACATTACATTTATATAGCGCTTTTCTGGGTACTCAAAGCGCTTCACATATGGAAGAGGGGAATCTCCTCAACCACCACCAATTTGCAGCATCCATGTGGATGATGCGACGAAAGCCATAGTGCACCAGAACGCCCACCAAAGGGGACAGTGATGAAGCCAATCAGTATGGGGATGATTAGGGGGCCATGATGGACAGAGGCCAAGGATGCCGGGTTAAACCCCTACTATTTTTCGAAGGACATCATGGGATGTTTAATGACCACAGAGAGTCAGGATCTCAGTTTAACATCTCATCCGAAGGATGGTTCTCTTTGACAGTAGTGTCCCCATCACTACACTGGGGCATGAGGTCCCCCATCCAGGTACTAACCAGGGGTGCGTTTCCCAAAGCCAACTATGGTCGCAAGATCCGTCGTTACCAATAGAGTTCAATAGAAATTGCGATCATAGTTGGTCAACGATGCTTTTGGGAAACGCACCCCAGGCTAAGCCCTGCCTAGCTTCAGTGTGCAACCAGTCTTGGGCTACAGGGTGATATGGCTGCTGGCCCTGCTGCTGGACAGGATGACCCGTTGATAGCACTCATGTGTTTTTCGAGCCACCTCCACCTCCTCTACAGGGGTCAGCAGCGGAATTGCTTATGGGAAGAAAAATCTGTACTACTATACCGAGAAGGAATGCCTTGCAGGTGTATGGGTGTGTGAAAGGTTCCAGAAGTACTTAGTGGGCATGGACACGTTTAATGTGATCACTGATCACAAGCCATTAATCAATACATTGATCAATAGTAAAGACTTGGACACTGTGCCAGTAAGTTGTCAGAGACTTTTGATGAGACTCATGCGGTTCAATGCAAAAGCAAAGTATGCGACCTGGCTAAAGCTTGGTTGTTGCAGACGCACTGTCGTGTAGCTCATTGAAAATCACGGAAGACTTCATGTCAGCAGATGTGAGTTTTCACGTAAATGCAATCATCCAACCCGATCTCACGGCAATTCGTACGAATTTTACGAGGTGGCTAATTCGTACCAATTCATACGACCTCACTCGTACGAATTTGTACGTTTTTTGCTAAAACGTACATATTTTACGATTTGCCAAAATCGTATGAATTCATACGAATGACCTACCCCTGACCCCGCCCCTAAACCCAACCGTCACGTGGGTTTAGACAAATCGTACAAATTCGTACGAGTGAGGTCGTACAAATTCGTACGAGTGAGGTCGTACAAATTCGTACGAATTAGCCACCTTTTATTCACTCGTACAAATTCGTACGAATTGGTCGTGAGATAGCGTTGAATCATCAGATGTCTGCCTGTGTTACAGCGCAAGTTGACAGAAATAAAAACGGAGACACAAAAGGATGAGCAGCTACAAACTGTAGAGAGACTTGTAACGGAAGGATGACCAGAATATGCTAAAAGCGTTCCCAATAGTGTGAGTTATTACAGTGATGGACTGATTGTGCTGGGGAATCGATTGTGCTCCAGTGAAGCCTGGAGAAGCTTTTGTAGTATGTGCGATATTCAGCACATTACATCGAGTCTGTACAATCCACAAGGTAACGGACATGCATAACGGGCAGTTCAGACAGCGAAGTGCATTCTGAAACAGGATGACCCGTTGATAGCACTCATGTGTTTTTCGAGCCACACCCACCTCCTCTACAGGGGTCAGCCAAGCAGAATTGCTTATGGGAAGAAAAATCCGTACTTCTTTACCCACTTACCGAAAAATCTGAGAGCAAAGTGGCCAAACAAATCAAGTGTGAAAGAGAAAGACAAAGCCGTAAAAGAAAAGCAAGTTACTTTAACATACAACATGGTGCGAAGGACTTATCTGTTCCCAGGCCAGGGAATTCAGTCTTGTTAAAGCTGGATGATGAATCCAAATGGAAAGGACCTGCTACGGTGCTGGCGGAGAGCACTACTCCAAGGTCAAGTGAAGTTTTCAACGAAAAGGGGGGAGAGAAACGGAGAACGGAGTTCCGGTGTTGTGGCGAATTTCGACCCCCTGCCAAATTATTACCCCCCTCGTTGAAGTCAGTACCTGATTGCCTGATCCTAACCCCACCCCTAATCCTAACCCCTCCCCCACAACTAATCCTAAACCTACAAATCCGAGGGGGGTAATAATTTGGCGGGGGTCGAAATTCGCCACAACACCGGGAACTACTTTAAAGTGGAGAGTTCAGAACAGTCACCACAGAAAGTTCAGCTTCATGGAAACTCTAATTTATCTGCAAAGACAATTGCAAGGAAACATAATATCACTAGATCAGGCAGAGCGAGCAAGACATTAGGAAAATATGAAATACGGATGTGCCGTCACATTACATTAATACAAATAATTTAGTAGCCTATCCTTGCCTTGTTTTTGAATAAATAAATCAAATAGTGTAAAATACATTTCAGAGAAAGATTTGTATTATTATTGCAATTCAAACAATCAGTCAATGTGCAGTCAGAACTGCAAGGTTGGGGGTTATTGTACTTACATTTATGTATATGGAATTCATATATATGGAATTTATCAAAAAATGTAATTAAATCTATAACATAGTATTCTTTCCTTTTATTTGAGGGGATATTATTAAAACCAAATATAGTAAAATATAGTAAGTACAAGTGGGGTCAATTTGGTCAATTATGAATCTAGACAAATCTTTCCAAAATGTTCTTACATGAGAGCAAATGCCAAAATAACAGTGCAAAACACGAAGAGATAAGAGGAGATGGGACAACCTTGCCTTATACAATAAGAGAGAAATTGGTCTCCAATTATCTAACAGCAATGGGTCTTGTTTTGGTTTTGGAATCAAGCACGGATGCCGACAGCTGTTTTTTTTACAGGGGGAACAGAATCCGACAGCAAAAAAACAGCCGTCGGAATCCGTTCCCCCTGTATTTCTTACACAAGGAGGATCTTCTAATATCTAACAAAGAGCTGCTAATTATTAGGCCCCCACAGCCTAGTGTTCAATGCACTGTCTTTAAGAGCTGATGAATGATTTTTAGGTGAAACAAGTTCTAGTCCCGGCTCCAGACTTTTTTTAATCCCATATCGTCCTATCATAATAAAAGGCAAAAACTCCTAAATATATTTCTTTACACTGGTGCCAGGTAAGCTCCATCCCCACACAAATTTAAATAAGCATTTTTTAGGCCACTAAATCAACAACACTCATAATGGGAGAGGGGGAACGGATGCCGACAGCTGTTTTTTTTTACAGGGGGAACAGAATCCGACGGAAAAAAATGATACTGTCCTATCATGATTAAAAGGCGAAAGATATTCTTTAAACTGATGGCAGTTAAGCTCCATCCACACAAAATTGAATTGAATTGAATCAGCCTTTTTTTAAGCCACTTCATCAAAACCTCTCATAATGAGGGTGGGGGAACGGATTCCGACAGCTGTTTTTTTGCCGTCGGATTCTGTTCCCCCCTCTCATGTTTCTTAGCAGTGAGGTTCAAATACTCAACAAACTTTTGTTTTACACCTGTCCCCTATAGCCTAGTGGTCTAAGCACTGACATTTAACACTTTTGGGATTTTGACGACAGGTCCCGGGTCATCGTTTTTTTTTTTTTTTTTTTTTCATATTGTCCTATCATGGTTAAAAGGCAAAAAATATTCTTTAAACTGATGGTGAGGGTAAGGGAACGGATTCCGACAGCTGTTTAAAAAAAAAAAAAAAAAGCACTGACATTTAGCACTTTTGGGATTTTGACGACAGGTCCCGGGTCATCGGTTTTTTTTTTTTTCATACTGTCCTATCATGGTTAAAAGGCAAAACATATTCTTTAAACTGATGGTGAGGGTGGGGGAACGGATTCCGACAGCTGTTTAAAAAAATAAATAAAGCACTGACATTTATCACTTTTGAGATTTTGACGACAGGTCCCGGGTCATCAAATTTTTTTTTTTTTTCATACTGTCCTATCATGGTTAAAAGGCAAAATATTCTTTAAACTGATGGTGAGGGTGGGGGAACGGATTCCGACAGCTGTTAAAAAAAAAAAAAAAAAAAAAAAAAGCACTGACATTTATCACTTTTGGGATTTTGACGACAGGTCCCGGGTCATCGTTTTTTTTTATTTTTATACTGTCCTATCATGGTTAAAAGGCAAAAAATATTCTTTAAACTGATGGTGAGGGTGGGGGAACGGATTCCGACAGCTGTTTAAAAAAAAAAATAAAGCACTGACATTTATCACTTTTGGGATTTTGACGACAGGTCCCGGGTCATCGTTTTTTTTTTTTTTTCATACTGTCCTATCATGGTTAAAAGGCAAAAAATATTCTTTAAACTGATGGCAGTTAAGCTCCATCCACAAAAAAATTGAATCAGCCTTTTTTTAAGCCACTTCATCAAAACCTCTCAAAATGAGGGTGGGGGAACGGATTCCGACAGCTGTTTTTTTGCCGTCGGATTCTGTTCCCCCCTCTCATGATTCTTAGTAGTGAGGTTCAAATACTCAACAAACTTTTGTTTTACACTTGTCCCCTATAGCCTAGTGGTCTAAGCACTGACATTTAACACTTTTGGGATTTTGACGACCAGAGTTCAAGTCCCGGGTCATCGTTTTTTTGGGGGTTTTTTCTTCATACTTTTGGGATTTTGACGACAGGTCCCGGGTCATCGTTTTTTTTTTTTTTTCATACTTTCCTATCATGGTTAAAAGGCAAAAGATATTGTTTAAACTGATGGTGAGGGTGGGGGAACGGATTCCGACAGCTGTTTTTTTGCCGTCGGATTCTGTTCCCCCCCTCTCATGTTTCTTAGCAGTGAGGTTCAAATACTCAACAAACTTTTGCTTTCCACTTGTCCCCTAAGCCTAGTGGTCTAAGCTCTGACTTTTAACATTTGTTGAATTTTGACAAATGTATTTGAACCTCACTGCTAAGAAACATGAGAGGGTGTGGGGGGGAACAGAATCCGACGGCAAAAAACCAGCTGTCGGAATTTTTTTCTGTCGGAACCAGCTTGCAGACTTTTTTTTATTCTCATATCTTCCTATCATAATAAAAGGCAAAAACTCCTAAAAATATTTCTTTACACTAGTGCCAGGTAAGCTCCATCCCCACACAGCTTAAAATAAGCATTTTTTAGGCCACTAAATCAACACCTCTCATAATGGGAGAGGGGGAACGGATGCCGACAGCTGTTTTTTTTACAGGGGGAACAGAATCCGACAGCAAAAAAACAGCCGTCAGAATCCGTTCCCCCTCTATTTCTTACACAAGGAGGATCTTCTAATATCTAACAAAGAGCTGCTAATTATTAGGTCCCCACAGCCTAGTGGTCAATGCACTGTCTTTAAGAGCTGACGATTTTTAGGTGAAACAATTTCAAGTCCCGGCTCGTGGACTTTTTTTTATCCCATATCTTCCTATCATAATAAAAGGCAAAAACTCCTAAATATATTTCTTTAGGTAAGCTCCATCCCCACACAACTCGAAATTTTTTAGGCCACTAAATCAACACGTCTCATAATGGGAGTGGGGGAACGGATTGCAACAGCTGTTTTTTTTACAGGGGGAACAGAGCCGCCTGGCTCTGATGTCATGCTGACAAAAAACTCTCGCGATTGCAAGGTGCACGTGTCGGATTCTGCAGTTGCGCGCAGTTGCTCTTGACTGACTGCGCTGATCAAAAGCACAATGGGAAACGACTTACTGACGACACAGCTTAAAGATACAATATGTAACAATTTTGTAATAAAAGATCCAAAAATCACTTGGACAGTGTGATATATTTCCTGCAGTTATGTACTTACAATATTCCAAAAGTCTCCAAAGATTTTTTATTTCTGAGTAATTCCAATTTTAAATAATTGTCCGTCCCGGAAAAAAACACCTGTCAGTGATGCAATATCCGCTCTATGCTTGGTTTCCGCAATATCACGTGGACAAATGCGGAAGCTGGTAAGTCCCGCCCCTTCCGTAAAACCCCGCTGGCCCTTAAAGTTGAAAAACCATCAATGCAAGTGAATGGGAGAAAATAATTGTTTTCTGGTCCCGTTTGAATTGTGCCCTGAAAGTGAACATATGTTGTCTGTGAATTTTTTATATAATCTTTCATGTTACAAGTTTGACAGTATATGGTATGATTCGTCGGCTAGCAGTTGTGGAAAAGACATAACGAGAAAGACTACATGTCGCCTATGTGACGTCACCCCATAAAGTTGACTTACCCGTGGTTTTCGCCAACCTCAACGATTTTGTCCTCTCCCTGAAAGAAGGCGATGAAGTGCACCAAAGACACAGCCATGTCTAGCGGGATCCGTGAGCTAGAGCCGTGTGCTAGTGGTGTTGACGTTTCAAACGCGTCGAAAGCAGCGAAGAGTTGTAGTCCACAAAGTGCTCTCACACAAAGTCTACCCGTATCAAACGTCTACCCGCTAAATTGTAGCATTCTTCACACGAAAGATTATATAAAAAATTCACAGACAACATATGTTCTCATTCATGACACAATTCAAACGGGACCAGAAAATAATTATTTTCTCCCATTCACTTAATTGACGGTTTTTCAACTTTGAGGTCCAGCGGGGTTAGCGGAGGGGGCGGGACTTACCAGCTCTATAGCTGTTGTGTACATCATGGATCACGATTACTCTTTGGCGAGTATTGAAGTGCCAACAAAACAAAGCGTCCATATGGGGATACACGCAGAATTTGTGACAAACGGAGGAATACAACAAGGATAAATATCGGTGTGGCGTTTTCGAGATGGAGAGAGCTTCGCGAGTGAGAGGGAAAGAAGGGGGACAAAATCAGTAAAGTTGCTCTAGCAGGGACGCGGACTCGGGTCTCCCACGTTATATGATGGCACACTTACCCACGACACTATTGTGACGCGATACATCAATATGAGAAATTATACAAAATTGTCGGCCGCGTCCCTGCACCCACGCATGTAATAGCCTATTATGATTTCCGTCATTATTTTAATATATTTGTGTACCAGGTGGGCCGGCCCACATTGGCCGGCCAGTCCGTGACCGAGATTGTCTGTTGTTAAAAAATATTAAGCCATTACTTGCAAATGTCCGTTCAAATTCAATTTTACTACGATTGGTTTGAACACGTAAAACAACACTTCATTAACTATAAACATCCTAAAACTACACAGCATTAATCTAACAAATCATTTGACAAATAGCTGTAACAGGATAATATAGCATAACATTTCGCGTTCCTTGTAGTTAATTCTTATCATGACATACAATTTCGCGTTCAGACGTACAGGTAATACAAAAACTAATAAGTTAGCTCATCCGTGATTATGATTCATTAATTCCATACGTCTCTGGATGTTGAAAACGACATCTCCCATCGTTCCACTCTCCTTCCTATCGTCATCAAGTTTCGCCTTTGTTATTGTTTGAAACAGCGCCCTCTTGTGGCTTAAAATCTTACATACTGTAGCTTTAATGCTCATTGGTCTAAACAACCATAATGTATTGTTCTCTTTTATCATTTTTATGTGTATAAATTATGTGTGAATATTCCCAAACTCTCTGACAGTGTGATCTCTATATGGATTATGTAATTTTTCTCAAATATATATATATATAATCACTTTTCTGTATTAAAGAAAAGAAAAAGGATTGATAAACACGTATGTGGAATGGGATTAAATAACAAGTGTTTTGTGTCTTGTTCATTATATTTATTTTCATATAAAAGCAACAGAACTTAAATTTCAATCCATTTTATTAGCAACACTGTGCACGAGCGTGAATCCCGCGTTATCCATCTTTGATCTCACAGACCTGTGTCCGATCTGCGAGAAGCATAGACAGTATATAAGAGGCGAGAAGAGAGAACTTTTTCACTCCTCCCCTCACTGCAGCCGCATACTCTCGCATACATTACAGGTGACTGAGGCAAGGAGCATCTCAAACAAGCCTTATGTCACCATTTATAAATATGATGGTTAAATTGGTAAAGCAAGCCCCCAACCAAAAAAAAAAAAAAAACATTGTAAAAGGTTACGAGTTCAGTTGATTATCATACACAATACAGACAAAGAACAGAACGTTTTGATACATTGTGTCCAAAGTTACATTGTGTCCAAAGTTTGTCAGAATGTTAGACCTAGAAGAGGAAGTAAGATTGTTATATTGTTAAGGGGAAGTCGGGGAAGAGTTTGTCATAATGTGATCTAAAGGGTTAATAGGATTTGAATAACAATTTAAATGGGACGGTTTTGTGCATAAATTCTGAGACTGTAAGCAACATTTACATTCATCTGTGATGGGACTTTTATTTTGTTGTAATGGGACTTATATTTTGTAGTAATGAGACTTTACAGTTTCTTACTTCACACGTATACTTTTGCTGGCGGCGTCACTGAGAGTTCCGGAATCTCAGGAATTTGGGCTGTTCGACTCCTCAATCCCCTGCAGTACCAAATTCAAGATTTTCCGCGCCTGAAAGGTATATCTAATTATTTTATTCACTTTATTTCTGTGTCTCAGATCACAGGTCAGGTTTTATCCGATTCGCGACTTTTGCTTTGAAGATTATCGTGTCACTCACTCGTAACCTCTGTGAATGAGCTCCGTTATCAGAGGTGTGTCATCATCACTAACGTTAGTGCGCGAGAAAGAAATCAAACCACCACAATCCTACATCATCCCAGGACAACAAAACGCACTTTGTTATGTACTACACATTCACACGTTATGTTTGCCTTGCCAAAGTAGTTTTCTGCTTGCTTACTGGTGGTAAGTTACTTGTAAAGCTACATTAAACATGTAAGTTAACAGTTTCTAAAAGCTGTAACTTTACTGTACGAATAAGACACATTGATTGCATCATATCAGTTCTAACCATTTAATGTTTTTATAATGTAGTACGTCTGCGTATTATTATAAAAAATAGTACAGTGTTCAGAGTACAGAACAAACCGTTTTATAGTCTAAATCGTATCATCAATATCTAACGTTATGCCTGGAGCATTTCATCATGTTTGAGTCCCAAACGTTTCTAAAAACCTATTGTTTCACTTCTACAAGGATATGTATGTCTAAATCAGTAATGCTCAGCCTTTTTGTCCCCAAGGCCCTCCAATGTCCACCACAATAATATTCAAAGGCCCATAACTTTATCAAAGACCCCATGAGTTTTTTTCTTTTTTTCAGTACATTCAACAAAAATACAATATACTTTCTTTATTATTTAAATTAAAATGAGTAAACAAGTCTTTGGTTTTAGTGCTCTTACTGGTTCATGTAAAATGGCTGGTGCAGGTTTGTGGTGAGACTGATGCTCGCAGACAGGAACTGACTTCCTTTTCCTGTAGAGCTGTGAAATTTTTCACTTTATCGACTGCTTTCTCGTACATGTAGGTTCAACTCGTTCTGTGACATAAAGCTGGGCAAATTTTTTAACATTTAAATTTGTTCTCTCATATAAGGTGGTTACATCCATATTGTAAATAAGTCTGGTTTCAAAAGATTTTATTTTTGCAGGTTTGGTTCGAGCTCAGAATGTCTCAAGCTGAAAAACTGAAGGTAAGGAAATGAGAGCTGACGGGTGGTTTTTTGTTTTATGTGGAGTTGATGTGCAAAGAAATGGTTTTGAGAGAGATTTGAGAGAATCGAGTTTTTTAGAGAGCCGTGTAGTAAGACGTGTCTTCATCGATTGTTCTGTTCTCTTGTGATCAGCAGGGACAGTTTACAAACCCAGAGACTCCTGGGTATGTGGGGTTCGCGAATTTGCCAAACCAGGTACACCGGAAATCAGTGAAAAAGGGCTTTGAGTTCACTCTCATGGTGGTGGGTAAGTAGCATTGATGTGATGATTTGAATTTGTCTGATAAACTTGGAAATATTACCAATATATTGGTAATTCTCTAGACTAAATATTAAGAATTATTTTTGTTATGTCCACCATAATACAGTGACTCATGTTAAGAACAAATTCACTTGTTGTGAATTTAAGTAGATTTTTTTTCCCCTGATCTTCCACTGCGTAAAAATATGAATCTCTCTCTAAAAAAAAATTAGCCTAGTCCATACACTTTTGCTCATGCTATTTGTATTTTGGACTCTGTAGGCTATACAGCATTTTTATCTTCATGTGATTTATATCCTAACCATGAGAAACCTAGTATTTATTTATTAGGGCCCAAGCCCTGAAAGGGCGCAGAGCCCTATTGTTCTTCTAAGGGTTTTTTGTTTTTCTTCTTCTTCTTCTTCTTCTTCTTCTTCTTCTTTATAATAAATTTTTTTTCAAGGTTTTTGCCACTTTTGGGGGCCTTAACGTGCTCAAAAACTCTTGAAACTTTGCACACTGGTCAGAACCCGCGGCCATTAGAGCCGGACTGAAGCTGGTACCCGGGCGTGGCAGGGGGGCTCGACAGCGCCCCCTGGAACGGGGTCCGAAAACTTGGTCCATAAATCAAACACGCTTGCATGAAATAATATAATACTCGGTACACTTATAGATCTCATCGGTTCATATATCCTTCATGCTCTGACTTTTTACCCCAGCCCAACAGGAAGTCGGCTATTTGGCGTAGTTTAAAAAACACATGCAATGGAATTTAAAATACTCCTCCTAGACGATTCAAACAATCACCACGAAACTCGGTCAGCATGAAGTCAAGACATTGAGAATGAAAAGTTGCGAGGGGATTTTTGATATCTCGAACGGTTTGGCCGTGGTGAGGAAACGAATTTATGGCGAATATTGGAAACAGGAAGTGTGTTATAACATCCTCATACATTAATTGATCTTGATGAAACTTCAGCAGTGTGTTCGCTGTAAGAGGCCGATCACATGGATGTGACTATTGTGAGTCAAAGTTATAGCGCCACCAACTGGCAGCAGGAAGTGTGTCACTTTCGAAATGCTTTGAAATCACCCTCTTATTTTTACCTGATTTGCATCAAACTTCATCTGTATAATGTAAACACACGACAGATGTAGACCTGTGAAAGGATTATTGATATCTTTAATACTGTCACCATGGCAACGCTTTAAACTTTTATATTCTTTTTGGATGCATTTGAGGCTCTTAACATGCTTCAAATTGCATGAAACTCAACATGCATTTGACTGACATTTATTGTGTTATAGACATGTGCGAAGTTTCAGAAACGGGCGTGGTAAGGGGCTCAGTAGCGCCACCTTTAGTCAAAAATGGGGTATTAGTTTTACCTACAGTAACCAAACTCGGTACGTATATTCTTCTCTTCGATCCGGACAACTTTCTAATTTACAGTCATTAGCTCCGACCAACAGGAAGTCAGATATTTTGGTTTGAATGTGTACTGTTTGGAGCATTTTCCCTCTGCCCCCTCTGTGTGTGTGTGTGTGTGTGTGTGTGTGAGGAGGGGGGCTAGTTTAGTTTAACCATTTCTCTGCTGTGTGCAAAATCTCTGGCACTTTTGAGGGCCTTAACATGCTCGAAAACTCTTGAAATTTTGCATACAGTTCAGAACCCGCGGCCAACAGGGCCAGGCTGAAGCTGGTACCCGGGCGTGGCAGGGGGGCTCGACAGCGCCCCCTGGAATGGGATTCGAACACTTGTCCGTATATCAAACAGGCTTGCATGAATTAATATGAAACTCGGTACACATATAGATTTAATCGGGCCGAACAACTTTCCCTGGGTCAAGTTTTACGCCAGCCCAACAGGAAGTCGGCTATTACGGGTTGATTGGAGAACGCTTGCTCTCGCATTTGAAACACTTCTCCTAGAGAATTCATCCGATGACCACGAAACTCGGTCAGCATGAAGTCAAGACATGGAAGATGATAAATTGCCAGGGGATTTTTGATATCTCGAACGGTTTGGCCGTGGCGAGGAAACAAATTTATGATTAAAAAAGGATGCATAAAGTGTGTTATAACTTATTTATAGTTTTACCTACAGTAACCAAACTCGGTACGTATATTCTTCTCTTCGATCCAGACAACTTTCTAATTTACAGTCATTAGCTCCAACCAACAGGAAGTCAGATATTTGAATGTGTATTTTCTCTCTCTCTGTCTCTCTGCCATTCTGTGTGTGTGTGTGTGTCTGTCTGTGTGGGGAGGGGAGGGGAGGGGGGATGTGTGTGTGTGTGTGTGATTTTGGTTGGGTGACAGTTGTAGGTTACAGTTTGACAAGAGTTTATAGTTTAACAAAAGCACAATGTTGTGTTTCATTGCGAGTGTACACAAATATAAGGAAACACTTTGCATTTTGAAAGATGGTCTGTATGAACAAAATGACGGAGTATGTTTTTATGTCTCCATTGTTCGATCGAGCCTCACACACACACACACACACACACACACACACACACACACACACACACACACACACACACACACACACAGCATTCCAGCATTGCAATCTTGACATCGCAGAATGTTCATTATAGCCTTAATAAAATATAATAATAAAATAGTCAACCTTACATATAAAAATTACACTGCTCTGTTTAAATAGTCATTTGTACAGTTTGTGCCGTTCACAGTAAGCACCGCTCCACTGTGATGTTTCCAAGCACATTTTTGCGCATTTGAAGAGGATAATTTTTCTATATTGGAACGTGAGTGTACAAAGTACAAAGCCTATAAAAAGAATAGTTTAGCATCCAAAAATGTTAATAATATATATATTATTATTATATATATAATAATATATATGTTAAAAATAGGGGGGAAAAAGAATTTACATAATATATATATATATATATATATATATTTTTTTTTTTAATATATATATATATATATAATTAAAGCTGCAAGCAGCGATGGAGGGCCCAAGCCGGTGGCACGGCCACCCGGTGCCTTTAGTTCCACTAAAGGCACCAGGGTGGCGGTGCCACCGGCTTGGACCCGCAATCGCTGCTTGCAGCTTTAATTTGATTTGATTTTTATTGGCAATAATAATGTAAAACCTACAGCTTATACTGCTTTCACATGCTATCAGAATTATCGTAAAATCAAGATTACTATTTGAAAAAATGGACGTAAAGACCCTCTCAACTCATATTTAATACTGGGAAATTCTGAGATAATCTGAGTTGGGCAAGCCATAAACTTTAAACATGGCAGAGGGGAGAACCATTGCTGCTGTGACTGGTATGCTTTATTAGTTTTTTCCACAACAGCTACAGCAGCTTGTCTTTTCATTAAAGTAGTGCATATTTACTTGAATAACAATTTGAAGCATATTGTATACCAGGGCTCAACAATAAGGGCTGCCCGATGGCCCGGGGTCAGCGTGAAAGATGCTTGACGGAATTGCCACTTGCCCGATTGGGCCAGTGCTGAATAGTAACGAAAGTCAATAATTTATGTGTGTTTTTTTTTTTAAGTGAATGGAGTTCTTATTGCGTCTTCTTGCGCTTGCATGGAAAAATACACATATCAAAAGTGTTTACACATTTCTGGTCATACAGAAAATAATACTAAATTATTCGCAACTACTTTTATTTGTGTAAACTCACAATAACAATAAACGTTGTGCTTTTGTAAAATAAAATAAAACAACCAGGCGCGCTTTCATGATCTCCGTGAACTGGAGCGCGAGAACTGAAACAAAATATAGCCTATGTAGGCTAAAGCTTGAAATGTCCACTTTAAAACCAACAAATTCGAATCGAAAGCTAATACCTTCTGATTATGTAATGCGTATGAAAGGTGCATTTCTCTCTAAAGGCACGTCCGCTAAACAGCGGAGATGGAGATATGTTTTTAGCCGACACTGATTTAGAAAACAATAGTTTATTAATAAACAATTCAAATGCCTCATTATTTTTTTCAGACACATTTATTATTATTAGCCTATAACTCACCTATAAATCACCTTTCTGTAGGCTGTGGTTCCAGAGACATATATGGCTCTTATCATTCAGCACTGCGGGAAAAATATCATTTCCAGGTTCTAATTTTGTCTTAGAAAAATAGTAAAATCAACAACAAAAAAATCCATATTAATTTGTGAATATTTTAAATGTTTAATAAAGGGACAAAAAGTCACAAACAAAAATTTGTCGAGCCTACAGTTCAAATAAATTGTTGGTGTTCAACTTTGCGTTTTAAAAATACAACAACCGTTTTCTTTTGCAATTACGGGTTAAAAATATTTTTGTTCTCTCTGTTTTGTCATTTAGTAAACTTTATAGATTTCAACCATATTGCTTCTTGAGTCTCTTTAACAAGAACTTAGATTAATGTATGAATTGAATAGTGATTGTGTGACCTATGATGAGGGAACAACCAGTGATACCTTTGGTAGTACCATCAAATGATAGCAAATTATGTTATTTTTGTTCTTCTGTTACCGGAGTAAACAGAATTCAGAGATTGTGTCAAAATGGGGAATCCAGACCATTTGTCTTCCCCAAAAAGGGGCGTTACCCTTCGATGACGCAAAAGTAGCGTTGGTCTATAGCGATGTCATCAGGATACACATACACCGGTAGGCAGTGGCCCACCTTACAGGGTGACCACGTCATGGTCCACCAGAATTTATACTTTACCCACCTCTTTTTTTACCACTACACCTCTGCACGTGAAGGCAGCATTAATACAACAGTATGTGAACATATGGGGAAATGTCTCGTTCTAGAAACATCAGTGAGAGCAGCTTCCATGTTTGGAAGGAAAACGTTATATGTTAGTGTATTTCATGATTGAATTGTTATTGTGTAGTGAAAGTGACTGTGGGAACAAAAGTCTTTGGCAGCAGCACAGCGCTGATGAATCGTTGTTTTTGTTTAAGATGATCGGACTCTCCCCTCAGCCCTGTGAGTGTGTATGTGTACAGCTGTTGACGCACACATGCGATCTGCTGTGGGGGGAGGGTGGCCGGGAGCCCGCTCAGCAGAGCCCATTGTACAGTCATCCCATCGTCTTAAAATAAATCACAGAGGAATGCAGAACCTCAGCCGCGAGCCCTTTCACTGCTGCACAGCTTCAGCAAACGATGAAAGACAGCTTGACTGAGACGTAGAGAACAAAAACACTGACTAGAGTGTTATCTATTTATAAAACTGTGCGTAGGATCCTTATTAAAAGTGTACGTGCGCCCGAAAGCCAAAAATATTAGTTAAAGTTAAAAAGGTAAAGTAGTTGTTTTATGTGAACATGCACTGTATTTATGATGGTTTTTCTTCATCTGCCGTCAGTCCCTCAGCTCACTATCGGTTTCGCCAAACTGCTCCGTCTCCAAAATGTTCGTAAGCATGGGTCAGAGTTTTGTGTGCAAATTTTCCAGTCAAGTTTGTTTTTATAAATCACAATTTATGCGTCGGAAGTGGCGCATGCCTCTTTCATGGCCTGTTTTGTGCGGTTATAGATAAGGCCCCTGATGATTGCATATAACACTTTGACGTTATGCTGTTTGTTAGTTGCATAGGGAAACACAATCTGCCTGTCAAAGTGTTTTTGTAGTTGATATGATGATTTAATGTTTCTTCATTAATACTTCTGCTGTTTTCAGGCGAGTCTGGTTTGGGGAAGTCCACGCTTATCAACAGCTTGTTCCTCACTGATCTCTACCCAGAGAGGGTCATTCCTGGTGCTGCAGGTGAGAGTTTCAACACTGAAATTACATCAAATGTAAATGTTACAGAATGTTGTTCAGCTTTTTAAACGTTATAATGGGGAAGGGTAAAAGTAGTGGCCTGATATTTCTGAGGCAGTTTTGCACAGAAGTTTGGACCTCAGCCTTGTTTTTTGAGCCTTGCCTGATGTATCTTTTACATGTGCTCTTGTTGTACAGAGAAAATTGAGCGCACGGTGCAGATCGAGGCCTCAACGGTGGAGATCGAGGAGCGCGGAGTGAAGCTACGTCTCACTGTGGTCGACACGCCTGGATACGGTGACGCCATCAACAGCCAGGACTGGTGAGATTCGCTTTCATGGTCAATAAAAATACGCTCTGCTCAAATACAGTCATCATACATATTGTGTATGTTGTGTTTTTGGCTCGATTTCCCATTTAATGCTCTTTTTATTTTTTTTGAAAAGGGACAATTCACCCAAAAAATTTAAATTCTCTCACCTCTGTGAGTCCATGCAATGCAAGAGAATGGTTTATATTTTTCTTACACGCACCTAGTGTTTTGCTTCAGAAGACGGTGATGCATTCACTGAGCTTGTAATGATTAGTCACGATGGCTGTATGTGCTTTATGGTGTCCATTTACTCGCATTTATATGTACGCTAACATTCAAAAGTTTGGGGTCGGTAAGATTTTAGTTTTTTAGTTTTGTAATAAAAAATATTTTTATTACAACATAAAAATATTCCTGTGATGGTAAAGCTGAATTTTAGGCATCATTACTCCAGTCTTCAGTGTCACATGATCCTTCAGAAATCATTATTATATGCTGATTTGCTGCTCAAGAAACATTTATTATTAATGTTGAAAATGACTGTGCTGCTTAATATTTTTGTAAAAACCTGATAAAAATGGTTAAAGTTTAAAAGAACAACATTTATTTGAAATGGAAATCTTTTGTAAAATTATAAATGTCCTTACTGTCACTTTTAATTAATGCATCCTTGCTAAATAAAATTATAAATGACTTAAAAAACAAATCTTATTGAAACAAATCTTTTGAACAGTAGTGTATTCACAGAGATGGATTGTTGGAGTGTTTTATTTAAATCCTCTTTTATGTTTTAAACATCTGGAATGGTGTGAGGTTGAATAGATTAGAGATTTATTTTGGGTGAACTTTCTCTTTGAGAGAACTTTGATTGACAAGAGACACTTGATAGTGTAATTGGAGACGGTCTTTGTTAGGAGACACGAAGACTACAGAGAGGAATGGAGGAAGAGGTGTTTTTTTTTTTTTAGCTCTGGGAATGCTGTTCTGCTAGTGTGGAAGTGGTGAGACAGGAAACATGTGTGACCTCTTCCTGACTGCTCCCTGACCCACTTGAGCGCAAAAACAGCAAAGAGAAGATATTCAAGTGCTCATGTCTGAAAAAGGAAATGTATGCCCTCACATAACTATTATACAAGAGAAAATTTACATTTTAATGCCCTGGTTTTGTACCAGACCAGAGTCATAGAATATATCTCTACAATGCATGTTAAAATCGCTTTAGCCTTTTTTTCTTAAAGGCCTGGTGCATTTTTAATGTTCATTGTTTTTACATATATGTTATAGAGTGCAACAGTGCCCAAAGCACTCTTTCCAGAGGCCTTGGTTCCGAAAGTGTGTTTTCCATTCATTTTTCCCATAGGGATTTTAAAAAAGTCTTTATACACACTTGTAAAACTTTTATTTGAACTGTTGTTTAAATCATAGTTGTTATGTTAATTTTACTGTTTATATAGTTAGCAGCAAGTCCATTCTTTGTATTTTTAGAACTGATAAATAGCATTGGGAAAGAACTACAATCTCTTGACGCATTGCAATGACAATCAAAATTAAATACTATATAAACATTTAAAATATATATAAAACTAGGCTTATTCATTTATTGTTGATTTATATAATTACGTAGTTTTGAATTTTGAATAAGATGGTTTACTTTCGGATTCTGACTGTTGCACTCTTGTACTTTTCAGTTTGAGACTCTTTTAATATCTTTTAAGGGGTTATATCATGAAGAATCAAATTTGCGTTTAACTTTTGAGATGAGCGATGAAAAAAACGATGTGAAATTCAGAACTCAAAACTTCCCCCTCGGTAAAGGGCATTTATGTACAACAAGCTGCACATTTACTGATACCTATTGGGTGATGAGAAATGGCCCACCCAATCACGACGTGGTAATAAGGAGAAAGCAGGATGGATGCTATAATTTCTAAACAAGAGAGAAAATAATGATGAGTAAAATGCGGGGGAAATGATCAAACCATGTGCTGTTCCTGGCTGCATGTGGCCCTCGCTGCTCTGCATGTCCTTCAGAAGATCCCAACATTAAAGACAAGTGGTTAAAGTTGAAGATCCCTGATCATTCATATAGTTTTTTTTTTTTTTTTTGGATGGAGCTTTTTAAATCTATATTTGACAAACTCCTTAAATGTTTCTGTTGCTTATAAATCACTGTCTCTGTAAGTGTTTGAAGAGATGCTCTTTCTTTTCCTGGGAAGTTTTAACACCATTATCGCATACATCGATGACCAGTTTGAACGCTACCTACATGACGAGAGCGGACTCAACCGCAGGCACATTGTGGACAACCGTGTGCACTGCTGCTTTTACTTCATTTCCCCTCTGGGTCACGGGTAAGATCCTATATTTAACTCCACTGAGACGCTTTTTGTGACACCTTCTACTGTCATAGTTTAAGTGTTCGCATAGTTCTTGTCTGGATTTAAAGGGCCGATTTCCTTGTCTCATGTTCCAATTTTGTAGACTGAAGCCTCTAGATGTCCAATTCATGAAGGCCATTCACAACAAAGTGAATGTTGTTCCTGTTATTGCTAAAGCAGATACGCTGACGCTGAGGGAGAGAGAGAGACTCAAGCGCAGAGTAAGCATTCAGATTTCCATCAAACATGGATTGATCACAAGTTTGGCTTGTTGGCTATATGCATTTCTTTATGTGCTCTAGATTCTGGATGAAATCGATGAGCACGGCATTAAGATCTATCACCTCCCTGATGCTGAGTCCGATGAGGATGAAGATTTCAAAGAGCAGACCAGGATTCTCAAGGTATGTAGGTCTTCTTTTTCTCATTTAATTTAAAGAGACTGTTCACCCAAACTTTAAAATTGGAACAAAATGAAGGTGAGAATATGTTGACTAAGTTGAGTATTTTTCATATAGAACACAAAAGCATAGATGTAGTAAAAGCACCATGAATATACTTTTGAATTATTTAACAAATACACATTAAATCAATCAAAAGTGACTGTAAGACAACAGTGTTACAAAATATTTCTATTACAAAAAAATGCTGTTCTTCTGAACTTTCTATTCATCAAAGAATAAAAGAAAATGAACAGATTTCACAAAATATTATGCAAATATTATGCAGCACACCTGTTTTCAAGATTGATAATCATACATTTTTCTTGAGCAGCAAATCACCATATTAGAATGATTTCTGAAGAAACATGTGACACTGAAGACTCAAGAAAAATATGCTGCAAAATCAGCTTTACCATCACAGGAATACATTTGTTTTAAATTCTATTAAAATAGAAAAGTTTTTTAAAATGTAATAATATTTCACAATATAATGTTTTAAATTGTATTATTGTAATAAATGCAGCCTTGGTGAGCATAAGACTTTTAAATAAATAACTTGCTGCCCCAAAACAATGAATGATAGCATGTCATAAAAGTGGTCCATATGATTTGTTTACTATAGTCCAAGTCTTATTGTAGATTTTATCTGACATTCCATATACCCCAAATCGGAGTTTGCGATCTTCACAATCCAACTTACTGGTGGTTCCACATACGCGCCTACGATCAATGGGTGACAGGGCTTTTTCCTCATGCTCCTGTCCTTTGGAATTCTCTGCCTCTTGATCTTAGGGTTCTGTGCTTAACTATGAGTTTTTCAAAGGTAGACTTAAAGGTAGGGTAGGTCAGAATTGTCTAAAAATAAATTTTATTCAAATTTGTTTAAACTGTCTTTATATACCAATGCATAATTAAAATGCAAGTACTCTGAAATAGAGAGTATAAAAAACCGAGTCGCTCTAGTGTATATAATCTTCAATAAACACAGCTCATTAATTCCATTCACTCCCACCTAAAAACGGGTGCGCGACTGCGCGCACGTGGGCAGAGCCAGTAATAGCGGCGGTAGTCATGGCGATGGAGAGTGACAGTCGCGCAAGCCAATCCTGTGATTCGTCCCGAATGGAAATAATGAGCTGTGTTTAATGAAGATTAAACGGTCTAGAGTCACTCGATTTTTATACTCTTTTTATCAGAGTACTTACATTTTAATTATGCATTGATATATATAGAAAGTTTAATCAAATTTGGTAAAAAGTTTTTATATAAATCCTACCTACCCTACCTTTAAGACATATTTTTTTTAATTAGCATTTGATCATTGATGTTCTTTTATTATTTTATGTACTGTTTATCTTCTGTACAGCGCTTTGAGAAGTTGCTTTTAAAGGCGCTTTATAAAGTAAAGTTTATTATTATTATTATGTGAGGAACAGACTAACAGAGTTATGTTTTATAATCATTTTTTTTACTCTTCTCCTGAAGAGTAGAAAACCGAACTAAGCATCCAAACAAGGCCACATTCTGTCATAAGTTTCCTTTGGTCTTTCTGTTGTAGGCCAGTATACCGTTTGCCGTGGTGGGATCCAACCAGCAGATTGAGGCTAAAGGGAAGAAAGTGAGAGGACGTTTGTATCCATGGGGCGTGGTGGAGGTGGAAAACCCAGAACACAACGACTTCCTTAAACTTCGCACCATGCTAATGTGAGTAACTTTAAGTTATCCTCGGTTTAATGTTCTACAATTCTTGATTTTGCACAAATGAAAATGAGGTTGTGAGGAAGCTTGGAGTCAATCACTCAGTCAGCAAAACATACTGCTAAAGAAAGAAAAAGTTGTACCTTTAAACAGTTAAAACATTAAATGGACTGTACTTCTGTCCCTCTCAGCCTCATATTCATTCTAAGATCATGTACTTTATCCTCAGTCACTGTCATTATTATTGTCTAATGATGGTTATTGCCATCTGTGCAGCACCCACATGCAGGACCTGCAGGAAGTCACTCAGGACCTTCACTATGAGAACTTCCGCTCGGAACGCCTCAAACGAGGCGGCAGGTTGTCCTCCCATGGTTACATTCTGCCTCTGTCGCCTGCGTACGTACTGCTCTGCCTGTCTTTCCCCACCTCCTCCCTCAACCTCAATAAAAAAAGCAGAGCTTTGAGTGTAGTCAGATTATTTGAATATCACAACACTGGCAGGACTAAGCAGATGTATTGAAATAGCACAACTTTACATACCGGTAGTCACTTCTCGTTTCTGCTAAAGACACACATAAGCAGTCATTTGATAGCAAAAATAAACGGAGAAGAGCCACTTTGGTTTAAGCTGAATAAACGGTCTTCCATGGACTCTTGAGAGATGAAAGCTTGAGTTTTAATGTGTGCTGTGTTGACTTAGTCTCGTGGATCTGCAGCAAGCTGTGGGATCTGTGTTCATCAGAGGATAGGAGGGGGAGGTACTGCTGGGAGCTCAGTCACAGCTCCACCTGTCCTTCAGCCTGACGCTAGCACTGCTAAAACAGACTGTTTCAATCTCGCTCACACAAATACTCACAAAGTAACTTTCTGCTCAGCTTGTTACACGCTTGCACTACTAACTTGGGTTTGTCTTTTCCTTCTTACCTAAACTCTGCATCGCAAAACACTCTGCTGGTGGTTTACTAATTCAGTGTTTTGTTCAATCACAATGTAAATCTGCTGGATAATTTCAATGGTTGTCAATTAAAATATTTTTATTTTATTTATTTTTTTACAAAATTAGCAAAAATAAACAATTACCGCCCCTTATTTTCCTATTATCAGAGCACTTAAATTTTAAATGCCAGACTTTTTGTGAGATAAGAGATGTATTACATTTTTGTCAGGCATATAAAATTTTATTATTACTATAATATTATATATTTTTAATTCTTACTTGAATTGCAAAATTAACAAGCATTCCCATATTTTCATATCGGCTTTTCCATGCATATTTTTGTGTATATAGTGATAATGTGATGGTTTTTTTATGTCTGTTATTCTATCATTTCCCTGTCATCAGAACAGTTTATATATAATAATAATAATCATATATAATATAATTGTATATAATATATAATAAAAATATATATTTTGTGTATATTTATATATTATATATATATGTATATATGATATGCCTGCTACAATGTAATATCTTAAGTTAAGTATAATTATCTAAGTTTATTTTATATTTAACGATATTCTGAACAATTGATTTAAGCTACATGGCATTTATTTCAATTATAATTTTTCAACATTTGACAGGCCTAGTTATTTTGTTTTGCCAACAGAATAAAGTAATTTTGAGATCTGTGTCATAAATTATCATTTCAATAAATGATTCACTGCTCAGTACAGCTGTGTCTCTTTACACCTGCTTTGTGTTTAGCAGGAAGGGTCCGGAGCCAGAGGAAATGGACAAGGATATAATCTTGCAGGAGAAGGAGGCTGAGGTACAGTCTCTCAAACCAAACACAAGCTGAACGCTAATAAACCACTGCTTGAGTGTGAAGGTCAGTGTGTGATTGTGTTTGTGTGTCTCGCTCAGCTGAGGCGGATGCAGGAGATGATCACTAAGATGCAGGCGCAGATGCAGAAGCAGGGAGATGAATGAGACCGCCCACACCTGTGAGAAACGTGGTAAGAGCACATTACAAACACAGACATTAAAGCAAGCCATGCCAACAAAAAAACAGATCAACATAACCAAATCTGTGGTCACATGACTGACACTATGTATAAGCAGTTCTGCGATCTGAGCTGCTCTTCAACATTTGATGTTATATTTGATATTATTTTACTTTGTAAAAATGTTTTAGAGAAAATTGCCAATTTATTTTTGGTATTAAATATGCAATTAGGGAGATTGTTTTTGTTTGTATTTCTTATAGATGCAGACTTGTGATTCAAGCTTGACCCATTCAGACACAGAACGAGAAGAGGAAGTGTTGCTAAATGTGGAGAAAGAGGAGAGACTGAACCTTAGCTCATCTTGCTTGCCATTTTCTTAGTTTCTTTCAATCTTGTATGAGGGTTTTCCCCCAAAATTTTTAAGCAGTGTTAACGTTTTTTTTTTATTTTTTTTTTATCAAATACTGTTGCTAAGATTCATTCTTTTTGTTTCCTGTTCCAGTAACCGAAAATGAAGAACAACCATCAGTAATTAAGAAAAAAAAGTATATTTTTCTTCTGTTACAAGAGCCAAATTCTACTGTAGAGCAGCTTTAGTAGTAGTGTAGCTCCAGAACACTTTATCCTGTCTAGCTAAACAACACTGTGAAAATACAAGCAGCTGTTGAATTTGAGTGTCACAGTGGCATTTGTTGCACCATGTTTTTTTGGATAAATCATTTTATACTGTTTGTAAGTATTGCCAGAGAGATTGCTGTTTTTTCTCTCTTCCCTGCATGAAGTCTTGAAATATATTTGCTGTTCAGTTGAATGGTCCCCTAACAGATGCAAAACATTATACTGTGACCCATGATTCAGTCCCTATGCCATCTAATGAAGGATAATACGTTTTTCTCTGATGTTAATGCTCATTTTGCTTATTTCTATTTGTACCTGAGTGAATACTGTCATGTATTTACTGTCAGACATTGTTCTGGTATGAGTGCAATGTAAAATGTCCTTGGTGGAGTGACATTTGGATACATTGAAATATGCTGTTGTGCTCTTTGACTGATGCATGCCAAGTTTTTACCTTCTTTTGGGATCTGTGGCTAAAACTTTTATCTTATTCCTATGGTTAAAGCAAATTTCTATATCATAAATAATTTCTTATTCAAATGTTACAATGAAATAATATCTGAAATGTGGGTTTATATCTGTTACACAAAAGCAAACATAAACAGTTGAGCTTTAACTTTCCATATTTGGCCATGAAAACGGCAGTTGCCCACATTCCAGTTTTAATGTTTCACTTGAAAACTTTCTATTAAACCATTATTGTCTATCCTCTTGTAATAAAATTTTGTATTAAACCGTTTTTGGGGTTTGATTTTTGTTGTTCAGATATCAATTTGCTGGTGATTATAGCAGGAAGGTCATAAAGGACTTGTTAAAATGGTGGGCTAATTATAAAACAGTAACTCTCGATTGCCACCAGAGGTCGTGAAAAAGAAATCATTGTACCAATTAAGTAATATCGTTCTTTCCGCATCAAATTAGGTTATGTAATATTGAAAATGTGTAAATGTGAGAGGCCTGACCTATTGACAGTACATGGATTAATGGGCTCGAGCGCAGATGAGGACAGTATCATGATACAGATTGAGAAACAGAACACAGATGCTACAAGCTCCAGAACCATTATAATATAATTTAAGCCTATATATTTGCATTTCTTAAAAATAAAGGATATCTGAGCATAATTAAAATACAATCTTTGAGCATTTTCATGCTCAACAGTCTGACTACAGGAACTATTTAATAGTAATGTTATTGTTTTATGCATCCTTTTTGCACAATGGTAACATTAATATACCACAACAATACATAGTTTTGTATAAGTTTTGGTTATAAATAAATATAAGACCATAGACTCCCCTACATGTATTTATTAATATAACTGTATATGCCCCTAGTCACCTGAGAACCTTACTTTATGATGCACATTGTATCATTTTCTTCATTTTAACTTGACAAATGTGTAATTACCACAATTCACACCAATTACCACACAAACAAAATGTTTCCATAAACACTTTATAATAGGATTTTGATCTAACAGGTAAACACAGTTCGCTCCATGACATGGCTTTTTCTCTTAAATACTTTCCATTCTATAAAGAAAACTGTAAAAATATTTAATCATAACTAATTAAAAGTTCTCTGGGAGTAAGAGAGGGTGGAGGATGGGCAGTTGTATTGTGGTCCTGATGGGGCTCTGATGATTTTGGGCGGAAGGAGGGAGCAGCAGCGGCGGGGCTTCACCGTGATGATGGTTTGGTGTTTCCATTCAGAGCAAACCTGATACAAAAGAAGAGTTTTTCACAGCAGAATATGACATTTACACTCATAAGAGCTTTTAACATTTGAACAAATTAACCCTGGGTCCTTGTATACCCCGGGTAAAAGGAATCCTGGGTTATCTTGCTTCACGTTTCACATTGTTTCTAATTTACCCGGGATTAACAATTAATGGGTATTCATGGACTTTTCAGACTAGAATGTAATAATGAAATTGTCTCTTCTTTACTCCAATTGTCACTTTCAGTCACTATTTGACATTTCCCCCTCAAACACTGAGACAGTTTCTGTGACTGTCCAAAGCATGTGAATATGAAGCACGTGATTGGTTGTTGGTTGCTAAGCATCTAGTCGTAACCAGACATGTTCACAAGTTCCGCAAGTCTTTGAGTCCAATTTAAGTCAAGTCTCAAGTCTTTAAATCCAAGTTAAGTCTCAAGTCTCTTTGTTAGATGGGACGGTTGATACCGGGGCTCCGATGCTCTAACGCAGTTTTCAAAGCACTATTGTATCACACCACTCTACCGATGCTTTTATTGAAATGACAATACTACGTGATTGATGACGTTTTGAAGCTTCGACCGTCACATAATATCAGAAAGTTTGAAAAAATAGCTGTATCGTGACCCCACCTGATGCATAAAAAGGAAGTGATTATCCCGTCACTTCGAGGGCCGTCGGACACAAACAGCTGTGTGTGTGTGTGTGTACACTTATTTGGGATTCAGTAGAACAGTTGAGTCAAATGTAACAACACCAGACAGAATCTGAATGACGTCACACCTCTACTGCATTTAATCACGTTTTATAGCTGGGGTGTACAGAACATAAGGGTTAAACAGCTCAATCTAAATATTTTTTTCAACTACTCGTGTCAAATATTAATTATACTTGTATATTTTATATTATTGATCAATAAGTGAATCCGTTGACCAGGCTACACATGACATGAGTTGTGGGCTTATTGGCACAAATTAATTTAGATCAGATTAGAACTGTATTGATCCAAGATTGATTCCACTCTTGTATATCACTGACTTCCAAAGCTTTGTTTGGTCAGGTGCTTTTTTTCAAACCGTATATCCTCTGCTCCGCAATGATTTGTTAGATGTGGCCGCGAAAACAAGTCTGACCACCAGATGTTGCTAATGCGTACTGTGTTAAAAGCTTCGCGTTTCGAATTTGATGAAAGCTCAGAAAGCCTCGGTTTCCCATCACTTGTTTTTGTAAGTAACAGTGTTTTGAACTATCAAAACTTCTACTTCAAAAATGTCTAATAAAACACACAAAGTATCATTTCAATAAATAATTTATTTAATTTCTAACTATTACTTTCAAACCATATATCCTTTTACCATTTGGAAAAGCAGGGCCAGTCACCACGAGAGAAAAAAATGTGCTGTATATTTTGAGCTGCTGTAGTTCTCAAGCAGTGATGGGTAATGTAGTCTTCCAGTGTACACCGGCGGTAACAAAACCCATGTACAAACAAGTGTTACAGTAAACTACACAAAGAACAACATTCCCATCTGTGTGTTGTTTGTGATAAGGCGATATAATAACGCACCCAGACTCAACAAACTGATTTGTGGAAATGAGTTGGACAGGGTCATAAAATGCGAATGAAAGTGTCCGTCCAGTCCATATGAAAGTTAACTTGGTAAATTTGGATATTATATGCATATGGTAGCAAATGATTGGGGAAAAAACATGAAAAGGGCATGGAAACATGTGTACTTGAATATGGACAGCAAGCAAGCCCCTTGACAGATGTGCAACACCGCAGCTCCCCTTTGGATTAATTGCTTTTGAAATTAAACGACACGAACACGCAGATTATCACAAGTTAAGACTTGAAAATATTGTTACTGTTTGTTGTTCATTTATATAACAGCCCTTTTCCAATGGGTGAGTAATATGGGTGCCTTCAGATGCGTCACACGCGTATATAATAACGCTGGCTTGGTGTGTTTGCTGCAGCACATATTGATAGGAAATTAATGAATTAAGAATGAATATTAAAATGTTGTTTCATGCTGTCATATGGGGTAGTAAAGAGAGAACGTAATCGGGAATTCTGTACCAAAATGACTTGTTTTTCACGAGTCTCTGTCTTCAACTCCAAATCAAGTCTCGAGTCACTTCCACGAATCAACTTAAATAAAATTTCTGTCATTAAATACTCACCCTCATGTCGTTCCAAACACGTAAGACCTTTGTTCATCTTCAGAACACAAATTAAGATATTTTTTGATGAAATCCAAGAGCTGTCTGACCTCCCTATAGACAGTATAGGCCTATAGGCAGTCTGCCGTTCTCTACTTTGAGGAAAGATTAAGCATGGAGCAAGATTTCTTTTACCAACATTTATGTTAACTTACATCAGTTATTTACGCTAGAGCTTGGCTAATGCACTGCTATTGATACAGTTTCCAGATGTTCACCGCAATAAATTAGAAAAATAATCAGTTTGTTGATGGTTGAATAACTAGTTCTTCCAGTGTTTCATCATCAATGGGCGTTTTTGTTTTCGACACGCGCACTGTACTGTACGCGGTAAACCAATCACAACAGACTGAGCCGTCTGGCCAATCAGAGCAGAGTAGCTCGCGGAAAGGAGGGATTTAGAGATTGATTCATCTGACGAGTCGTTTGAGAATCATTGAAAATGTGGTGATGTTTTTTTTATCTTTGATGCATGTGAACCTGTTGTAGGAGAATCCAAAACAACATTAGGAAACTTTAAAATAGAATAATAGGGGCACTTTAAAAGTCTTTAATGCTGATCAATAATGCTGGTATATCAAATCATCTGGCACTGCTGTCTCACAACTAAACTCCACCTCTGTTCATGATCACTCCTCTAGCCTGAGCTGGCCGGCTTTGGACCAAGGAAACTATGGCCGTTGGCCCCGGCCCCCTATCAAGCCCCGGAAGTGACAGTGGAAACGCTACTGGCCCTGGCACGCACTAGCACGCCGCTTTGGGCCCCAAAGTGGAAACGCGGCCATGGACTATTTTAACAATGTCTTTACTCCCTTACTGGGCCTTGAAAGTGGTAGTGGCGTTGTTGTCTATAGGGAGGTCAGAAAGCTCTCGGACTTCATCAAAAATATCTTAATTTGTGTTCCGAAGATGAACAAAGGTCTTACAGGTTTGGAATGTCATGAGGGCGAGTAAATAATGACAAATTTCATTATTGGATTACCTAACAATTTAAGTCCCTAGTCGCAGTCTCGGGTTTCTATCTCTGGTCGTAACATTTTAACACTGCATCGTTTCACACTGTACAACTTTGGCACCACAATGGAGGGTTAACACTGCAAAGCAGGGTTTCATAACACCGGGTAAAAAGCGGTGCTGAACAGTTTCCGCTACATTCATTCTGCCGTGGTGGGCCGCCACACCAAAAATCCTCCCGCCACGGCTGCAGCTTCTCAGTGAGGTCCGTCCGATATTGTGCATACTATTGTGTTATTGTTAAGCCCCACTAAAGGCATAAAAAACATTGTAAAGCACAATAAAGTTTTCGTGCACTATATTCCAAGACTTCTAAAGTCATTCGATAGCATAATGTGAGGTAAAAAATAATATTGAAGTCGTTAAGTTAAAGTTAATGAAAACTCATCTCTCCTCAGTCATTCTCCATTCAGAACTCAAACATCGCGTCACCTTCGGTTACGAGTAACACGATGACACTCTCCAAGATCAATGTTCACATTATTATACTTTATTTGTAGATAAAGGTCTATGGTTTGCATAAAATTACTTTATCTTACTGTTACTGGAGTTTATTGCGTTAGTTCTGTTAGATTACAGCACTGGAGTAGAGAGCACTCTGAATTCGAATTGTTCTTCATGCGCACTGTAACTGAAATGTAAAACTGTTAAAAGAAAAGGCTAAATAAACTGTTGCATAGATATAATACAGTAAGCATGAAATATCTCTTCGCTTTGTGCTTTTAAATAAAGTGTGCCAGTCAGAGAGACTGGTAGTTGTGAAACAGTATTTCGTGTGTTGTCTGTGTACTCTGCTAACACTTTTCAATGCGACGCGCTGCCTTATATACTGTCTATGCGCGCTGCACGCTGTGACTTCGAGTTGCTTCAAGTGCATCATTCGGCGCACGGGATGCGCATAATCGCATTGCCGCTGTAAATTGGAACCTTTCATATTATAACTAGAAAAACAATTTTTCGATTAATCGTTTTTTAAATTGTGGTTAATTCAATATCGATTCTCAAAGGCTATGAATCTATTTTTTCCCCCCATATTTATTTATATGTATCACCCAAAAGCCAGTATTAGTTTTCCTGCACTTCATAGGCTTGCAGCCTCATGTTATTCTAATGCAGTGAGATTTTATGTTTGTTTTATCTTAAACATAAAATAACCTGATCCTGTTTGATCAAGGCATGAGACTGTTCTGACTTTTTCAATAATACATTTTTCATCTTGCATCAAAATCCTGTCTATTCATTGTATGCATTTGATATATGCTGTTTTAATGTACCCAAGCGTACCTAAAATAATAAGAGTTTAATATACTGGCTCTTTATTTCTTTTTATTAATTAACCACTCGTTAACTTATGTTCACTGTTCTTTTTTATAAATATAGGTTTTGTGTTAAATCTACAGTATATTCATTGAGTGGAATCGAGAATCGAAATTGAATCGAATTGAGAGCTTGCGAATTGAAATCGAATCGGAACATCTGAATCGATACCCATCCCTAATTATAATACTTAGGGGACGTTTAAACACCTGGGGCAAGGGGGCGTGGCCCATGGGAATATCACGCATGGGCGACGCCCCCTCCCCCTGGGGAAATGGGCCTGCCACCACAGCTGGAAAAAATCCTAGAGGAAACACTGACCCGCTTCTATTACAAGTGTGAAACATTCCTTTATGTGGGGTTAAAAGTAGTGGTTAGAACGGTGATAACCCAGGGAGAATATACCACTGGTATAGAATATTTCTATACCACTGTTCTTTTTCTTTGTACAGATCTGCTCACCTGCACACTCTCTCCATCATATGTGTGACCAGGAGGTCAGAGATGCCAGGGCAGGACTCTTCTGCCAGGTTGAAGGCATTCTCCAGCTCCTCTATGGCAACCATTCCTCCTCCACATGCCCTTCTCTTCTCCTTCAGCTGGAGAACAAATTGACTTACATTTAACTCTATAACATATAGAGCTTATCACTGTTTATTCCTTTACTGCTCCATTATCTGCTGCCACCGTGATAAAAAGCATAAAGCTTACAGAGAGAACTCCAGTCAGGATGTATAAGAGGTGAGAGTTTGATATTGTGCATTTTTACCTCTCTGAAGATGGGAGAGACCAGCGCCGACAAACATTGTGACTTGGGCTGCCTCTTTACCGTCTCAGCTGCCTGTAAAACAAATTCAAACCATAACATTATCTTTCATGTAGAGATGTCAAAAGTACCAGTACTTCAGTACAAGGTTAATGCTGAAAATAAAATGGTATAAAACAGGTACACCGAAGTGTTATTTCAGTATTATTGATATACTATTATAGTTTTTGTTAATATTTTTTAATTTGATTTTATTTTCATTTCAACTTCAGTGTACGTTTTAGTAATTTAGTTGTTTTTGTCATTATTTTTTATTGTTTTCTTTATTTGTCTAGTTGTTTTTATACAGTTTTAGATATTTTATTTTTTAAACTAAATGAAAATGAGAAATGTTGCCTTGGCAGCTAGCTGAAATAAAAAGGTATGTTTTTTTTATATTTTAGTTAAGGGTATTTCACCCAAAAATAAAAATTAGAACAAACCCATGAAATCTCAAATCATGCATTTCCGATGCTTTCTCATCATTAAACATGCAGCACATTCCACTGCCAAACAGGCTAACTGCAATTTTAAATACCGGTACTCAAGACATGTTTTATTCAATGTATACACATTTATTGAAATTATAGTGTGATTAAAGGGGTGGTATAATGCCCTTTTCACAATATGTAAAATAAGTATTTGATGTCCCCAGAGTGTGTATGTGACGTTTTAGCTCAAAATACCCCACAGATATTCTTATATAGCATGTTTGAGCAAAACTTGCTTTGAACTGAGCGTTGTAACTTTGTTGTTTATGCTCAAACAGCAACATTACACACTAACTTAAGTTAGAAAAGTGAAATCAAAGCAATTGCATGGTGGCATAAAGGCATGTTATTCATCGACAGCAAACTGCTCTGAAACCACGACCCTGTAAAAATGTGCAACAGTTACGCAAATATGCTCACCAAATTTGACGCAAATGTGAAAATATTTATTTAAATTATATCATTTTGAAGTTTAATAAAACATATTAGGCCATGTATACATGTCATCAAATGTGAGACCCCACAAAATGATGATTACCGGTAAGAATTTTTTTTATTCCATTTTTAGACTTTTATTAAGACATTTATTAATATTTAATTTGAACTTCTTAACTTTTTTTTACTTTTGATGTGATATCAAAATTGGTATCATGAATAGTGAAATTTGACAACTAAAATGTTGGTATTGTGAACTTCCTTAAAAAAAAAAAAAAAGTATCTACAATGACAGGACAAGGCAAACTGATCTATTTCTAAAACAAAGATGAAATGTTGGAATCCTCACCTCTGAGTCTGTGTTTGTGTAGCCCTTCTGGAGTTTGTTCATGGAGCTTGGTCGGACTGTGGGGAACGTCCAAATGGGACACTGGTCTCTATCATCACTATCGCCATCCCTGATCAAGTACGAGGAGAAACAGAGGCTATAACTCAAGAGGATCAATTCACCAGAGATCTAATTAAAAGGACAGGGCTCAAGTAATAAGAAATGAATAATACATCATGATGAATTAGAGGGCCGTTATTGATTGTAGAGTATGTGCATTATGATGGACAGATGGATGACATACATGTCAGAATCATCAGAGCTCGACTCGTCTCCGTGGCCTTCAGACTTCCAGCGGCGGTATCGGTCAATCAGCTCCGTCAGATAGGAGGTTTTCTTGGTGTAGCGTGTGATGAATTTGTGCTTCAGTAACTCCTTGGCAGTGGGCCGCTGCACATAACCAGAATAGTGATGCCTTGCTCAATGTTTTTACCACCTCCTCATGTCAAAAATCTTGAGATGTCTGTCTACAATTAGAGCTTGATTATTTATTTTAACAAGTTGTGTGCTATATTACAGCTACATTACCAATCAAAAGTAATAATTAGTTTCTTTATAATAATTAAGTCTCTAATGCTCACGAATGCTGCATATTTATTTGATGAAATAGTTTAAAAATGTATATATATATATTTAAAAAAAGAACGAGCTGTTTCTATTTTCATATATTTTAAAATGCAATTAATTCCTGTAATGGCAAAGCTGAATTTTCAGCATCATTACTCCAGTCTTCAGTGTCACATGATCCTTCAGAGACATTTCTTCACTGTTGAAAACAGTTTTTGCTGCTTAACACTTTTCTGGAAACAGTGATAGACTACAATTCAAAAGTTTGGGTTAAAGAAATGAATACAAAAATACTCACAAAGCGAGGGTCTTTATTGAGGCACGCCTCCACAAACTCTTTGAAGGGTTTGCTGTAGGAGCCCTCCAGCGTCGGGGGAGTGTTCTTGGGAATGAGAAACAGCACTCGCATCGGATGCAGTTCGGAGTTTGGGGGTTCCCCCTTCGCTAGTTCAATAGCTGTAATTCCCAAGGACCAAATATCTGCCTGCAGCCAAAAGAGCAAACCAAATAGCCTTCATTGATCTCAACTAGATATTATACAAATATGATTAGCTGCTACTACGCTAAAATGTAAGCTCTGTTAGTGACTGGTTTCCATGCCTACCACTTAAAAAAGAAAGAAAGCTGAATGCTTGGGAACAGTTTTACCACTCCAGCCTTTCTGCCAGAGTGCTGAACGTGTGTTTTCACAGCTCTGCAGACACATTTGGACATTAATATTCATGTTGTTCTTTTGCACGCTGAGAAAAGACCATTTATCTGGATCTACGCACCTTAAAATCATACGCAGACTGTTTGATGACCTCTGGAGCCATCCAGAAAGGAGTTCCCACAAAAGTGTTTCTCTTGATCTGGGTGTCTGTGAGTTGTCCCGCCACCCCGAAGTCTGCCAGCTTCACATCCCCCTGCTCAGACAGCAGCACGTTGGCAGCTGCCACAAGACACAACATGAATCATCAGCACAAGAGTTCAGATTTCACACAAAGCAAATTATTAAATCTGAAGCCATTCCTAGCCGGCCTGATTCGAGTAGGCAGACGTGCATGTTATCACACCTTTGATATCACGGTGAATCTTCCTTTCCGAATGCAAGTATTCTAGTCCCTTCAAAATCTCCCTCAGTATAGTGGCGATGTACGTCTCCTCTAGCGGCCCTGGTTTCAACTGAGACGTGTGGAGGAAAGTAGAAGACAAATTATATTTCTAAGTCGAAAGCTGAAGTCTCTTATGATACACGCATGAAAACGTTCCCATTACTGAAGAGCCACTGTTGTTCTACTTACAAGATCTAAAGCAGAGCCGCCTCCTAAATACTCCATGATGATCCACAGCTTAGTTCCCTATAGATAAGGGCAAAAATAACAAGCACAATTTCTTCAAGTGTCACATTTGTTGACATTAGTTGTATTTAGTGTTCATATTTCAATATGACTCCAGTAGGTATTTTATCATGTGGCTTAAAATAAAGGTTCTTTATTGGCATAGGTTGTTCCTTCAAGAAACTTTAACATCCATGGAACCAGTTTCATTGCACAGCAGAAAATGTGATTCAGAGTCAGAAAAGAAAGAAAACTTTAACTCTTGAGTAAAGTGTTTTTTGGGGTGCCCAAAATTGTTGTGAAAACGTTTTAAGATTGAAGCTGCAGAAGAATTTGTCTGAAATCATGACAGATCTGGTACTTTGCATCTATGTCAACATAAAGGAGATTTATAAAAAATAAAGAAAAAAGTAATTCCAATTGAAAATATAGGGCGGGGTTTATCTTATCCATAAGAAATTGATTTGACAGTGGACATTACTAACTAAAGGCCATTGCACACTGAGTCCGAAATTTTCATATGCGTTTTTTCGCATTCGTGATTCGGTGGCTCTAAATTGTCAAAGCACCATTCAAACTGCTTGTTACGGATGCGAAAAACGCAGAAAATCGAACCTGTTTCGATTTTTTTTAATGACAGACGAAAGTTTCGGAGGCAGTGTGCAAGCGTGATTGACATAACGTGAGGTCGTATTTATTTTTTAACGTGCGAAAATTTCGGATGCGAATTTCGGACTCAGTGTGCAATGGCCTTAAAAGTGAGAAGCAGTTATTACACCATTGAGCAGCAAGGAGCATATTTTAGCTTTTGACAGTCATTCAAATTGATATTGGAGATTTTTTTCAAGCAACACTGAATCCAAAATATTTCAGGATATTTTAGCAGATTGTGCGTGTATGGGATGCAAACAGCAAATCAGCATTGTCATGACATCATTAGTAACATGACATTTCGGTTAAGGTGATGGCTAAAAAAACAACCTGGCAGCATAACAGAGTATCCAGGAGTAAATATAGCACATTTGAAAATTGCCTATACTAGACAAGTGCAATTGAGATGAATGGGGAATGCTAACAGATATCTCTATCCAGGTATTACACAGATCTCCTTGCAGTTTGTAGAAACCTAGGAATTTGGCCATTGGTTAACATAACTCTCACATGAGGTGGTGACAGCAAAGGAGGAAAGTTATTTCAGAAGAAGAACTAGGTTTTACATTTTGTAAAAAGGTATAATTTTTTTTCTTTGGAATAATGCATTGATAAATCATGTCAACATGCATTAAGAAAGTGATTTCTTGTTGATATTAAAAGATGCTGTAATGACATACAAAAAAAACTCTTACTATTGTTTGTCTGTACACGCCAGAGATCCCAAACAATGGGAGAGTGTACCTTCAGATATGAGCCATAGTATTTGGTGACATAGGGGCTGTCACACTGGCTGAGCACCGTGATCTCCTGCTGAATGTCCTCGATCTCATCTTCCGCCTCCTCCAGGTCGATGATCTTGATGGCCACCACCTCTTTAGTGCGATTGTTGATGCCCTTGTAGACCTCACCAAAAGACCCCTTGCCAATGCGCTCTTGCTTTGTGAAATATTCCTCCGGGTCGAGCCGGGAATTCTGTGTGAGAGAGACAGTAGATTTGTGATATATGAGATTCAATGAAAAGTGTAAATCAGTGAGCATTTACTATGGACCCTTGTAGACTATATTACATCCTTTAGGATGCTCTACTATGAGCAACATATGAAGCATTTACATATATATAATAATATATACAATTTAAATGAAATTAAACCGATATTACTTGAAATGTAACAACAACCAAAAAAACATACTTTTCTGTTTGAAGGATCTTCATTAAAATAGTTACCCAGACACAATAACGTCAAGACAGCCCTCAATTTAGTCAATTACTCTAAATCGAGAAATGTCATGACATGACAGGCTCAGTAAACATCACTGTGGTTTTACTGATTATGAGATTAGTCCTGATGATGAACAGACTCGGCTGGGCAAAGGATTTACCTGGTTCTGCATATCGCGGAGGTGCGCCATCCTAACAGCAGGTTGGTGTGGATGAGAGCAGATGTAGCCCTTTCTGCCAAAGGAGGGGTGCTGTAAAACTCTTCCAAGGCTTTGCTGTTCCTCCTCCAATCCCCTGCTTAGCTAGCTAGCTTTTACATAGAAAAACACCTCTGCATGTCCTGTTCGTCTGCCGTGTTTTCGGCCTCCAAACCCCTGAAGGCGGACCCCGCAGCCTGGCGAGAATGACAGTTAGGTGTCGTGTGACTCCATGTATGAAAGCATCTGCGTACGAGAAAAACGCTTTCCGCTTGTAATTGTTTTGTATTGATCAACGTACGTTCCGGCGACTCTTCATTTATTGCTTGAGGGAGAACAAAATAATAGGAGCCACAGCGCATGCGCAGCTTCTGATTCAAGGAACAGGGGATTGTGGGAGTTGTAGTTATACTGGCAGCAGGGACAGAATTGTATTTTTGAAAATTACCTTTCATGTAGTGTGTAACATAGTTCTAAGTGAATGAAAACATGCCTTTTTTTTATCTGAAAGTGCACCGCATATAAAGTAATGTTTACAAAAGTAAGAGCCGACGAGTAAATTAAATGAATCGTTTTTCAAATCAGTCATAAGCCGTTTCGTTGTGACGTCAAGACGAAACAAACATATTGACCGCCCACTTATTGCGCGCAGACACCAGGGAAAAATTTAACCTCAAACATAGTACAATAATGAACCTCAAACTGAGTTAGTGTATCACTGAGAAACGTCCTGCCCTAGTCGTCCTTGCGATGGAGGTTCGGGTTGAATAACTAGCATAAGATAACTAGTTCTTCCAGTGTTTCATCATCATCGGACTCGCGCTTGGATTAATATGGTAAAATCGACCTCATTGTTTGTTACAGTCTTTAGTTTACAGTGTAAGAAGCCTCAGGACAAGCAGAGCTGACGTTGTTTTGGCAATGGGCGTTTTTGTTGTCGACACACGCGTTGCACTGTACTCGGTAAACCAATCACAACATACTGAGCCGTCTGGCCAATCAGAGCAGAGTAGCTCGCGGAAAGGAGGGATTTAGAGAGATTGATTGATTGACGAGTCGTTTGAGAATCATTGAAAATTTGGTGATGTGCAAATGTATATTATGATAAAATTAGACCGTAGGAGACTCCAAAAGCGTAAAAGTCAGCAAGTAACTGAAGTTGCAATTATTCTTTCCTTCCTTGACGTATATATGAAAGGGCTTCTCAAACCAGAAAAAAAAATTATGGCAGGACTTGATTTGGTCCAATTAGAATTGATTGGTTGTGGTTTGCTATTGGTCGATGTGAGTGACAGGTTGTCCCGCCCTCGCGCCAGTAAACACATCATCAGAGAAGAGAAGAAATGTCGCTGCAAGAGGGAGGGTAAGTTCTGATAGATTTAAATTCCAACAGAGAAGAAAAGACGGAGGGAAAAGGCTTTTCAAACAAGAAAAAAATGTAGAGTGGGACTTGATTTTGTCCATCAGGAACAAACAAAATCTGTAAATTTACGACGCTCAAAGTTCAAAGAAAAGGGAGATTTTATTTTACAGAAATCCTTTTTAAGGACTACAACAAACGGTTGGTAGGGACTACAATGGGTTTAGTGACATCATTTAATATCAAATGTAGCTATATCAGTCAAAACAAGCAGTTTTGCTACCCACTGAATCCACACAAGAAGTACTTTTTTATCATCAGTCAGATTACATTATTTTAGTTGTAGTATGGCAACTATGAATAAAACATGGATGCAATGAATTATATTGGGGATATTCGATTTAATTAATCAATGAATAATATTGATTAGCATTGCCAAACATGGACGTTTTATTATTATTTTAATTTAATTCTGTGAAGCTGCTTTGATACAATCTGTATTGTGAAAATCCCTATACAAATATTCTTGACTTGACTTGACTTAAATTAGAGTGACATCTCTGTAAACTTGAGAAATGTAGTGTGGGACTTGATTTTGTCCATCGGGAATTGATTGGATTGTTGGATGGTTGTAGTTTGCTATTGCTGTGATCTCAGATATGAGTGACACTTTGTACCACCTTCGAGCCAATAAACATGAATTTTAAAACAATGATGATGTGCATTTACTTGAATACTGTATCTTGTGAAAAGGGCATTATACCACCTCTTTAAGTACACTTTGAGTATCTGTACTTCCCTTGAGTATTATTTTTTCTGGAAACTTTTTACTTTAACTTCACTACATTTGAAAGACAAATATACTTTTTACTACACTACATTTCTGTCAAGGTCCTTGAGTAGAAAGTAGTAACGTCAGTCAGGGGATGATTTTTTTTTTTTTCATCTCTAAAACGTGATTGAATTTTTGCAGGTGACAGACAGCCTATCGGTAATCACTCTTGTGGTCACGTGTCGTGAAGTTCAGCGATTTTCCATCATTTTCTTTGAACACAAATCAACTGGTGGCAAAATGGATGAAGACAGATCCTTGGCGCATGGCAAATAGGTCTTTCTGTTTTGCTGTTTGTTAAAGCAATATTGTTGTTATTGCAGTTATACAGCTATGTCTGTGTAGCTGAGTTGTAAACCAGGTTGGATTTTTATAGACCATTGATTCAAATGTGCATGAATGGATACACATACTGTAGATGTGTACTTCTTTTGTTGGGGTGGTAGGAGTGTTAAATAAATAAATAATTAAGATGATTGTGGCTGTCTTTTTTTGTCAATTCAGTTGTTTAATTTCTATAGGTTTTATAACATTCTAAAAGCTCTTAATTCCACTAGGTTGCTTCAGAGGCATAAGGTACTGTACAACAATGCAATGCAACAATAATAAAACAAGCATTGATATTTACTTTTTACTTTTGATACCGAAGTACTTTTAAAAACGAGTATTAGGCCTACTTTTACTTAAGTAAAAATAGATATTTACAACTTTTATTTGTAACGGAGTAATATTTGACCAGTATCACTCAAGTAAGGAAGTTGTGTTTGCCAACCTCTGAAAATAAGTGTTGTCAATTTTGATTCATGACTAGTTATATCCCTACCACTTAAATCTACACTAAATATAAGGCTTAAAGGGGTGGTTGATTATGATTTCACTTTTTTAACTAGCGTGTAATGTTGCTGTTTGAACATAAACTGAATCCACACAAGTACTTTTTTTTTTATCAGTCAGATTTCATTATTTTAGTTATAGTAGCCTATGGCATGTAGTGAATGAGCCAATGAATAAAACATGATGATGCAATGAATTAAAGTGACATATCTGTAAATTGAACTCTCATACATGTTAAACTGTCTTCTGGGATTACCACTGTCATGTGAAATAGCAGAAAAAGATATGCACACCCGAGGGCTATTCACGAGTAGTAGCTACACAGGAATTTAAACTGTTGTGATGGTTTGTAGTGAGAGGATTAGCTCGCTAAACATAGACAGATAATAACTACACGGTCACCACTAGAGCAAAGCATGAATGAACTTCCCACTGATCCTTAGGGAAGAATCATTAGCCTATGAAATAAGCATTTTATGGGAAGCCTTCACGCCTAGGTCTTTTTGATAAAAGTCAACTCTTTTAATGTGAGTGTGATTTTTACGAAATTAATATTAATGTTGCATGTTATTGTTGTATAATTCATTTGATAAGTCGTGAGCTAGGATTTGAAGGAGTTTATATTATTTGATATACGCTAGTAGCTACCATGGACTAAAAGCATTGTGTGCCAGGATGCCGTTTATATTTGGACTAAGCCGTTCACTTGCTTGATTAGTGGTTACCTAAGCGTTCCAGGTAGGGAGAAAAATCGCTTCCAGTGCCCGATCTATTCATCCAGGGCACAAGCAAACGGCAACCTCAGACAGGACGATGGAAATATAACTGAAAGTCCATTTCAGCATTGTAGGTTGTCGTGCGAAACATGGAAGAGACATTAGTGAAGATGAGAAAGGATAAAATCGGTAAGCGGAGCGGAAGTTGGTCGATTGATCAATTTGTTAACGAGGGAATTTAGTTTGGGCTGTTCATTTGTTTTGCCTGATTGGCTCTTGACGTTTCGGCGAACCTGTTTCATATTTAATTTGTCTGAACTTTCGTCGTATAAATGCGCTTCGTGTTGTTAGTGGAGTCTGTGGGGTGTTTATGTAGGCTACCTATCCAGGCTACCTGTCCAGTGAACACAGCTCGTGCCAAACAAACATGCGGGACATGAGCGTGTTCGAGCGATCCACCGTGACCGTGTTCGCCGCAGAGATGAAGGTGTTTGATCGGACTCACACGGAAAAAGAGCTCGTCTTTCAGTCCAAGGAACTTTGTAGAGACTTCATTCACTCCAGAATCATAAGGGAAGGATTCAGCTGGTCAAAAGTTGATCCTGATATGCCCGAGCCACACGGTGCTCTTATAGATGTATCTGTGGTGCTTCTAAAACTGGGTAAGCGAACCAGTGAGTGTGAATTGATGTTGGCTAACAGGTGTGATGATATGTCAGTATTTATCTTCTTTCTTTCTTTCTTTCTTTCTTTCTTTCTTTCTTTCTTTCTTTCTTTCTTTCTTTCTTTCTTTCTTTCTTTCTTTCTTTCTTTCTTTCTTTCTTTCTTTCTTTCTTTCTTTCTTTCTTTCTTTCTTTCTTTCTTTCTTTCTTTCTTTCTTTCTTTCTTTCTTTCTTTCTTTACAGATGTAGTTTTCTTTGTTTATTTATTTGGGGTAGGGATTAATTTGTCTTAATGTTGTAATTTTATACTGTGATGTATATCAAGAGTGTATCAAGGCTGCATTGTAAAAAAATGATATGATCAATAAATTATGACAACACATGTCCCTCTCATTGTGTATATTTAAGAAATTTTACAGGTTTTGCTTTGTTTTACAGGTGATGAACTGGAGTGTATGCGCCCATATGTGTATCGTAATATCGCAAAGCAGCTGAACATCAGTGTAGCAGTCGAGGCTGTGGTTTCAGATGCGTTTCTCTCTGTAGCAACAGAGATCCTAGCCATGGGTAAGTGAGCTTGAAGACAATATAACAGGTGTTTCATAGGCAGTGTTTGTGGGCATGACCTCGCTGGACCTGTATTAAAGAATCTTTGTTTTTTAAAAATATTTTGTGCTTTTAAAGTCGACATGAAATATTGTCCATCCAGAATTGTGCCGAGAAACATGTCATCAGAGAAGAGATGTCGTTTCAAGTTGAAGGGGAAGTTATTTTGTTTAAAGTTTATGAGGGCATGTGAATGAATAATAAAAAAGAATGATGTCATGAGTAGGCTAAATCATGTATAATAAATTCTGCAATGTTCCATAAAAACTCTTTCGATTTCATGTTGACTATAAAGTACTTTATTATTTTTTTATTATATTTTTTTTATTATTATTAATACTGTTACTATTATTAGATTCTGTACATAATTGACAATCAAGGCTGTTTTGGGACAAAAAAAAAAACCTGCAGCACTGCACATGAGGGCATCTTTACTATAAATGGAGGGAATTTGGAGATTGTGGGATTCGTTCCAAATGTAAATGAAGCGATGTTAGCCTGAGCAGAGTTTGAGCTTTAAAAAAAACAGTTCAGGACATTAATTTCATTATGTTTGTTTTTATTAAATTACAGTAAAATTGTCTTTACTGGAAGAGCAATTGACTTTAACCTATTAATGGATTTCAGTAGTGTGTTTGAGAGGGCGACTTTGATCATCAGCATCTCTTGTGGTTTAATGACAAGTTCTTCAGTGGTCTTTTTTCGGAACATGGAAAAACCCCTAAAAAGGACATACCCACATTCTTCTCTTTGTACATATTTGGTCACATATTTTATCTTGGTTCTGCTTCTTCTTGATGTACATGGTTGGTGGTGATTGAGCCCAAAACCATGGAAACATCATTCTACTCGGCCTGACAATCTTCTCCCAACCTATATTCTACAGTAAGGTATAGATCTGTGAAGACTTATCTGAAATGAATGCTGAAGATGAAGGAACGTAAACAATTGGCGTACATAGTCCCTGACTCTTGGCCCATCATTAGTGAAGCACGACGGTGTTAATGCTGAGACTTAATGGTTTTAGCCTTCCTGTTACATCATCAGCACAGCAGAGCTGCGCCTCTATGTAGTTGAATAGATTTTCAAGGAAACTAATCTAAACTGTTAGATGCTGTCTTAGATCTGGCCCTGTTTTATACTTAAAATGTTTTTCATGGTGGAAAGTCTTTGTTGTAAGTTGTAGACCGTAATTGGAGGTTGCCATTTCTAAAATAATTAACATGCTTTAAGGTAGTTTAACTATTTATTAATATACATGTCCTCTGAAGACACTCTTGATTGAAAGAGCATAAAGAAATATGATTTTTTTTGTGGAGAAAAATGGTTTGATTAGTTTTGCGATACATTGACATTTAATTTGCATTAGATATGAGCAAATCTAGAATTTGCTGATTCTTTACTGAATTCTCATTATAAACTGTTTTTAATATTATTTAGGAATTTAATTTCTAAAACACTAGTATGATTAATGCGAAAGCAAGAGAGAGTTTGAGGTGCTCATAGCTCAGTAGCCCTCTAGTTCTGCTCACAGAATTGTTTTCACTTTCAAGGGATCACATGGGGCAAAGTGGTGGCCATCTACGCTGTAGCTGCTGGGCTGGCGGTGGACTGTGTGCGTCAGGGCCATCCAGTCATGGTGCACACCATTGTGGACAGTCTGGGAGAATTTGCACGTAGGAGCCTGGTCCCGTGGCTCAAAAAGAGGGGAGGATGGGTAAGTGTTCATTCTCTGTACTGCCTTCTGCATAAACCAAGATTGATCCTGACCTCTAGAGGCCATATGAGGAAATGAAGTATTGTACCTGTAGCCATTCTGTTAAAAGTGTATCTAATTATTTTCTTTGTGCTATTGCAATTTCATACTAGCATTTCAGAGCATAGCATACTACACACTACTGTTCAAAAAGTTTGGGGTCAGTAAAAAAATAAAGAATTGTATTCAGTTATTCAACAAGAATAATGTTACAAAAGATTTCTGTTTTAAATAAATGCTGTTCTATTTATCAAAGATTCCTGAAATGAACGTATCATGGTTTCCACAAAAATATTAAACGGCACAACTGTTTTCAACATTGATAATAATAATACATGTTTCTTGAGCAGTAAAGCAGCATATTAGAATGATTTCTGAATAATCATGTGACACTGAAGACTGGAATAATGATGCTGAAAATTCAGCTTTAATTAAAATTAAAATTTAATAAAATAGAAAATATATTTTATTTTTTAATAATGTTACTGTTTTACTGCATTTTTGATCAAATAAATGCAGCCTTGATGAACATAAGAGACTTCTTTAAAATGTAATAAAATAGAAAAGATATTTTATTTTTTAATAATTTTACTGCATTTTTGATCAAATAAATGCAGCCTTGATGAACATAAGAGAATTCTTTAAAAAACATTAAAACTATCTTACTGACCCTGAACTTTTGAATGGTAGTGTATGTGATTAGCGTGTAAAATGACAATGCTTTCTTTTCCTCTTTCATTCCAGGGGGACATTTCAAAATGTGTGGTGAACATAGACTCTAGAGCTCATGCCCATTGGTTATCAACAGCTGTGGTAACATGGAGGGAATTCATAAAGACCATGTACATCTACCTGACGAAGTAGCCTTGTGTAGCAAGTCATCCTGTTGACTGAGAACTGAATCTTTCCATCCCAGGACTATTTGAATGGACCATTGTACTGTTTGTGAAGCCCTGGGGAGCAAACAGCCTCTCACAAAGGTTATTGCACGTCACCCAGGTTTAACTGCACCTTAATCATCTTTTACATTTTATTTCTATAAAATACTTTTCCTTAAAATACTAAACATAAAGTGAAAGAAATACTATGAGCAGATGTTGTGTAGAGGGGATGTTACTGCTATATTCATTGGTGGAGTCTTCCTTTAAAATGACCCTGAAATAAGGTCTGCCGGTAAAGGAGCTGCTTTCGTGCTGAAGACGCATTGCATGGATTCATTCTATTAAGATTTTATACTCAATAACTGTGGCATGAGTGAAACATTTTAAATGTTTGACAATGTTCAGATTTTTTTTCTTTCTTTTTTTACAAAACTGCTTAAGATGATGTTTGGAGTGACACTTTGCACTTTCGGTTTATACAGTTTGTGTGGTGTGTGTGTAACACTGTTATCACCAGCTGTTTACATCTTTAAATAAAGATTTTAATGTGGGCACTGAGAGAAATTCAAAGTTTTACACTGAGTTGGTTCCAGCTGTCGTGGAAAACCTGGAAATAATTTTGTCCCCAGGAACTAATAAAGTCACAAAATACAATTGATTGGTGAAATCGGATTGGTTGATTTGTTTTTGAAAGAATTCTCTTATGCTCACAAAGGCTGCATTTATTTGATCAGTTATATTGGAAACAATTATATTATTATTAAAATATAAAATAACTCTTTTCTATTTTACTAAAATTTAAAATCTAATGCATTCTTGTGATAGCAAAGCTGTATTTTCAGCATCATTACTCCAGTCTTCAATGTCACATGATCCTTCAGAAATCATTCTAATATGCTGCTTTACTGCTCAAGAAACATGTATTATTATCAATGATAAACAGTTGTGAACCTTAATATTTTTGTGGAAACTGATAAAAACATTTTTTTTCAGGATTCTTTCATGGAAATAAAGTTCAACGGAACAGCATTTGTTTAAATTCCACATATTTTGCAACATTATAAATATCTTTACTGTCCCTTTTGATGAAATAAATGTATCCCTGCTGAATGATAATATTACTTTCTTTCAAAAAATTAACAACCCCAAACATTTGAATGATATTAGAGTGGATGTTTTTATTGACCTTATCATTGTAAGTGCAATCTCTATAAACTGATTTCTTTAAATTATTCTCCATTTGTTCATTAGTAGAAATGCCATGACAATTCATCAAAAGGTAAAGAGATTTATTGAGTCTATAAGTGAATTAATGCATCCCCCTGAATTACCATTAAACAAATGAAAGAAGACCTTTAGTGTTAAGTTTTACTGGAGAGAAAATGCATGTGATATATTTTGATTATTATTCAATTTGTAAACTTAATCTTACAGAAATAGACATGTGAAAACGAACAGCATTTTCTTCAGAGACAGACTTTGCCATGAGCTACCTCTAAACAATTTAAATTTGTAAAGAGATGTTTATACTTTTAATGTGGTTGCTTTACATTATACCCCTTTATTTATTGTAACAATATTTGCAATGCTTTTTTTGTTGGTAAGACAGGTCAGATCACATCTATTACTTTAGATAACATTCTTAGTCACAAATATATTGCCATCACCTGCAGGTTGCTATATATAAACCATCAATATTTTAGGTCAGATGAGTACATTACTTCCAAGTGCTTTTCAGAAATACATCTTCCTCCCATGTGACAGATAGTTAATCAGTCCTGCGGTAAGTGATGTGCAAATGCTGCGTCAGAGGCTGTCCTTCCAGTGCCATAGAAACGGTCTGTTCCAGCCTTCCATCCGGCTTCAACTGGATGTGCCTGGAGATCTGATCAAAAATCAAAATTCTAAGTCGAACATTTGTTTTAATAAATACACTAATTCAGCACAATTCATGCCACATTTTCTGTATAAAAATATTGCTACATTAGAGTTTAGCGTTTCATTGATCTAAAAGGCACAAATCAATCAGTTTGATTTAAGAGACCTGTTGAACATGAGGCTGCTTGGCAAAAGATATTCTAGCCAGGGCAGCACTGTGTAGTGTCAGCTGCTGTCCAGTGAGTTCCCCCTCCTCAATCTCCACAAGACCTGAAAGAGGTATAAACAGATACAAATTAAAAAAGATATGCCGTAATATAGATGAACCTATCTGATAAATATTTTTATGAATCAAATACCTGAGTTCTGGGCAATGATGAAAGCCACCCTGTTGGTGCCCGGCTGAAGCCTGATGAAACCACACTCCCTGTGAAGAGGCCTCTTACTCTCAGCATGGAATGCATTAAACCTGAGGAAAAAGTTCACAACTTTCTGACTGGCACTGCATTCTGCATTCACCACACTGTTTATTTGGTTACTTACATGAAATTGACCACGGGCTGTCCTACATGCGAGAAATTAAGAGTCTCTGTGTAACGAAAAGGTGCGATGGAGGGGAAGGAGCCCTCTCCTGGCTCATCGGACTGCCAGGTTCCCAGGAGCCAGTCCAGCGGCAGCACTGCGGGGTTCAGCTCCGCTGCGGAAACACAGGCTGCGGCTTTAATCAGATCGAAGAGCGCTTATCCGTGATATAAAATTATGTTCACGGACACGGTCACATTCTCATGCACCTGCAGTTTATTTGATGCTTGATTCGTTTTAATGATAACAAATGTGACGTTTGATCTAACGTTACAGACGACAGCTCGGAAATAATAAGCCATTAGAAATAAGACAAATCAGGTGTCTATTGATTAAAATGTAATCGTCATGTTGTCCTACCAGAGTGATTGAATGGGCATGACATTCCGCTTGAATAAATTCAAATAAAATGTAAATTGTAACTGTATAATTGACACTAAATGTAGGCTATACTCGCTGCGGCTGCTGAACTACTATCTGTTTGCCATCACAGTGCGTATCTACTTCCTGATTAGACACTAAGAACTCTGGGAGATGTAGTCTGAATCAAGCTGAAGAACGAAGGCTGGAGAAAACCAAAAACATTTCCTCCACTTGTACCACTACGCATTTCATATAGCACAATGAAAATTAATGTATTTACATATTACATTGGTAATACAATTTGATACAGGCTCGTCTGCAAATAGCTGAAATTGTTATATTGAATTAATGAATGAAAAGACTTATAAAACCAATAAATAGAGCTGTCAAGATACATAACGAGATTCTTTTTTTTTATTTACTTTAAAATTGTACTTTTGATTTTAAAATGATTGTATTAGCTACTATTAGCCTACTTTTCTTTTTACTTTTAAAACACGGGGTGGTGAAAAAGCCCTAAAAGGGTTCTTCGTGGAAAAAAAAGAAAATATTTAAAGAAAAGAAAAGAAAAAAAGAAAACAAAGCTGTTGTTTATAGAAGAAAAACATCTGTAGCACCAAGCAACACAACAGTAATTTTACTATGAGGGACATTAATATATCACACTGAGAATCCAATATAACACGATTTTAAACCATTAACCCTTTCATGCATATGGCACAGTGGACAGCTATTCAAAAATCTTTTTCTTGCATTTGCATGGGTTTTGATGACATAACTGCACATCAAACTCTACAGTGGACCCTGGTGCATAATCCTGACCTGTAGGCCTACATTGCCACCAAGTGGCAAGCCGTTGTGTGTGAATTGTATTTCATAAACCAACATCTCAGGAAAACGTTATGGGGTTTCAAATCAAAATATGACTTTCTGTTACAGAACAGGGCATTGATTTGTTGTGGAAATTATCAATATTCAAAAACCTGGATGAAGGAGACAAAGTCGATTCTCAAGAGATTAAACAAAGTATTTTATTTCATGCATGAAATAAGACGTTCCCAGTTCCCACACAGACAGCGTCTGATATGAGAAGGTCCATGGCATTCTCACGCAGAGAGCATCTGACATGAGAAGGCGAAGGCTAGTCCCTTTCGCCAAGGTTATATACCCTAACACACCCTGTGTAAAAATCCTTTGTTACCTTAAATGGAGATGTCTTAGCTCATTATCTCATGTCCAACCCAAATTCTAACTGGTCTGAGCAACGTCATGTCTGCCCAAAACCCCATCTCTCAGCCCCTGCTCTTCTTCACACCTATTGCCTATCTTTAGTTCGATCAAAGCTGCGCACATATTTTTCACACTTGGAGTACAAAAAGTCACTTGCTACTTAGTTCTTCTTAGAACATACTGTATTGTTCCTGCAAGCCTATTCCAACTTATGCATGTCTGGTTACATATTTTATTATTGTGCTTTAGCTTATATGATTATATTCCTTTAAATGCTTATGAGTAAATGAAAGTTCAACGTTAATACAAGTTGTACCCATACAAAAGCAAAAGAAACACATCTAAATGTAAAATTTCCATAACAGATTTCATACATGTCCACTGTAGAGGACATCAGGACTTAAATCAATATTTATCAGGAATTTTGGGAGACACAACAAGTGAATAGGGAAAGAAATTATACATCTATATTCCTATGAAATATTAGATGCCAATTATTACTCCAATTATTACACTTATTTTTTCATTAAATGTTGCTCCAAGAACACATTATAATATGCAAACTAGATACAGACACATTACATTGAATGGGAATATTCATTTATGGCAATTTTGCATAAAGAAAAATGGTGTATCAATTCATTCCGCTATATCTTTCATTACATACTTCCAAATACTCTGCTGTATGTGTGGGCCTAATGTTCTGCCAGAGGTCCATGGACATCTTGTTCAGATACATGGCATGGATTCGATCAAATACCAACAGATACAAAATCGAAACCTGACAACCTCTGCTAGAAATCTTACAACGGGACATGTTTGGATCTTCCAACAGGACAGTGACCCAAAAATAAACATTAAAATCAAAACAAAAATGGGTCACTGAGCACAAAACCAAGCATCTGCAATGGCCATCCCAGTCCCCTGACCTGAACTCTATAGAAAATGAGTGGGCTGAACTGAAGAGAAGAAGCAACAACATGGATCTGGGAATCTGAAGGATCTGAGAGATTCTGTGTGGAGGAATGGTCTCTGATCTCTTGTCAGGTGTTCTCCAAACTCATCAGGCATTATAGGAGAAGAATGGAAAAAGGAGGTTGCAAAAACTATTTGATAAAAGGGGCCAAATAATTGTTCCTAATGTGTTTTGGAGAATTTTTATCTCTCCCACTATCAATTATTTTACTTCAATAAAAGGTTAGATTTGTGCAATTTTTAAAAATAAAATATCAAAAGGATTTATTTCATAATGTAATATGTAATATACATTTAATTTCATGTCATTTTATTGTTTAAACAACTGAGTCCTGGTGTCCGCTACAGAGGACATCATAACATATGAATAAAAATTAAATAAAATATATAACATTTTTTTTTTTACAATTTGTTTCTTATGCTCTAAACAATGTGATGACATGAAGAAGAAGAAACTAAATTAAAAAACGTTTTTTTCTGGGTCTCATGAGGATATACAATTGAAGAGATTGGTTTGTTAAATACACACAATAGTGCTGTGGTATACAGTGTTTAATACAATATCTCTTGAGTTTAAACCATAAACGCATGCTGTCCACTCAAGTGGATATCTGAAAATCTCTTTGCCCTAAGAGCAATAAAAACATATAGGGAAAAAATATAAAATATTTAATTATTTATAAATTATAAATAATTCATGCATGAAAGAGTTAAACTGTTTTTAATTTTTATATTTCTTTTTATATTTTAATGTAATATCTTAATTTTAACTTAGTTCTATCATCAGTTACATTTTAACTGAAAGTAAAACATTGTCTGCGGTATCTCTTCAATATATTATATTGCCCTCTAGTGTGTTAGGTTATCAGTCGGGTTATCAGTAATGTGAGTGAGATCAAACAAACGCTTCGAAGTCATCATGGCTACTGGTATTGGGGGATTTCTTCGACGTTTAAGACAAGGCCACGTGAAAGATGAAGAAACTAAACTCGGAGAGGCTCAGGAAGGGGAAACTGTGCGTGCTGAAGGTGCAAGAAGGTAGACAGCTGAGTTATTTAAAAAAATGTTTTTGGCTACTCATTCGCTAATGGCATAGACTGAATGCTTATTTTCCATTTGACATAGGCGGAGAGATCGTAACTCCCCCTCGACGTATTTGCAACCTGAGCCGTGCACAACTTTGTCTGACTGTGAACAGTACGGTAGGGGCAGCAGTGAAAATTACTTCGAGAGGTAAGTTATTCAATATTTTATACATATTCCCCCGGTTTCACAGACAACCCTGTCCCAGATTAAAATGCTTTTTTTTTTTTTTAAAGGGGACCCTTTGCCCTTATGCCCCTTTTTACAATATGTAAGTCTCAGGTCAGGTGTCAAAACCCAGAATTTGTCTGTCATTTATAAGTGGAAGGAAAAACATGCTGTTTTCATATCTTAAAATAAATGAGTTGCTGCTCCCCACCTCTTTCCAGAAGTGGGCAGAGCATACAGCTCGTGCCTCTGATAACTCTGTCAAAAGCTAACATTATCATCTCTATTATCATCTCTATCACGGTCATACTCACATGACATTGCAGTTTTCATCATCATGAAAGTTTATTATCTGCATGCGATTTAATATCAGTCTAAACTTCTTTATTTATGGTTTTCTGAGCGCACACATCCGAAGCACGCGGATGTCAGGCGGCGCATCCCATGAGTATTAAACTAGTACTCTTTTACGGGTTATTGCACTTAAATTATCAAATGCACACAAGGTTATGTCAAAAACACACAACGTTCACATAAACATATGACAAAATATGTATGTGAATGTAAACAGCAAGTTAAGAAATCGCAAGTGTATATTAGATCTGTGTATTAAAGTGGAAGCAGTGTAATATATTGCTGTTAAAATAAATCAAACAAGAGAAAAACAAATAAATATCTTTAGTAGCTTTAATAAAAAATAAATGTCTTACTTGAATGCTGCTGTTAAATGCTCTATCAAGGAGATAAACATGGAGGAGTGTGTGCAGCTCACTCAGGGACCGTCAGCGGTTGTGGGAGAAGCCTCCCACAGTGTCACATCACAAAAGCTAGGCTACAATCTGCAAACGGCTTGTTCGGAGACACTGCTCATGATTTATGGGGATTAAAAAAAGAGGAGTGGGTGGATTTTTACCATTATTGGGTGGTTGTGTACACACACTGCCGACACATTTATGTTCAAACACCATGTAAAAGTGAATTTTGCATAATGGGTCCCCTTCAACTGAAAGTAACTTGCACTGACATATCTTAAAATTTGTCACTGACATTGTTTCTAGTGCACATTTATAAAAACTACTCAAATGTCTTAATTAAACTAAGGCCAAATTCTGGCTTAATCTAAGCCTTGTCTGTGAAACCAGGCCTATAAGTTTAAGATGTATTTTATTGCATGCCATTGTAGTCTTTCATCATACAAAAAGCTGCACTATTCCTTGTCTGTCCAGGTTGCCTTCTGAGATAATCCTGAAGATTTGTTCTTTCCTGGATGCCTCCACTCTGTTCAATATCAGCTTTGTCAACAAGCGGTTTCATGATCTGGCTAACAGCAAGTGAGTTCATGATATTAAGAATTTGAATAAGGAATCATATATATTAACATAGATGTCCAGTGCTCTGTGGTCTGTTTTGTATGCTTCTCAGTTTGAGAAGAAAAAGTGGAGACCCAGAGGAGGCGTGATGACAGAAGCCGTGAGCAGCACAAGTGTGGAAGGGAAACCTGCGGGATACTGGAAGAAGCTGCTACTCAAGGAGATGGCTGGTTACACAGACACTATGTGGAAAACAGAGCTAAGACACATGAACCCGCACACGGGCATGCCAGCTCTAACAGAGCATGTTCTCAGGTAGGAAAATGAGTACTCAGTGCTTGTCTTTGAACAGGGCAGAAAAATGGTCCCAAATGGTTATGCAGGTTTCATTACCTGCATAACATATATTTGATATTACCCAGAACGAAAGTAGACCCCAAAAGTAACTGAGGACTTAAGCGACACCTAAACTGTATTAGTGCCTCAAAATATCAAACCAAGAAGTGGGAAACAAGAAGCACAAAAACACACATTTAGCAAAGCATTTATGAAACAACAAATTGTTATTAAAAATTAAGTAGAGATTGAGTAATAAAAAAAATTCCAATCGGTATTGATGTTTAAAAAACATTTTTTTTTTAATGTTTGTGTGTCCAATAACAGATATAAAAAATATGCAGAATATTTGTAATCGTTCTAATATGATTTATTACAATAATAAATAAGCATTGCTTCAAACATAAAATGTATTATTAAATATTTTAAATATTATTTGAAATAATATTTGTATATGTTCAGGAGGTAGTGGCCAAAAGTGAAGTCATTTACATAATCACGCTTTATTTAAATATTATTTGTAAAAAATGAATAAAAAGATTTTATTTATTTTACGATTTTGTAATCGTATTGCATAGTTGCGCTTGGAGTCATTTGTTTTATTTGTGATAATGCAATAAAACACACCAAGTTGTGCAGACATTATTTTTGGCTAGGCTTTTAATACAAAGAAATTATGAACACATGCAAAAACAAGAGAGAACCAATGAAATATAAATAACTGATTATGTTGTAGTCAGTGTATGCTTTTTTCTGTCAGCTTTTTTTATTCTATGTGTGTATAGTAAAATAAAACTTGTAGCTGCTTTTTTGCCTTTTTGTCTAAATGGTCAGACATTTAATTTCATTGTTTCTCTTAATTTCTTTCCTTTGGAATGCCTCATATAACATAGCAAGGCATATATTATTTAAAAATATATGTCTTGCTATGCTATATTGCTCTTGCTATGATATGAGAGACAAATAAAAGTAAATGCATTTTTAAACCTAAATAGAATAAATCTATTGAAGTAGAAAAGGGTGAATACAAGTCCAAAAAAGTATAGGTTAAAACGATTCTTAGTCTATCTATAAAGTTAAGAGCATTTGTCAAATGTAAGTGGAACGTCCATAGTAAAAACGAGGAACTACATCTTTGGTTGTTTTGTTTTACAGGAGATTACACATTCAGTGGGAGATCACACTCATAAATAAGAATGGACGTGAAAGTGTCTATGAGCATACGCACACTTTCTTTGAAGGTTCATCGGTTACGGTGTACTGGAACCGTGGTGGCTGGCCGTTCATGAGCAGTCTTACTGGCCTGCAGCTTCATGGAATAATGTGTCCAGCTCGACCAGCTTCAGGAGACAAGTAAGGAACACAGCTGAAAAATCTGAAGCATGCATACGCTCATACATTCATACCCTCATCTGACTAATGCCTCTTATGTGTAGGCCAAGATGGCGCTCTCTGATTCACACGACAAGTTTAACTAAAAGTGTACACTGGTCATTCCTTGGTGCTGACGAGCTTGTGAAGTTGCTGCGCTTTAATAATGGGATAATTGTCGGAGTCTGGCGGGTATGTTGATATATTTAGCCAAGTTCAGATAATTTCAATATATTAGGGATGCACAATTCAGTAAAGTATTTCTGTACCATTTTTTTGGAAGTTTATTGTTCGAATATAAACACTATTGTCTACAGTCGTGATCAAAATAGAGTAAATCAGTTTGTGATAGTACTTTGATGCTTCAAATAAAGAATGTACCAATTATGCAAGATTAAGATTGTATTAAGCCTTCATGAGTGAGTCATTGAATCATTCATTCAACTTATTCAAACTGATTTTTTTTTAATAATCGATAAATAAATAAAAATGTAAATAGACATCAACATTTTGTCACAACCTAGTAAATGGCAAGTTATTTTGTGTAGTTGTCCATTCAATATCATGGGAGAATTGAGTTCTCTATGTTAAATCAGAATTGTGCAGCTTTAACTTATTTAATAACACTGTTAAATATAATCCATAGAAAATCTAAAAATGTATGTCCATTATTCACATTGTACCTTTTTATGTTGTGATGCATATATTTACTTTTAGCATTAAAACTAAAAAACTCAAATAAGCCATTTAGACAAAATAGTGTAGTGTATTTGAATATGAGCCACTATCACACATAACATGAAAATAATTATCTATTGGCTGATTGGTGCATCCCTAATATATATTATTCAGATTTTCTTTTAGAAAATAAACTTTACATTGTTATTGCAAACATTATTTAACTTCACGTCTATATGGAAGTTTTATCTATGTTGTTTTTATTTTATGTTCATTGGTGGCGTTTGTAGGGCAATTGGAAAATTGCCTTTGTCATGATCAACCTTCACTTCCACAAACTGATTGAAAGAAGTCTCCTTGGGTCACCATTCTGGTACTGAACTCTTAATGGGCATTAGGGTTATTTAGTTAGCTGCTGACGTTGCTAACGTATAGTCCCTTAACATGTAAAGTTTTTTCATTCACATCAATAGTACCTACATTCCCATGGAGGACACTGCTCTGGACTCTGACCGTGGACGACATGGATACACCCTGCACATTGTGCTTCACAATCCACTTCACCGAATCATGTGTCAGCGCTTTTCCCCACTCTACATCAGCAGAGGTAAATATATCATTCGTTTTTGTAATAAAATTAATACAATTTCAAAAAAGTGTGCTAAAACTGAAAACTTCACTAATTTATTATCAACATTTTGATATTTAAATAAAATGATATAATTTTAATGTTTTATTACCATAATAAATAAATAAATAATCATAATGTTTCACAACTAAAACATAAAATGTATAATTAAATATTATTTTCAATAATGTTTTTTATATATTTCTAAATATTTTAAGTTCACGCCATTTTATGGTCACGCATTTAATTTCATTGTTTCCTTTTCTTACTTTCTTTTGTTTTGGAGTGTCTCATTTAGCCATAGCAAGGCGTATATTGACGAAACCTCATTTTTACTTTCTTTTTTAGCAGTTTGATGTGCTAGAACTCGAAACTTTACTAAACTAATTTATTTTCAACAAATTATTATCAAGGTTTTGATAAATAAATAAGATTAAATGAATGAATGAGTGTTTGCACATTTGTTTGTGTGCTTTACAGTGCCGTATCAAGGGGACTATGTGCAGTTGATCGCCATTGATTTGGCTGATGTGCTTCAGCACAGGCCTGTAGCAAAGATCAGTGTCCCATGGGAAGCAGAGGGATTTCAGGGAGATGTTGAGGTACCTATGATTGATTCCTAATTCTTACACTCAAGACTGTATTTCTCCCTGGAACTGACTGGTTAGTGCTGTCATGCTATTCTTCGGATATTGTCTATAAAGAGATGGGTAGGTATCATGCTGTGTGTTTATAGAGCAAAATGCTAAAGACTTACTGTATGCATTGTAATAGACAAGTGTGCACTGTTGATTATGATGTATTTTGTTTAGATATACTTGTCTTAAACCTTCTTTATCGAAAAGTATTAATGTTTACTTGCTCCACCCGTCTAGCGTTGCTGTATGATGACTTTGACGGTTCTGGATGAGGCTCAGCGTCCCTTCTGGTGTGTGAGTTCTCCTGTTAGGATGTCCAATAAGCTCAGAGTGTTGGACTTAGAACACGCAGGTGAGCAGTTCGGCATCGTGTACGAGGATGTGGAGGGAAAGGTCAGAATGACCTTTGTGTGGATGGAAGACCTGCAGCAGTGCTTTTTGGTGCAGTTAATTACTGCATTCCCAGCAGCAAAAGTGAAAAGGCGCTTCGGGGGAGAATCTTGAAAATGTTGCAATATCTGGTTGGTTTCAATTTAGAAAAGTTGGAATGATTCTGACAGAGTTGTAAATATATAAGATGATTTTGGAATATTTTTATTTTTCTCAACCTTATTTCTCGTTTCTTGTTCATGAAAATGTTGCCTCTGTCAGTTTGTTAATGTTTATGTCTGACATGTTTTGTTGTTGTTGAGTTTCAGAGACTCTTGTTTAGTCTGGAAATGCCAGAGTGCCATTTTTATTTTTAGCAGAAGTTTAAATTTTGTAAAAGTTGTTCATTTTTGGCATCCAATTTTTCATAGTTTCATGAAGTAGAGTAAATTCAGTTAAGACAATAAATAACACAATGGTGTGAACATGTTAGTTACTGTGCAACTAAACTCCAATGTTGAATTTTTATGAGTGATTTATTTCTCAGTAATGTTTTTATGAAGGTCATTCAAGTGCTGGAGTGATGCAGCACTTGAATGACCTTCAGTGTTTCTCAATGTTGAAAGGACATTGAGAAACACTGTTCAAAACAGCTGGTTTTGATTGATATATGGAGGCACAATTTAGAATCAGCTAAAATTCTTCTCCATTATACCAGCCGTTATGAAAACGTCATATATAATAGCTCTTCCTTTACATTAATGTGTAATATCCACACTACAAGCATCACCATAAGAAATTGCAAAAATTAAATGGTAAACAGGTTGCCTTTAGGCGTTGGTCTTTCGACACTGCTTTAAAGCGTCTTCCAGAGCTGCAAGAGCCATCGCAGCATTGGCCTTGTTGCAGTTGTATCCCATGAGTCCAATCCGCATTACCTAGAAATCAGTTCAGCGGATAATTATTCAGCATGTAGTTGAATGTGTTGTCGTGCACTTATGTCTTGTTGACTACCTTTTACTCACCATGCCAACAGAGGGCCCTAGACCTCCTGTAAACTCTATTTGGTGATGCTTCAGGATGTAAGCCAGCAATTCCTTCCAGTTATATCCCTCAGGGATGGCAATGGTGGTTACTGAAGGTAATCTCAAATCCTTTGGAAATGGGAATATAGTTGAACTGCTTTCTCTTTTTGGGTATATTATTTTTCTCAGAATTAGTAAGTGAATGCAACAACAAAAGTTACCTTGTCCTTGATGAACAGCTTCAAGCCCAGGTCTTCCAAGCCTTTCCAAAGATACTCTGCAACTTCTCTATGATGCCTCCACGAGTTCTCAAGACCCTTGAGCAGGCATTTAAGAATTATTAACCCCATGACATCACATACTACTCATCCTTTAAATGTATAAACTGAAATATTTTGTAACCGGTAAACACTACTGTTCAAAAGTTTACAGTAAGATTTTTTAATTTTTTATATCAAGTACATGTTAAACTGATCAAAAGTGACAGCAAAGACATTTATAATATTACAAAAGATTTATATTTCTATTTATCAAATAATAATGATAATAAATGTTTCTTGAGCAGCAAATCAGCATATTAGAATGATTTCTGAACTGGATCATGTGACACTGATGACGAGTAATGATGCTGAAAATTCAGCTTTGACATCACAGGAATATATATTTTTTAAATAAATAAATGATGTAATGATGCTGAAAATTATTTTAATTTGTAATAATATATCATAGTATTTCTGTTTTTACAGTATTTTTGATCAAATAAATGTAGCCTTGGTGAGCATTAGAAAACAAAAAGGAAATCTTACTGACCCAAACTTTTGAATGGCAGTGCATGTAATATCATAGATTCATAAATCTAAACACCCAGCCTCACATAGTTTAGAAAACAAGCATTTAATTAGTATGTCCAGCTAGGTGTTATGTATCTAGCCCCTACCGTTTCAGAAAGGATGGCTAGACTTTCTCTCAGGGCAAAGAACCCAGACACAGGTCCTGTGTGATGATATCTGAAACATAGTTCAGTTAGTTTTACGCAATCCTTCACTCAATCCACTATTGGGTCTTGCAAGAGAAACTGTTTGTGTTTACCATACTTACATTCTGTCTGGCTTGCCATCATTGCCCCAGTAATTGGATAAGTAGGTCATATCAAGGAGGTAGGATACTGGCTTTGTTTTCCTGTTGAACATCTTGTGGCTATATCACATTTGAAGGGAAATAAATAGCATTAGTTGATTCCACTAATTGTTAAACCGATTCTATGTGTGCAAAAACATACTCGTATATATATTCACAAGTCTCTCCTCACCATGCTCTTTCGCTAAATGAAATTGGTGCTGTGCCGGGTGGAGCATTCAAGGCCTTTTGGGATCCAGTATACAGAATATCAATATCTACAAAGAAAAAGAGGATTCATTATGTAGGACACACATGGTTGAATTTAATCCACAGGCTTTTACGTAGAGATTTTAAATGTGCACATGATCAAATGGTCTTCCACTCACTTTGATGGTCCATTAAAAGTGGTGCAGCTCCCAATGATGCCACTGAATCCACTAAGAGCAAACAGTTGTATCTGTATAAAACAAAACCACGCAAGAGCACATCAGTGGACAATACAGATATTTAACACAAAACTACTTAATCGTGTTTTTAATTAACCTTTTATTTTCCCTTTACATTATTTTAACCTTCCTCGGACCTCTTTTACTCCCAGTAGCCAGATGTTTATGTTTATGTTGTTTTACTCTCCTGACAGTTGATTTGTGAATATCTACAGTGTAGCCTACACCAATCATAAACTCTTCAGAACAGACCTCAAACACAATCATTAACGTTTTTAGAAAAATAGTACAATAGAAGTCAGACATTAAGCTAAATGATTGTTGAATAGACTTACTTGTGACACATTTCACCAACGCCATCCATTGGGTGCGCCAGACCAGCTGATGACTCTCCATGTGCGAGAAAGAAGAGAACAGGCTTATGTTTAGCCAGAGCCTGTAAAATGACAAATGTTAGTTACAGAGAAGTGATTTGCTTTGCTAGTCATACAACATACATTGGCCATAATAGAAACAATGTGCAATGGAAACTTGTCTTAAAGTGCCCCTATTGTGCTATTTTAAAGTTTCCTAATGTTGTTTTGGAGTCTCATACAACAGGTTTACAGGCATCAAAGCTTTAAAAAAAAAAGAAAAGGTTCATTTTCTCATAATATACATTTGCACATCACCACATTTTCAATGATTCTCAAACGACTCGTCAGATGAATCAATCTCTCTAAATCCCTCCTTTCCGCGAGCTACTCTGCTCTGATTGGCCAGACGGCTCAGTCTGTTGTGATTGGTTTACCGCGTACAGTGCAGTGCGCGTGTCGAAAACAAAAAAAGCCATTGCCAAAACAACTTCAGTTCTGCTTGTCCTGAGGCTTCTTACACTGTAAACTAAACTATGTAACGAACAATGACGTCGATTTTACCCTATCAATCCAAGCGCGAGTCCGATGATGATGAAACACTGGAAAAGCTAGTTATTCAACCCGAACCTCCATCTTGACCAGGGCAGGACGTTTCTCGATGATACACTAACTCAGTTTGAGGTAACTTACATTATGTTGCAACTGTAATTCCTCACCATCAGCATTAACAAGTGCATGTCCATCAACAAACTGATTATTTTACTTGTAGGCCAACTTATTTATTTACAGAGAATGGTTCTAATATATTGCGCTGAACAAGTGGAAACTGTATCAATAACTGCATGTATACACTGTATACATTAGCCGAGCTCTAGCGTGAATGACTGATGTAACGTTAACATAAACGTTGGTAAAACAAATATTGCTTCAGTCCATGCTTAATCTTTCCTCAAAGTAGAGAACGACAGACAATCTGCATTAATAGACAGGTAATAGTGGCAACAGCTGATTAGCAGAAGTATTTCAGTTAGACAGTAATAATGTAAGTTAACAGTTAGCAGGAGACCAAGACCAACACAATATAAAACTCAAAACAAGTATTTTGAACACCATTTTTCAAGAGCAAGTGGTGTGCGAATCCTGCATCGATCTCCGAGATTTGAGAAGCAGTCGTCAGTCAAATAAAGGGAACACAGCAAAAGTTTAAGATTATACTGCTGTGGTATCGTGGTAAAGATGAATTTTAACCACTGATTCTTCACATGCTCGTCCTTGGGCAGTGAAAAAAAACTGGCTTTAGCGTCACATTGTACAGCACAGCGTCTCCTCGACATGATGCTGTCCAGTATCCACAGGCATCAGCTGCAGTGTTTACTGTTTAAGGTTCAAGTTTTCCCTGGTGTCTGCGCGCAATAAGTGGGCGGGCAATATACTAATGTTTCGTCTTCTTGACGTCACAATGAAACTGCTTATGACTCATTTGAAAAACGAGAATTAATTTCATTGACTCAAGACAAGAGTCGACTCTTACGTTTGAAAGACAATAACTTTATATACGGTGCACTTTCAGATTTAAGACTTTGCAGGATGTTTTCATTCACTTAGGGCTATGTTACACATGTGACATGAAAGGTAATTTAAAAAAATCCATAAAAGGGGCACTTTAACATAATTTATGTATGAAGTAAACATTTAACCTGTTCAATTTCTGCATTTGTAAAATGTCCTCCAGGTGTTTTTACCAAGGTGTGAACCTTTGCACCTATGGAAAGAAAGATGTTTAAAGTGTGCTCTCGTCAACAGATAAAGAACCAAACAATGGGATGACATTATTATTAGATTCATACCCATCCGCTCAGCGATTTCTGCGACTCGTTCTCCCCAGATTCCATTGATTGCAACGAGAACACTTTCTCCAGGCTCCACAATGTTGAACACTGCACATTCCATCGCAGTGTGGCCAGAGCCACTCATGGCCAGAGTCATGTTGTTACTGGTCTGAAAAGCATACTGGATTCCTTTCTTGATATCATTCATAATCTATGACAAAATGTGTGCATTGACTGTTAGAATCTTCAAAACAATAGTTCCAATTCAATAGTTTCCATAAAAGGCAGCTCAGATCTATGAATCAATTATTAAAAATATATTAAAATGACTTGACTAGATTTTTGTTTTTGTTTTGAAAAATCCAAACAAAAGTAAAACATATAGGTGGTGAAGCAGTCCAAAGATTCTGCCCAGAAGTCTCGTTTAAAGGCTGATATTCTAAAAGAAATGTTGGCACAAGTTTGGCATGTTTTCTTTATGATTATTTCTTAAATGCTTCATTTCTTTTTTTTGTTTTAAAATATTATATAATTTATATAATAAAGTATTTAAAATATTTTGTTTGTAAAATATAATTTAGCCTAATATTTCAATTATATTAAGCATCACATTTTTTAAAATAAAATGACGTTTTGAATATGAATATTTTAAGATATTTTTTTTACCTTGAAAAATATGTTTTTAATACGTTTTTGAAAATAATGCTTAAGTTGTTTTTATAGTCATGAAATAATTTAAAACATAAATTATTAGTTTTAGGCTAATGGTATTAATGGTTTTTAAAAATATGAAACCAACATGATTACAAAAACTACATTTCTAAGAACTTTGAACGAGCGTTTTAAACCTAGACTTTCTTATTTGCCATCGACCCATATCAAAGTTATAAAATGTGGTGGTGCAAAAACGCAGCGTAAAAATTACCTCAAACATTTCCGAGTGCATATGACCTATTATAGGTCTCCCCCCTGCCGCTAAAACACGAGGCGGCACATTGGAGGGTCCTGGTCCAAACAGGTACCGGAATGGAGCCTCGAGCGGCCGGAGCATGCACGCCGGTGGAGGGATGGTCACGGAGGACATCCCGCGATGGACGTTGTGTTTGGTGGACGACCGCGCGCATTCTAAAGGCACCTTCTTCGCCAAACGCGCGCATCTGGATAGGACAGTCCTTGGCATCATGTTTCTTCTCTCTGTAGTTCAAAACTTTGCGTTCGTTCATTTTAAACAAACGGGTCTCTGACCCCTGGAACACAGAGCAACATGCGTCATGTTTTTGGCACAAAATCCCCCCGCCCTTCATCTTCCAAACAAGGTATAACGGTTCAGAGGAAGATATGAGGGATGTTCTGAACAGCATGACAAAATAGAACAGGGTGGTAGTAGTAGCACAATGATCGAGAAGCTGTCCTGTGTTATTATCAACCTGTGTGTTTTTTTCGTTTTTTTCGTCCTTTGATTCCATATTTTAACCTCACTGAGCAGAGCACAGGTGTTTATCTGAACTTTTTCACAAAGTTAAACTGCCCTGTACTAAGAGGATTAAAATGTTTTGGTCGACAGGGATTTAAATGCAGTATTTCACATTTTGAATGGATATCTATAGCCTATATTTATTATATTTAAATATAGTTTGATGCTGGTTTAGTTAGTTTAAAACTTCTATACCCTAGGTAAAGAGAAATATGTTGAAGTAATAATTTTGCATAAATGTTTTATCAAACAGACAAAAGTGAGTTTTTGTTTACATCCGTTACAAGGTGCTCTTGTTAACCAGCTCAGTATGTCGATTGGTTGTTGTAAACAAACACAAATGAACAACATTGATACTTACAACTCGCCTCATTTGTCTCTCACTTGGCCTGTGCACATTGCATTAGATTTTCAGAGCATGTTATGTATGGCTGGTGCACATATAATTCGAATATTTCTGTTTACAAACTTTAAGAAATTTTGTTATTTTGATTCTCAATTTTTAATGTGGTTTTATTTCAGTGTTTAAAAGAACAAATGTCTATGGTAAGTACAGTGAAGGGCAACTTGTGCGATTTAGAAAGTTCACATCAGCTGAACATTATTAAGACTTAGTATACTACTATAATTTCTATAATGTAATGTATCTAGTAACTAAAATCAAATTGTATTATTTTAATTATGTAATGATTATGTGACTTTAAGTATTTAATATTCAGCTATATTTAATTTGATCATTTTTGTATAAATGAATTAGCAAAGTGTTTACATGAATAGATTGTTCTGTTCCCATTCAGCACTAAAATGCTTACTCTGTACAAAACGACCTGATCAGAACAGTGATTCTCCACAAACACACCAGTCTTGTGTCATAGGAAGCAGAGGCTGATGTCAGAGCAGGGACTTTGACCAGAGCACTGGTCCCCATCACTTATCCTGCAGTAAATAATTAGTCTGCACAGTAAATAAGTGGAAACGCAATGTTTACCCTTGTGTGCCCTTTGCACTGTGGTGGGGCTCGACAACACCCACTTCACAAGCCAGAGAGATGCAAGCCATGCTTTTGTGAAAGACAAGACATGTATGCAATGCATATTGACTAATGGAGACTTGGTTGACCTTCAAATGCTAATTCAAAAATTGAGCATATATTTAAATTGACATCCACTTGTGTAATGTAGTGAGCAGAATGATGTTAGCTGCCCAGTAGATGGGGCTGTTCTGCTAAAACTATTTTAGTCCATTGAAGTTATTACATTTTTTATTTGACTTTACAATATATTGATCTTCAAAAAAAAGTTTTTTCTTGCTTATGCATCAGAGTAAAAAAGTTGATAATTGTGTCTCTATATTTCACAATGTTATTTTTTTATTATACTTTTTATGTTTTACATTGAATATTTAACAAGGTTTCAGAAACAGTGTACATGTCCTGGGAGAACTTTCCTTATACGCCCCACCCACTTTTCCCCAAAATAACCACCAGATAAAGTCAAGATATATATTTGTTGTTGCTATGATATGGACTAAGTTGACAAGAGTGATTTAGAAGTCATCAATGTGAAGCATACACTGAGAGAAAACGGATTTCACGTTAAGTGATATAATTTTCAGAAAGAAAATTATTGCTTGTAGTTTTGCAGAACATCAGTTATATATTATATGAGAATAGTAAGGCCTGTAGTTAGGGAGTACATAATTATTTAGGGAAAATCTGATTATATTTTTAGGATGACAATTTTTTCCTAACCTAATCTGTGGCATAAAACACCCCCAACTTGTGGGAAAACGACCCAGGGAGCATCGCTTCCCATAATCACTGTAGTTACCATGGTCTGAATATCACATCATTTGCTTTTCCGTGGTTGAATAAAAATATTTGGACTTTATATTTAAAAATTACCTCAAGGTAGCATCAGATAGCTAGTTAGCATCAGCTAACAATATTTTTCAAATAGGCTGATTTTCAGCATGCAAATATTCATATTTATCTATTGTTATTTTGGCTGCATTCTTCATGTTAAGCTAAAACTGCGTGTACTCTGATTTAGCTGTAAATGTATAAAGCAAATTGCTTTTTTCAGAATGGGACATTTTTGTGGGGCAAAACGCCCCTTGGTACAAATTAAATTTTTGTTAAAAATCTATAATAACATGAAAACTCTGGACATTTTTCACACGTGGTTTATAATGTATGCATTGTCACTGAAAACTAGGAAAACTATTCAAGACACATTTAACTTTTGTTTTTAGAGAAAAAAAATGACATGCTTAAGGAGGGTTTCCCCCCACTACCAAACACCATTGAAAATGGTTCAGTCTATATTACTTTGTACAGCTATCAAAGTAGTTTACATTTTTGACAAAAAAAAAAATGTATGTACACACTGAACCAAAACTTTTGTATATAAGATTTTTTTTGTTTTCGAGAGAAGTCAATCATTTATGACAACATATGCTTTTACATTGCTTTAACTCATCAAAATAGTTCAGCAATTTGTAACTTTTTTTTTTTTAATGTCATACAAGATTCAACTTTTTTAAAGTCAGTTTAATGTAATTTAAATTGAAATTACATACTTAAAATTTTAAGGCAGCGACTTGTTTGAAAGTTTTCACCAATTAAGGTGTTTATTTGATCAAAAATATACAATTATGTGATATTAACGATTTAACTGTAACTTGGTATAATACTTGAGCTGTTTTCAATTTTAACTTATTATAAAATATAATTTATTCCTGTGATGGCAAAGCTGAATCTTCAGCAGGCCTTACTTCAGTTTTTTCTTATTACTTCAAACATATCTTATTATTATCGATGTTGAAAATAGTTGTGCTGCTGCAGTCTTCAGTGTCACATGATCCTCCAGAAATCATTCTAATATGCTGACTTGGCATTCAAGAAACATTACTTAATATTATCAATGTTGAAAGCAGTTGTGCTGCTTAATATTTCAGGATTATTTAGTGATTGAAAGTTCAAAAAGCTTTATTTGGAATATCAATCTTTTGTTCCAAATAAATGTCTTTACCATCACTTTTGATCTATTTAACGCCATCCTTGCTGAAAAGAAAATGTATTTCTTTAAAAAAAATATTACCCCAATTTTTTACTATTATTATTATTTTAAATAATTCAGATCCCCTTTTTTTAAGTGAACCCAACTTGTTTGTCTCCTTGCATAAGCTTAGCTGGCACCCTCTACCCTTCATAATGAGTTCATTGAGAGGGATGTGCTGTGCAGGCTGAGACACAGACTCTGCTGGCTACGCTTGGAATTTAAAATGAGCTCTTTGTGCTTTTAACCCTGTGGTTTATATTCGAGGACACGGAAGCAAATCCATGACCGTGGTCTTTTTTAACAGCGTCCTGTGATGCTGTTATCACACCCTTCCTTTCTGTCTGTGGCTCTCAGCCTCCCATTCTCTCTTTCACTCCCTCCCTCCCTCTCTCTCTCTCCCTCCCTCCCTCTCTCTCCCTCCCTCCCTCTCTCTCCCTCCCTTCCTCTCTCTCCCTGTGCTGCATCAATGCCGCTAGCTCCCACACTGATGATGTCATCAGCGACTCACGGCTGATCAGCATCCTTGGCTCCACCATAAGAGCCATTTTGTGTTAGTCTGAAGAAACACTCTCTCTCAACACATCCTCACATCCATTAACCCCTCCCTCTGCTTGGCTCTTCTTGATGCACCACTGCGTACCAGGCCCTGCAAAACCAGTCTCCCTCAGTCGGATGGTCTTGCCAGGGGGGGCTCCACCTGCATTGATGTCGCTGAACTAGGGAGAGGCTGAGAGCCTATAGGAAAAAAATAAAACAACTGGGTGAGGAAGAAGACGGCAGATGGAAGCAGACTTGATGGAATAACTCGCTGCTGTCCGCAATCTCAACAGGATATTGCCATCAGGAATCAGTTAAGTGAGGTCTTGATTATTGTTTGTTAAGGCCTATTTTATAACCAGTGTGCATGTCTCTAATGAGAATAAGGAGGGTGGTGCACTATTCCACTCTTGTTTTGTCCGGAAAGCCCCACAGAGGCTGGTGGAATACAAAACAGTCAGCAAAAAAATGAAAAAGATCTGGAGATAGATGTTTATAAAAGGAAAACTATCTTCACAGAATAGATCAAATTTGATCTTGTACTATAATGATACTATTATAGCACATCAATTGTTTTATTATTATTGGATATCAAAGGACATTTTTGTCAGTCTTATTTACATGTATTGACAGCTCTGAGTTTGGCCACAGTGCTGAAGGATGCTGTTTATGTTGGAAGGGTGAGGCCATGTCATGAAATCTGGGCCTTTTTCGTCATTTAGATGTTTTCAATTTCAAAGTCCGGTCAGATTGAACTGATAATTACTGAGTGAAATGCCTTATGAATAACGATGTAGGCTGCCGTATTATTTATTGTATAGTATTATTTTGAGGTGCGTTAGTTAGGGGTATTTAAAGTAGCCTACGCACCAATATTTGTGGAGGAGGAAACGATTTACTTATTTAATATCGGACATTCGAAATTCGATATGTTTGGACTCAAGATTCTGAGAAAATAGTGCCACAGACTTTAACACCCCAAGTCTAACGTTACCTCGACGCGACACCCTCGAGCGCTCCTATTGTTGTAGCCTACAATGCAAACTATTGATGTCGATTATAATAGTGTAATATAGTTTCATTGATTATAACGTTGGGAGCGTTTTTATTTGTCGCGTCCTTAGCAGTGTATGGGGTGTTACTGCCGCATCACAGCATCTACGCAGAGGCTGCTGCTCTAAATATAAACAGATGAAATATTATAACCTTGTTTATGATATCTGCTTGTCCTCCGTGATTTGCTTAATGGCCGTTGAAACGGATTCATTGCGTTTGTTTTGCCGGGTGGACTGAAGGAAGCTGACGCAAATGCCCGTCCATCACTGATTCATGACTGTATTGGCTGACGGTCAGGGCAGCCATTTTCAGTAGACTCTGCGAGGACTGTGTGTGCGCGAATAACATTTTCTCAATGCGCCGTAATGTGTACAAACATAACTGTGATTTTCCACTCGAAGGATGGAACCCAGCCCAGTCTTTTTCTGGATATGAGAACAGTCAATGGACAAATCTTGTTCAAATTTAGACTACAGCTTGTTTTTAGTTGGCTACATTGTATTTTTTAATATTTCACTTATTTTTGACAACGGGTAGGTACAGCTATATATCCCACTTGAAGTTGTTGCCAATAAAACAAAAAAAGAATCAACTGTTTATGAACAGGATAATTTTCCGTATTAAATGTTGAAATATAGCCCACATTTGGTTCTTTATTAGTAAAGAATGAACAGTTTTTCTAATCCATCACTGATTTAAACCATGATTTGTAACCTAATATATTTTGTAGTACGAAATAATTTAAGCTACATAACTTTGACCCACTTCCTTTTCTTTTTCCCCTTTAATGGATTAAGATATACAATTGGGCAGTTATCATGATGAGTTATTATGTGAGATGTCATAGTCTCTTAAGAGTTGTTAAAATGAAATGTCACTAACCCAGGGTATGATTTACAGCATGTAGGCATTGTAACATGTGAACAACAGGTTAGTTATTTTGTAAGGCAAATGTGCCCATATGAATCCTAAACCTGTTTGTAAGCCTGTTGTGCTATAAAGCTAGTTGTAGAGGTTATGAATTCACATAGCCAGGCTATCAAGTGTACAGTAATCTGCTGAATGTGATAGTCCTGATGAGTCATGGTCTGGATCTCAGAGAGCTCGATCCATTACCTAAATTAGTTTATCAATAGCGTAACTTAGCCAGTACAATATCCTGAACAGATTCATGGGATTTTTCTTTAATTATATATTGTCTTTATTATTTCTAAGTGAATTGCTGAGGTACTAAATCTAAAGTGTAGGCTTTAACACATTTCCTGCCTCGTTTTGCATCTATACTGTAGTAGGCCTACTCTTTATTCTATAGTGAAGTAAGTTTCATATAAAGAATAGAAATGTTCATAATTCATACCCCTTTTATATATATATATATAAATATATGATTGCAACACATAGCATGTCAGTGTTTCTCTCTACAGGTGGCAGGTGGCCTCTGATTCCTGGCAGGGCTTCGTCCAATCAGATCCTGTGCAGTAGCAAAGCCCCAGCACTCAGACACCATGGCATGTGCCTCGGTGAAAGTAGCTGTGAGGGTCCGACCCTTCAATTCACGAGAGATTGGAAAAGATAGCAAGTGTATCATCCAGATGTCAGGCAACACCACCAGTGAGTGCTCTTTCTAAACATCTGTTTTCACTTGCTGTCAATGATAATTTGAACTAATTTAAGTAAGAGATGCATGCCATTGTGCTCACTATGCTGTAGTAATAATTTATGATTGTAATGAAATATTTATTCTGATGGTCTCTCATCAGCACCCCCATGAGAGAAAATATTGCATCTCTAGGCTTACGGGGTTGAAAATGTCAAAGGGGTCATGCTTTTGGTTTTGGTAAAGGTTAGCTTTAATTGATTGGGTGTGCTGTCACCACCTGATTACATTTGTTGACTATTTGTTTCATAGTAACAAAAATATATATTTTTTTGGTATTTAGTTTAGAATGTTAGCAATTTATATGTAATATTCTTGCATTAATCCATGAAAACAAAAATATGAGGGAAAACATCACATTTTCACTTAGAGATGGAGACTGGTTCATCTTATGTAGTTTGATGCGGAGAGTGGCACAATAACACTAATTATTTATCACTATGATGAAACAAAGCAAGATAATATTGCCAAAATGATTAAAAAAAATTGAAATATTTTGAATGGAAAATACTATTTCATGGACTGTAAGAAATATGGTAGAAACTTTATTTTGATGATCCCTTTTGAATGCTTCTTGACTATAGTCTATAACTAATTTTGCAACTACATATCAACTAACTCTCATTAGAGTATTAGTAGACCTACTGCTAATATTTGCTAATTCTTTATGATGATGGTCCTGCAACAGACATTCTACTGACTAAAAGTAACTTTGCAACTACATGTCAACTTATGACTCTAACACATAATGAGAGTTAGTAGACATGTAGGTGCAATGTTACTTATAGTCAACAGAATATGTTAAAGGGACCATCAAAATAAACTGAAACCAGAAATATTCATCTCTGTTTCATTTTCTTAACTCATGGAGCAAAAAGCTTTGTATCCTTGCTGTACATGTTCATAAACATTGTCCATTTCAGGCCAATATGTGGCATTTCAAGCCCCCATTTCTAGAGCAGCTCCAAAAACTGTAAAGCGTCCTTTTGTAAGCCTGAAGCGTGAGTGGGAAAACAGAGTCAGCTGATGCAGAGTGTGAGGTCAGACACACTGCACGGCTTTGTGCTAGTGAGAGGACGCAGGGAGGTTCATGACCTCATTCCCGGAACCCAAGGGATGGCATGATTCACGCTTCCTTAGACTCATCTGTCTTGAAACATGCCTATTATGCATATAGCCTGGTATATTACCAGTATGCTGTTATGATGACTACATTGAGATATTAAATGATTGTTTATATTTTTTTCATTTTTGTAAATGGCTTTTGTGTATAAATAAACAGACAGTCAGGTCTTAATTTATATAAATGGCATATTATTTGTAGTTAAATATAAATTATTTGTTTATTTGGAGTGTACTTTACTGTTCAAAAATTTGGGGTTGGTTAGTGTTTTTATATACGTTTTAATATTAAGGAAAGAAGTCTGTTATACTCACTCTCTATTTATTTGATCAAAAATACAGTAAAAATAGTAATAATGTGAAATGTTATTACAATTTAAAATAGCCTAACAGTTTTTCTATTTTATTAAAAAAATTATAATTATTCCTTTGATGTCAAAGCTGAATTTTCAGCATTATTACTCAGTGTCACATGGTCCTTCAGAAATCATTCTAATATGCTGATTTGCTGCTCAAGAAACATTTCTTAATATTTCCAATGTTGAAAACAGTTGTGCTGCGTAATATTTTTGTGGAAACAATTTTTTTTCTTTTCATGAACAATATTTTATGAATAAAGAGTTTAAAGGAACAGCATTTAACAAAAATCTTTTGAAACATAAATGTATTTTCTGTCACTTTTGATCAGCTGGATTAAAATATTATTATTATTTTTTTTAACAAATTTTGGGCAGTAGTGTATAAATATATTTACAAGAATAATGACGTTGCTCTATCCTCATTATGAGGTTTTTAGCACCGTCTTTTTGGCATAAGAGATTGCAGGTCTGATCATGAATGAAATTAAATTAAATGAAAATGGGAATATAGTTTAATGTATGGTAGTTTGTTGTTTTGTCCATTAGATTGTAGATGTATTCTTATAGATGTGTTCTTTTTGCTTTCTAGCAATTATAAATCCAAAACAGCCAAAGGAGAACAAGAGCTTCAACTTTGACTATTCCTATTGGTCGCATACGACGGTGAGTTTCTTGACACATTAACTGGTGAATCTGCCTCTTATGCAACTCACTGCTGCTATTTTTAGTTCTACTATGATCATGGTGGCTGTTCTTGAGACATTTAAGATGATTTCCCTTGGGGCTCTGTGTGTTTCTGTCTTCAACAGCCAGAAGATGTGAACTTTGCATGCCAAAGACAGGTTTATAAAGACATAGGGGAGGAAATGCTTCTGCATGCCTTTGAGGGATATAACGTCTGCATCTTTGCCTATGGGCAAACTGGGGCCGGAAAGTCATATACCATGATGGGCAAGCAAGAGAAAGACCAAGAAGGCATCATCCCATTGGTAGTATACTATAATACCATGTCTTATTGACATTATCACTGTCTTTGATATTGTAGCAAATAGCTCAGATGCTTCCAAGTTTGTGGAAAAACTTTCTCAATGCTTAATCTCTCTGTGACAGCTATGTGAGGACCTGTTTACCAAGTTCAATAACAATAATGACAACAGCATGTCATACTCAGTTGAGGTAAGAGCAACACCTTCATCATAAATTGCATTCTTAACAGAATCGGTGGAGCAAGTGAAAATTGTTCTTGGTTTTTTTCAGGTCAGTTACATGGAGATCTACTGTGAGCGTGTGCGGGACCTTCTGAACCCAAAGAACAAAGGGAATCTGCGTGTGCGAGAGCATCCTCTGATGGGGCCGTATGTGGAGGACCTATCAAAACTGGCTGTTACTTCCTACAATGACATTCAGGACCTGATGGACTCTGGAAACAAGGCCAGGTGACACAAATTTTAGTGTAGTATGGGGCATCTCTGAATTACACTACCCTTCAAAAGTTTTGCATAATTTTGAAAGTAGTCTCAAGACTGCATTTATTTGATAAAAAAATTTAGTAACAACCATGGTACATTTATGTTTTTCAGGATTGTTTGATGAATAGAAAGTTCAGCATTTATTTATTTGAAATCTTTTGTAACATTATAAACGGACACTTTTGAATTACACTATTAATTTATTTAAAAAAAATACTACTGTCCCCGAACTTTTGAATGGCAGTGTATTGCTGTACATAATATTGAGGGTATAGAGCCTAAATGTAAACAAGTTGAAAGTTGTACTTATCTAAAAAGAAGCTTAAATCCTTACTTTGTATTTGAATGACAAGAAAATGTATTTGTTAAGCACTGAAATTGAAGAAATCAATTCACCACTGCATCGCTTTTGCTCACCATGCTGTTCATTCGCAGGACTGTGGCGGCCACCAACATGAATGAGACCAGCAGCCGCTCCCATGCTGTATTCAACATCATCTTCACACAGAAACGACATGATAGTGATTCAGAAAACACGTCTGAAAAGGTACCGCATCCTCTCCTTCAGCCTTTCCCACCAGGCCTCCATGTATAGCTGTGTTTAGCATTGTTCTATATGAGAATATGTGACTGCCTGTTCAGAAATAGACTAGAATGCACAAGTAGGTGAGTGGACTCCCTGCAGTTCGAACATCACTGATGGATGTTGGCAGTTTGACAGTTGCTGAACTTGCTGGTATGTGCATTAGAGCGCGTTACTGTTCTGAGACACAACATTTTCGCTCTCGAACAGGTCAGCAAAATCAGCTTGGTCGACTTGGCAGGGAGTGAGCGGGCGGATTCTACTGGAGCTAAAGGCACTAGACTTAAGGTGAGTCACTTTAAGTTCAACAGAGTTTCATGAAATGTGTCATTTCAGATAAGTGCATCCATTAAATGCGCATGCTTTGTCCCTTTTCTAGGAAGGAGCCAATATCAACAAATCTTTAACAACACTGGGCAAAGTTATCTCTGCGTTGGCCGAGATAGTAAGAATTCTTTCAATTTAAATAGGAATGTTCTGTTGTTAAAAGAAAAGTAAAGATCTGTAAACATTTTAAAAATGTTTTATTTTGTTTTGTAGGACTCTGCACCAAACAAGGTGAGTATCGGTTGAATCTTTCTGTAATAATCGAGCATTATGGCTATAGCTTTGACAATTGACATGGCTTCTGTTCTGCCTACAGAACAAGAAGAAAAAGAAAGTTGAGAGCTTTATTCCATACAGAGATTCAGTTCTGACATGGCTGCTGAGGGAAAACCTTGGTACGAGGCTTCATACACCTTGCACACACCTTCTTAACAATAATCATTGCTCTCCATCAATTAAAACATTTCATATTGCAGTCAACATGGTCAGTTTAACTGTGGTATGGTCCAAAAACAAGAAAAACTTTCCTAAAGGTCACAATGTTTTTCATTTATCAGGAGGTAACTCTCGCACTGCCATGATAGCAGCTCTAAGCCCTGCTGATATTAACTATGATGAGACACTCAGCACGCTCAGGTAAGAACAACATGATGCCTTAAAGGCATTACTTAATATTAGACTAATAGGGTCACGAAATACTACACACTGTATACTACTACACAAAACAATGATCATTACCCTCATGTTGTTCCAAACTCATATGACTTTTGTTTGAGGAAGGAGAAGTTTAGCTGAGTGTTAATGGTGCTCTGTTGTCCATTTAATGAAAGTAAATGGCGACCAGAAGCTGCAAGCTCTGAAAATGACTAAAAAGCACCATAAACATATTTCAAACAAATAATTCCAGAAGACTTTGGATTCAGTGTGCAAGTCTTATGGCTTACTTGGTTACAGTATATGGATAATGTTGCTGTAAAGGAGTTCACGTTCACTTTCATCGTATAGAAAAAATGTGTGAACATGCTACATTTCTTCTTTTCTGTTCCATTGAATAAAAATAATAATACAGCATTTGAATAACAATTGAACAAAATGACAGAATGTATTTAGTTATTTTATTTTTCGGGCTAAAAAGCCATTCTTCCGGGCTGAGTTCAGCCTGTTCAGAGTTCAGTCTGAGTTGTGATTACTACCAGTTTATGTTGACTGACTCTAAATACTGGACTATTTAGGACATTCTGATGCTGTTTTTGGATAGTTAATAGCAATATCACTGTCACAGATATGCTGACCGAGCCAAGCAGATCCGTTGCAACGCCGTCATCAACGAAGACCCCAACAACCGCCTGGTGCGTGAGTTGAAGGAAGAGGTGGCTCGTCTGAGGGATCTGCTCTATGCTCAGGGTCTTGGAGACATCATTGAGAGTGAGTCACCTGTGATGCATTTCAAACAGAGGAGTGACAACATTTCACTCTTCTTAAAACTGAATTTAAAATGCAAATGATGCCAAGACTATGATCCTAGAAAAGCAAATATTCTCTACAATTACATTATCAGAAACCTGAGGGTCAGACAGCTCTAGGATTGTGTCTGAAGGATTTGTCTTCTCTCCCTGTTTCTCTCAGCATATCGGGCACAAGCTCCTGGGATGTCTGCTCTCAAATGTGTGTATTTTTGGCACTCTAAATGCTTCACAGCTTACAATAACCCAGGGGTCGGCAACTTTTTTTTTTTTCTTAAGTTTATTTGATTTTTTAATTTGTAATAAAGCCATATTTTTTGAGCGCAAAAATAAAGCAAGCAGTGCCAAAGATAGTCAAACATGCAGGACTGTGACCTGGACTGCGCAACTCATATGATATAGACATTTATTAAGGTTGCACACAGGTCAGTTTTCGATTCATCTGATACATCATGATTTTTCTTAAATTTTTGCTTGAGATTTTTGCATTATTTGAGATTTCACCAAAAAATGAAGATTCTGTCATTATTTGATCACCCTCATGTCATTCCAAACATGTATGGCTTAATTTCTTCTGCTGAACATAAAAGAAGATATTGTGAGAAATGTATTTTTTCCCAATGGAAGACAATGGGGTCGAATGTTGATTGGTTGCCAACATTCTTCAGAATATCTCCCTTTGTGCCCCATAGAAGGCAGAAAGTCATACAGGTTTGGAGCAACATGAGGTTGAGTAAACAATGACAGAATTATTTTTTTTTGAGTGAACCTTTAATATGAGGAATATTGCCACTTAGAGTTTTGGATATTTATGGATAAACTTTATGGAATTATGGAGGTTTAAAGGAAAGGGGCATGCCTTTAATCTGATTTGTCAGTGAGTGTATTATTTAAATATTTAAATATTATTTTGTTTTGCAATTCAGATCATACAACATTTCCTCTCCAAAGACTATTTTTACCCATATTTGCTGCTTGACGAGTGTTAATTTTGGACTTTGACTTCAACATTTTATAATAAACAACTGAATAATATTACAATCATATAACAATTATAAATCCTCTGTCTTTTTAATGCGTCTGCCAACATTGACCATTCGTAATGTTGCCGACCCCTGCGATAACCAAAGCAGGAATCTCTGGACCACCAAAGTCTATGCTGTGTGATTTTATCTAATCAGTTTAAATAAAACGTATTATTCTGACATAATTGTACATTGCTGCTCTGATGGTCCAGAGGTGCTCTAGAGGTTTGCTTGAAATGTGCCTCTATGTAAAGCACAGGCATGTAGTTCTGTGCAGTCACAGATCAGTATTACATTGAGTGTTCAGTTCATCTCCATGCTCATTGTCTCAAGCATGGTCCAATGAATTTGAGGCATGAAGGGAAAATGTTTTTGATCTTCTGATTTACTTTTTTTTTAAAAAAACACACACACACTCACACACAACAGCGTCTGAAGTCCTCAAATTGATGCCGTCTGCCCCGCGCTCTGCAGCTTTATAACCTCTTTAATTCGCTGTTGACCTTTATGTTTGACACTTTCTACTCTTCCTCCTTCCCCTTCTTTTCTGTTTCCATGGTTTTCCTTTTTCTCTTACCTCAATTTTCTCCTTGACTCTCCAACCTGTCATTCCCACTTGTTGCCCAGACTTGTCCAGTTACAAGACTAATATCAATAGCATCCAGGCTGTCAATCAAAGGGGTGATTTCTCCACAGTGACCCATGCCATGACAGGGATGAGCCCCTCCCCCTCTCTCTCTGCCCTGTCCAGCCGAGCTGGCTCCATCAGCAGCCTGCATGACCGGATCATGTTCAGCCCAGGAAGCGAGGAAGCCATTGAGAGGCTGAAGGTGAGCGAGAGGGTGGTGGGATGACTGAATAAGGGGCAGTGCTGATATTTTGAACGTTGACCTCTTTTCCAACTAGGAAACTGAGAAGATAATCGCAGAACTCAATGAAACTTGGGAAGAGAAGCTTCGCCGCACAGAGGGCATTCGAATGGAAAGGTTGGAGATCCCTGGGAGGGCTTTTATCTTGAAATGTGTATGAAATTATGTGTATGAAATTATTCAAGTTTCTTAGTTCATTTGTCAAAAAACATCTATTGTCTTTAGGGAGGCACTTTTAGCTGAAATGGGTGTGGCGATGAGGGAAGATGGAGGAACTGTTGGAGTCTTTTCACCAAAGAAGGTTAGAGGATTGTTTAGTGTATTCTAAAAGGAAGCTAGTCAAGTCATATGCTTCAACGAGCACTTCTTTATGTTTCAGACTCCACACCTGGTCAACCTCAATGAAGATCCACTGATGTCTGAGTGCTTACTATACTACATTAAAGATGGAATCACCAAGTAAGAATGTTGTTTATTTACAACCATGATTTTTACCCATGGACCTTTGTGGAGCCTCAAAGTCTCTGTGGACAGATATATTAAAAGGGCCACCTTGCCACCATATATGTATAATTTTTTTTAAACAAAACAAAAAACATTTATGATGTATTTTTACCCAAAATCTGTTGCTCCGACGATCAATGATTAATAAAAACATGTATTTTTTTCAGCAATCATACACTATGGGAGTAGTGAAAAGCACATTTGTGCCTTTAGCCCAGTTGTACCCTAAATTAAATCCAGGATAAAAATTATGGTTTAAATGTTAACCTGCTTATTTTTAAACAATATTTTTAGTTTGGTGCACAGAATTATTAGATAAAACCAGAGAATGTCTAATAAGGGGAGAACTGCCACTCTCAGTAAACTTCCGGCTTCTGACTGGTTGCAGTTCCACTCTGGTTCCATATGAGGGCGCTCACAGGACGAGTGCAGAATGAATGGAGGTCTATGGAGCTATACCCCTCAAAATCCACTTTTCTCAGGATATAATTTTTTGTCTAGTAATTTTAATGTTGTATTCGAAAGGAGATGCAAAGAAATTACACATTGCTGGGTGTTAGATTTTTTAGAGTCTCTTATTTGCTTTAAACGGTATTTTAAAATGTCAATGATACACATCGTACGACCAGAGATACTGCTTTACGGCAATCCTTCAGTCACTTTGGTGCTTTCGCGCTCTGCACTTTCTTTTCTCTCGAGGCATCGACAACACCGCGGACACAGGTAAACACACGTGCTAGAAGAGTTTTTGCTAGCAGACATTCTGGTCCCGCTTCAGATGCCACGATCCCATCAAGTGCTATCTCTGGTCGTAATCAGTCCTTCACTGACCAATCAGTGTTCATTAGCAGAATGCTAGCGTGTTATGGGCAACAACAACTCAACCTGTAAGAAATCGAAAGGACAGTTCATTCAACTTTCGACCTATAACCCATGTTGAACTTGCAAAACCTTCAATCAAATCTGAGATTTATCAACGGCAATCGGGTGAAAGAGACAAATTTAGCCGTCTAGCTCCATAGACTCCCATTCATTTTTGCACTCAGGCGATCGCCCCCAGTGGAACTCTGGAGGAACTACAACCAAAATTCGGTACAATAGGACTTAATAGGGAGTGGCCAGGCTCCTCCGTAGACTGGCTTTGATAAAACCTTGAATTTTAACTCAATCATTACTGGTGCAACTCACCATGTAATGTGTAGCAGTAAATAATGCTTCACATATGTTTAATTAGTGTTAGTTTTACAGTTTTGAGTAATTCATTGTTAAAATTGTGTAATAAAGACAATTTGACCCACTGTTCTAAAGAGAAAAGTATATCCAAATGAATTATTGATTTGTATTGCAGTCATTGAGTGATATTCAAGTTTATTCACCAGAAAAGCCAGTAATTATTGCTAAATTGCTAGTAATACATTACTACTACAGATATTTATTGTGGTCATGCTTAACTACTTCATAATGCCTAATATTCCTGTACTATATGTTCAGTTAATCATTAACTACTGGTGTGTTACCAATATTTTTTAATAAAAAAATAATAATATTTATTGATATTAAATTATCATTATAATCAATATCAGATTTGTCCAATATCTATTTTGTATTTATCTGTATTTTTTCCCCTTTATTCTGACATATGGCCTCCGTATTTTGTTCTGCAGGGTTGGCCGTGAGGATGCCAGGAGTCGGCAGGACATTGTCCTGAGTGGCCATTTCATTCAAGACGAACACTGTATCTTTACTAGTAGTACAAATGCCTCAGGAGAGGGTACGGTGGTCCTGGAGCCCTGTGAGGGAACAGAGACTTACGTTAACGGCAAGAGAGTGACAGAGCCCACTGTTCTCAGATCAGGTAGCTCTTCAGTTTCCAGGCTGAAAACAGATTCAGTCTGATGAACAACACTTTTTTTGGTGCCTGTAAGACCCAGTTGTGACTCCGTCTGTAATCTTAGGTAACCGGATCATTATGGGCAAGAGCCACGTGTTCCGTTTCAATGACCCAGAGCAAGCACGGCAAGAGAGGGAGAGGACCCCGTGTGCAGACACACCTGTGGAGCCGGTGGACTGGGCCTTTGCCCAGAGAGAGCTATTGGATAAACAAGGCATTGATATGAAACAAGAGATGGAGCAAAGGTAGCACTTTTGCCACTAGCCCTTTTGTGGTTCTAAAACAGCATGAATTTTTATCATCCATGACAATTACATCGAAAGGCACAAACAGCCCATCTAAAAACACCAGATAAACCAAATAGCAAACCAACCAAACTATGATTAATTTCAGGTACAATATCTAGTTTTTGTGGCTTTATTCTGATGCTTACATCATTTACAGGTTACAGGAGCTGGAGGACCAGTACCGCAAGGAGAGAGAAGAAGCAAGCAACCTTCTGGAACAGCAGAGACTGGTAAGCCATTTTAGACTAGGAAGAAGAACTTAATTAGTCTATAAGTGGTTAAAACCGGAAGAAGCTGGCAATTTAACCATATGTAACATACATTTTTGTTTAGGACTATGAGAGTAAGCTGGAAGCTCTTCAGAGGCAGGTCAACTCCAGATATTACCCAGAAACCACAGAGGAAGAGGAGGAACCAGAAGAAGAAGGTGGGTAAAACAGTTTGAATAACATGCTGTACATCTGATTAATATATATATCAAATACAATAATAAGTTAGCAAATTTGTAGATAACAGATAAAAAAAAAAAAAAAAGGTTTACATGTTTCCGAGACATCTAATTTGAAACGGGTTCATATTTTGATCCTGCAGTGCCGTGGACAAAGCGGGAGACAGAACTGGCTCTCTGGGCTTTCCGGAAATGGCGATTCTATCAGTTCACCTCTCTCAGAGACTTGCTCTGGGGAAATGCAATTTTCCTCAAGGAGGCTAATGCCATTAGTGTGGAGTTGAAAAAAAAGGTACATTGAAATCAATTTAGGTCAGCCTGATGATTATTGTATGAAATCATTGCATTTGTTTTTATTTTATTTTTATAAGTTACACTCCAACTTTTTTTTCTTCTCTGCAGGTTCAGTTTCAGTTTGTGCTGTTAACAGACACACTGTACTCCCCGCTGCCCTCTGACCTCCTGCCCCCCAGCATAGCCAAAGACAGGGAGAAAAGGCTGTTCCCTCGCACCATTGTAGCAGTAGAGGTCCAGGACCAGAAAAATGGTGCCACACACTACTGGACCCTGGACAAACTCAGGTGCAGTGAGATTAAATGTACATAATATGGCCACAAGAGTGAAGTCTTGCCCTGTAGTTATGGATCAGGAGTAAATTACCAATTAAAAGCAGCGACGTTGCTACTAACTACGTAGTTCACCTATTTTCAAAATGTTACGTCGCTTTTCCAGTAATGAGCTTTTTGCTTTTGCTGATGCTTTACTATTGTCCCTGCAGACAAAGACTGGATTTGATGAGAGAAATGTATGACCGAGCAGCAGAGGTACCCAGTACGGCAGTCGAGGACTGTGATCATATGATGTCCGGTGGTGACCCCTTCTATGACCGCTTTCCATGGTTCCGTCTGGTTGGTCGGTAAGTAATCAATAAGTCAAGCACAATCTGTATGCTGTGCAACTCTAAAGTGTCAAGTGGATGCTGGTTTTTCCACTGACGGGAAACTGCCTATGAATTGCATTATTCCTTCACTTTTGAGTGGAATGGCAAGCTATGTGCAGGCTTCGTTCAATGAGCAATTTTGCACGGATTTTTCAATATTCAGACAATCCAAATGCTAAACCTAAGCTTGAACACTCCTTACCAAACACACTAGATCATTAGCCGAACACAGACTCATGGCTGGGTTTATGCTGGCATACAACAATGCCTTACATGTGAGCAAGTGTGTGCACGTGTGTTGTACTAACCCAGTTCCCGTGTCTCCGGCTGCACCAGCACTCCCATTCTCAACACGTGCATGAGCGAGCGCATGAGTGACCTTACCCTCTCCCCCACCCTTTCCGACCCCGACTCTGACATAACCGAGCTTGCCGATGAGCGGCATTATGGGAAAGTCGAGGTGGAGGATGAGGAGTTGGAGGACCTGGACGATGAGATCTTTTTGGAGGACCCTGGCTCAGAGCTTGGGAGAGAGGAGGAGGATGGTGTGGGGGAGCACTGCCCAGGTGTCAGCGATGGCCAGGACCCCTTTTACGACCGCTGGCCTCTGTTCAGTTTAGTGGGAAGGTTGGTGAGGTTTCAGGAGCATGCTGTCAGAGGAAACTAGCTCTTTCACACTGAGACACAGACAACAGGGTCTGTTACAAGAATTTCCTACCAGGGCATCAAACACATGAACAGCACCGGCAAGGGTCACAATATCTGTTGCCAAGATTGATTAAATAAATAAATAGCATTATGTCAACAATATACATATCCATTTATTAATAAAAATAGTAAAAAATAATAACAATTCACTCTAGTTTACTTGATTTGAGTTTGAAAGTGTAAAACTGTTAGCCTGATCTGAAGGAAGTTATAGGCTCAATCCCAATTCACCCCTTGCCCCTACCCCTCCGTTTTGCGTGTTCACGTCTAGGGGTAGGGTGTCCTGATTCTTGTTGCGATAGAGGGGTAGGGCTACATAGGCCTCAGAACGGAGATTTTTTTAGAGGCACATTCCGAACGGAGGGCTACGAGAAAGTTCCCAGAATGCATCGCGAATCACCGGCGAGATGGCTTCACAAACGGTGAAAGAAAGTCACAATGTAAGTACGATGTACGATAACCATGGTTGTAATGCTATGGTCAAGGCCTAACGTTAGATTTGATTTTCTTCAAAACAATCATAAAAAAGAGATCGCTAATTCAGCCGCTAGCATGTTGCCTCGGTAACCAGGCAGACAGTGTTGCTTGCTTCATTACTAACGTTAATTACCTGGTAACGTTAATGAAGCTGAACTAAAGTAAAAAGCATTTGTTCTCACATGTCTTTATGAAGCGTGTGAATCAGTCCGGCATCGCGTGGTTATCGTGTAAACACAACACACTCAACTCAATTATAGCCATGTATTTTACATTGAAACATTTACTTTCGCTTTACACTACCAGCAGCCCATACGACAGATATTGCCACAGTGGAGGACGCCATATTGGTATCGTTGTCATGGAGAAATCCTGTAAAAACTTGTCGCTTCCGTAACGTCAGAGCCATCGTTGACGACTGATGACGTATCGGGTTCATGAAGGGTTGTTCCATTTCGTAGGGGAATATTTCAACCCCTTGGCCACTGTAACTCTGTTTTAAGGGCCATGGGGTACACTCAAAAACAAAGGGTAGGGGCAAGGGGTAAATTGGGATTGAGCCTTAATGCCTCTTTCTACATGTTTTCAACAACCTTTTTCCATTTTGGCATACAGTGTTGAATAGGCCATTTATATGGTACTTGAAGTGTTCAGTAACTGAATGAGAGGAAACCGAACAAAAGGAATAGCAAAGTGAAGATACTTCCTGTGAAAATCACAGTAGACTACTGACAGTAGACAGATCCCTAATGGATGTGTATCGTTACAAGGGGCAACTTTTTTGTGTTTTAAGTCATTTGAACATGGGTGACTTTACAGTACTAAATTAATATGCAAGTGTTTTAAATGCCAATCACATCAATTCTGCCCTGTTTTGAAAGATACGGAACTGAATGGCAGCATAATACATTTTTGTCTGCTCTTTTGCACCGAATTGGCATTCTCTGCAGAATTTCGTTGTTTCTGTGATCGGTATAAATCAGCAGATTGTTTTTTCTGAAGAGCTACAGCGCTCAAGATGAAAGAGCTGGTTTCGACTACAGCAGTTTCAATCAGGCATGCCAGAGCTAAAATTTTTATCAGGGTTTTGGATTGGCTCTCACACTCTCACTTCCTTGCACACATGCAACATACAAGATTTTTGACGTGTGTTGACTTTGATTTCTCATTTAAGATTAAATTCATGTATGTTAATGTCATTTCAGTTTTTTACTTTCCAGTTTGCATTTGGCCCAACAAGCCAAATTTGGAGTTTATTTTCTCACTAAACATTTTGTTTATCTGAGCATGCTGTATTTGCGCCTCACCAATCTTGTTGTAAGCTCCTCCCCTCTGGCCACGCCTCCTGCCACTCTTGACCCCTACCTGTCAAGCTTCGTCCAGCAACACATTGGGATCAAGAGGGCAGATCTGAAGTGAATTATTGAATTTGTTAGCCAATCTGTCACCAAACTTGACTGCATACAATGTCAGGGATTTCATAGACACATAATTGTGACATTGAATTGTAGTTAATCCTTCAATCAGTTACTGAAACATCAATAAAATATAGATGTGTGACAATGCAAATCTTCACCTGTGAGTATGACTTGGCAATTTAGACAATCAATCAGTCAAAAGTTATAGTGTAAAGTAGCTTGTGGTGCAGTTTTCCTCTATATGCATGTTCTTGAAACACTTCACCAACCCCCACAGAGACTAAAACCCTCGCTATCACCCGTTTCTATATCATTTTATGAGAATGGGGGCTATAATAAAGTATTCACAGATGAACCGCAGACCTACAGGGCACTTTTTAGCTTTCGCTGGAGCAGCTTCGTGTTTGGTTGCTTTTTTTATTTATCTGATGTTGTTGTCTAGTGGCAGTGTGGCTGAGTTGATCTTCACTGACATTTTTTCCCAACTTCTTTTCCCATTAATTTTAACCCTCTTTTTTTTCTTTTTTCTTTTCACCCCATCAACTGTCTCAAAAACCCCCTTCCTTCTTTGGCTCTCCTCCTTTTTCCCATCATCCTCTCCTTTTTCTCTCATAGGGCATTTGTATATCTGAGTAATCTGCTGTACCCTGTGCCATTAGTGCACCGTGTGGCCATTGTAAGTGAGAAAGGCGAGGTCAAGGGGTTCCTCCGAGTAGCAGTACAAGCCATATCAGGTAAGATCATCTTCATTATGCTTTGACAAATCTATTTTGATCAGATTGCAAGCAGAAATTAAACTGACTGGAAATAAAAATGATTAATCAATATTGTTAGAAAAAAGAAAAAAAAAGTTTTTTTTTTTTTGTAAAGTAGTACCACAAGGCTCAGTATTCAGACCGATTATGTTTTCTTATTTCATTGGTTTTATGAATAGAGGATTTTGTTTTGTTTTTTTGTTTTGTTTCTCATAATTTGTTGCCTCTGGTCCTAATTCTGTTTATATATGTTTTGTATCTCACCAGAATTATATACAAAACATAAATAAATTAAATATCAATAAATATTAAAATGTTGATAAAATATAATCATGTACAAACTCCTTGCATGGCATTGCTAAGTTTTCTGGTCCCTATATACAGATCAGCCCCCCAAAAGCTCTGGGCCCCCTGTACTTAGTCCCACTTTTCCCCCTACTAGCGAGGCCCCTGTACAGATTAAATGTTCAGCCATAATCTTTTATTTCTTGTCACAGCTGACGAAGAAGCTCCTGATTATGGCTCCGGTGTGAGACAATCAGGAACTGCTAAGATTTCATTTGAGGATCAACAATTTGAGAAGGTTGGTTCATTTTATGTAACTGTTCATTCTCACAATTATTATCTCAATATTTGAGTAGGGCTTTGGACTTTCAGGCATTCAATTGTTTTCATAGAAGGTGAGACACCGTCAAGAGTAAAAACCATCAATCTTTTCTCTCTGCCCAGTTCCAGACAGAAACATGCACCGCTGGGACAAACACATCTCAAGAGGAGCTGCGTATCGTAGAAGGAGAAGGACAAAACTCAGAGATGGGGCTCAGTGCTGATGAGGTCAACAACAACACCTGTGCAGGTAATAAGTAAAAAAAAAAAAATACTTAGAGATTGACATAAATTTTGCACAATTTATTATAATGATTTTATGCATGCCTCAACATAAAATAAAAAACCCAATAATCATGCTGTGATAATTCACTGTTAAAGTAATGGTATATGTGTAAATAGTGACTTGCACAAATAAGAGTCAGCAAGTGTTTGTATTCTAATCTGATCGGTTTTCTCATGCATTAATCCATCTAGCCTCTCCTGATGTTCCTGACAGTCCTCTGAAGGGTTTTCTGGAATGTCCTCTTGATGTGGCTCAGGAAAAATCATTCCAGCACTTAAAAATCGGCAGCAACTTCACCTTTAGGGTCACAGTGCTTCAGGCCTCCAGCATCTCTGCTGAGTATGCAGATATCTTCTGCCAGTTCAAGTGAGTAGATGTATTCCAAGTAATTTGTGTTCATTCATAGATTTATCAGGGCTTTCCATAATAAAAAACTGTGCTGCACATTGTTGTAGCTGACCGATTTTATGGTTAGAAAGGCAAACACTTTTGCAGATTATGCATGTTTCTGTCACAGTGTTTTAGACAAATGCTTTTTAAAAAACAAATAAATGAATTAACATGCTGCTTAATTTTTAAATCTATGTTTTTGTGAAAGTTGCCACTCGAAAATAACGTTCCATCTCAGTTTGAATGGGATTGACGCATCTGCAAACTCTGAGCAAAGAAACTTGCAAGACATCTAATGCAATCTTGTCTCAGCCACCCTGTCTTTTTCCAGCTTTATTCATAGGCATGACGAGGCATTTTCCACTGAGCCATTAAAGAATACCGGCCGAGGGCCTCCTCTGGGATTCTACCATGTACAAAATGTAATCGCAACCTTTTTGCCATCAAGTAATTCAGATTTCAGATTTTAGAAATAAATCAAACATAAATTATTTATGTGCGGTTTGCTACTATTGCAGATAACCGTAGAGGTCACCAAGTCTTTTGTGGAATACATCAAGAGTCAGCCAATCGTTTTTGAGGTATTTGGCCACTTCCAGAAACAGCCCTTCCCTCTTCTCTGTAAGGACTTGATTAGGTGAGGAACTTTTTTTCTTTTTTAGATTATTATTATTATTATTTCCCTAAAATGTCAACTAAAATCGTCCCTCCTTATAGTTCATTACGTCCAACAAGAAGGCAGTTCCCTAGGGTTATGCCTTTGTCAAAGCCAGGTGAGTTGATATTTTGACTCATTTCTTGACTATTTCTTGTGGTCTTTTCATGTGTAAACTCTGCCTCTGTCTCCCCCCAGTGCCTGCCACAAAACTGAGCACACTCACACGCTCCACCGCTGGCCCCTGTCACTGCAAATATGACCTTATGGCATTCTTTGAGATCTGTGAGCTGGAGGCCAACGGGGAGTGAGTATCTGATAAACTCATGACTTGTAGGATATCAGTGCCTAGTAAGTTACTCATTGAAGTCTGTATGTATGGTAGGTTATTCATATGTTATGTAACCCTTGTACCTGTTTGTGTACTTTCTTAGCTACATCCCAGCTGTTGTTGATCACAGGGGTGGAATGCCCTGCCATGGTACATTCCTGTTGCACCAGGTAAACATGAATCCATCTGTCTGTCCCTAACAACTCAATGAATGGTAATACAGATGATAACAGATGATATCTTATTTAAGTTTCAAAAGTTTGCTGTTGTTAAGATTTTAAAATAATGTTGTTGTTTTTTATATTCACCAAGGCTGCATTTATTTGATCAAAAAGGAATAAAAACAGTAATATCGTAATAGTATTACAATTTATACTGTTTTGTATTTGAATATATATAAAACATTTTATTTATTCATGTGATGTCAATGTTATTCCAGTCTTCAGTGTCACATGATCCTTCAGAAATCATTCAAATATGCCGATTTGGATAATATTTCTTATTGTCAATGTTAAAAACATTATCAATGTTAGTGCAGCTTGATATTTTTATGGAAACTTGTTTCAAGTTTCTGAATATATTTGAATTTGACTAATTTGAATTTATTTGGAATAGAAATGCATCCTTAATACTGTACATCCTTGCTGAATCCTTGTATTAGTTTCAGTCCAAAGAAAAAAATTGTACAGACCCCAAAAGTTTGAACAATAGTATAGTTTGAAATTGAAATGAGAGATTTGTGATTTTCACCTTTGACACGTTTTCCACAGGGCATCCAAAGGAGAATTACAGTCACTATAGCCCAAGAAACCGGCAATGATATTGAGTGGAAGGAGGTTAAAGAGCTCGTCATAGGTTAGAAAATGCTATTTTCTTTTTTAAATGCTTTTTTCTCTCTTAAAAAATTATTTTAATAATTAATAATTTCTGGCTACCATCGCTTTAAACGCCAGCTGGCATTGAGAACAAATGAAGATGATGTTATGGTGAATGTTCAGCAGAGTTTCAGATGACTCAGCATCACATCTGTTCATTTTTAGGGCGCATCCGTAACACACCCGAGGCAGATGAGACTATCATTGACCCCAACATCCTATCCCTCAACATCCTGTCTTCAAGCTACATACGACCATCTTATGATGACAGGTACACCACTGATATGTAAAGTGAGATCCTTCCTCCAGTACCTCTAAATAATCAAATGTTTAAAAAATGTTTTATTAAAAATGTTAGCAATACCAAAATATTTAAACAATGTATGTGAATCAATGATTTTTTTAAATTACTAATATAGTTTTAACAACAATAAAACTTCATAACTTTGATATTAATTGAAACAAAGTATTTAAATTAATTATATTCTTAATATTCTAATTTAATGATTTATATATATATATATATATATATATATATATATATATATATATATATATATATATATATATATATATGTGTGTGTGTGTGTGTATCAATTAATAAATAAATAAATTGTAATTCACTAACATGGTAATTTAATGTTTCCTGTCAGAGTGTCATTGGGAATTGACCATAGGTATGCTTTTTTACACTTCGGTATACAGTACTGTTTTTGTATTTTTTTTTATTGTAACCCATCTGAAGTCTTCAAGATTGTTCAAATAAAGAAAAAATGTAAGCACTGATATAATTCACTAAGCTGTTTCCTTCTTTTCAGGACATTTTACCGCTTTGAGGCAGCATGGGATAGCTCCATGCACAACTCCCTTCTGCTGAACCGTGTCACTCCATATGGAGAGAAAATTTACATCACCCTCTCTGCCTATCTTGAGGTGAGGAAAACTCACCTTTTTCCACAATAAAGTTCTCAAATTATGACATTTAATCAATGTGGGATATTTTGAAACTCAAAAACAATATCAACACAATCACAAGTATAGCTTTATTTTTTATATCGAATTCAAATGTATGCCTCTTAGTTGGTTATGAGATGTTCCACTAAGTTTTTGCTATAATTTTAGATGGAGAACTGCACTCAGCCCACTGTCATCACTAAGGATTTCTGCATGGTGTTCTACTCCAGAGACGCTAAACTTCCTGCGTCTCGCTCCATTCGAAACCTCTTCAGCACTGGTGCCTTTAGGCCATCTGAGAGGTGAGGAAAGTTTGCTTGCCTCTTTCTAGTAAAAAGTAAATTGATCTTAAATCAACCAATGCACCATTTCGAACCTTTAATGCTCATGACTTGATATTTGAAAACAGTTTTACACTTGAATTATCACCGCAATAGCAGAATTAAATGTTTTATTAAGTACTACGGTGGTCTTTTGTGTCTTAGTAACCGTGTGACTGGAGTGTACGAATTAAGCCTCTGCCATTTGGCTGACATTGGAAGTCCTGGTAAGTTATCATGTACAAATTCAGACAAATAACCTAATTTTTATCTCATATATTTGTAGATTTAACCCAGTCGTTTGATTCATTTTGTTGTTCCACTTTGACCATGATGGTGCAGGTATGCAAAGGAGGCGCAGACGGGTGCTGGACACCTCAGTGGCGTATGTGCGTGGAGAGGAGAACCTTGCGGGTTGGAGGCCCCGCAGTGATAGCCTCATCCTGGACCACCAGTGGGAGCTGGAAAAACTTAGCCTCCTACAAGAGGTACTATATGGTCCATCTGAATGTTTAAGGGCTTTTAATCTTGGTGCATGACTCTGAGGTGCATGTTTGTTTACAGGTGGAGAAGACCAGGCATTACCTTCTGCTGAGAGAGAAGCTAGAAGCATCTCTGCTGCTGGGTCAGGACTCTTTCTGTGGCAAAGACCTTATGGACTCACCTAAGGCCTCCAGCCCCCTGATCAGCCCGGTAGTCAGTCTGGGTCTGGACAGTCCCAACGAGAGGCAAAGGGAGCTGGCTGCCAAGGTGATCGTCTGCAGCAACATATCTACATAATGTCACGCTAATAGCCTATTCCCACCAATTCAGTTTGACTAAAACAAATAAAAGTATAACATATTTGCCAATAACGTTTTGCACAAAAACAACTCCTCAAACACTGCAAAAATAAATAATTTTCTTCCCATAAATCACATCATCCCACAAACTAGATACATTTATTTGAGAAGCATAGATGGATGGATAGATAGATATGTTTTTATTACTGTTACTGTTATATTAAATGAATATATTCTGTTATATTCTCTCTTCAGTGTGTGCGACTGCTCATGCACACCTTCAACAGGCAGTACAGCCAGGTGAGCAGCAGTCTCAGTGAGAGCAAGGTGAGCATTTACTGCCCTAGTGTCCTTACAGACCTTGCCTCATTCTCTCGCCCGTGCAGACCAGATCTCTCTCTCTCTCTCTCTCTTTCTCCCTATATCTCTCTGTCTCATTTAGCAGTCCTTTTGTCATTTATAGAGAATTTGTGTTCACTTCACTTCTCTCGTTTACTCATTTAGAGTAGAGCAGCATGATTAGTGTAATACATGCTTTAAGGGTAAGCATGGCATTTTCTGGAATATGATGTATGAGACACTTTAATGTGTTGCCCACTTTATCATTTGGTGGTGCTCCCTCTTTCTTTCTTTTTTAGCTGTCAGAGATGTCCGCATCCTTCTTAAGAGACGGTTCTTCTTCACCTCTGAGCACTCTGACACCCTCCTCCACCTGCCCATCACTGGTGGACAGTCACTATGGCAATCCAGACCTCAGGTCAGTGTATTTTCAACACAAAACCCAGTCCCCTTCTAATATGATTAGGAGCAAAACTCTAGTGCAGATGCTTATGGCAAGTATGGCTGTGCCGCTTTATACGAGCCTGCATATTTTCAGGATTCGCAAGCACTTTCAGCGACGGTATCAAAAATGGCAATGTCTATAACATCGGAAGTTTAATCATAATTAACAGCATGTTAACAGCGTGAGTTAATCCATCAGATATAAACCACCAACAAGGACTTTAAATGCTTAGTAACCGAGAGCAGAGAGTACGTTTAAGTGCATCGCAGCTCACACACAATGCAGCTCCGGTGGATCTGCGGATGAACGTAAATAATTTCTCTGTCTCCGTGAGTAAACTAAACCCATCATGATTATACAGTTAACTGTAGTTCTCCAAGTATATGACGTGTCAGAAAACTAGTCCAGTGCGGTTCTGTTCATTCAGTGCCAATTAGTTGAGAATGTGGTTGTGAGTCCTGAAAATGTGCAGGTGTCAGTTCGATAATAGAATGGGGTTATCACACTTGTAAAAAAAAATATATTTTACAAATCGCTGTATGAACGCAACTGTGTTAAGCAGCGCTGCCCGACTAGCCATAAGCATCTGCTGTAGAGTTTTGTTTTGGGTGAAACAATAAGGGGACTTGGGATGAACATAAACAGTGTGTAATCGACTTGATTACTTCGACACGTTGTTCCAGCCCTAAATACGATCACAGTGTGTCTAATACGAGTTCTCTGAGAATCAGATTACGTACTGTCTGTTCACTCTCAAAACACCTTAAATACATTATTTCTAACAGGACTTTCTTGTTGTGTGTGATTTTACAGAGGAGCTGAGGCTAACTCGGGTGCCTCTAGCCCTGATCTCGACCCCTTCAGCCCCATAGAGAGAAAACACAGGAGCTGCGCCTTCATCCCGAACATCCAGGAGATTCGTGTCAGGTAGCACCTTGACTTTTTGAGGGATCTGGCTGTGGTATCTGAGGGGGTAAAAAGCAAGGGGAAAAAAGCCATGCCTCCACTCACTCACACCAGCTCAGAGATCCACTTGCTCAACGGAAGTAAACGCTGCACAATAGAATCGCTCTTTACAACGTCGGACACATAACTGTAATTAATATGATCAGCCTTTTGCTTGACTATGTTAACAAACCGCTAATAATGTGTTGCTAACGTTACACAAACCATGTTTCTGTTGGCCATCTCAGAGACAGACAGCTGCCTTCTAATAATCAGCATCCTTAAAAACACTTTGAACAATTTAGAACGTCAAAGAAAGACATGTAGTTCATCGTAATATTAGGGTGACTAGACGTCCCGAAAAATTTGGGACAGTCCCGAAATCTAAGCTGTCGTCCCAATCCCAAATCCGGCTCTAATTGTCCGGAAAATGATATTAAAGCAAAATCTTGAGTAGTTATTGTCTGATAAAACATTAAAAACTATCTGTGAAGGTTGAGTCCATAGTACCATAGTAGGCCTTACCAACCCCGCCGTCATCCGAACACCATCCCGAGTTTCAGCCAATCCCATCTGGTCACCCTACGTAATATACATCATATACATACACCGGCTATATAGCTAAATCTATTTTCATATCAACAGAAAAAAATATCCCAGGATAACCTAGCTTCTCTTGAGACTCATCTGCTTCAGAGAATAGTTAATGATATGCTAAAGTCCGCCCCTTTCGTGACGGGATTGGTTACAAGGTAGTTTTAAGGAGAAAATACTCAGCAATGGTGTTGACTTATGAATTTGCACATGGTTTGCATTAAAGCATATTAAAAACACCACATAGACATATAAACAACGTTAACAACTTGGTTTTCACAACAGGGTGTCATCATTAAATCATTGTTATATCTGGTGTATCTACATCAGTTTCAACTATCTTTGTAAATTAATCAGATGACTTGCAAAATGACCTAAAGATCAATTAGAAAAACAAACCAGATTTGTATGCAGTTTGAACAAAGCCCGTGTAATCAATATACAATAAACAAATACTCTTTCTTTTATCTCTTTAATTGTCCCAATGGACCCTTTACACATTTCCAGGGTTCTTCGAAGCGGAAGTTGTCAAAAAATATAACTTATATGCTCCCATTTGCTCTAGTAACAAAAGAAAAATCCATGATAGTTCTAAGTTTATATGGCTTTATAAAAAAATATTTAGAGATTGATTACGTTTGTCAGAAGGGAGAAAGTTGCCGTCACTTTCTCAGCCGTTGTATGATAAACACTTGTATAGCAGTGTTAACTACTTTTCAGTAATTTAATGGCAAAGTAATATAACACAATAGTGTTATAAATGTACATTCAAATTCATAAAAATGAAAAAACATTTATTTTTCTTATGAATAAGGGTCCATATTATACACTTTCTGTTGCAAAATGAATAAAATATGTATGCAAATATTTCTACAAAGGTACTGATAACTGAAACTTTTGCTTATGTATGACAATGCATCCGCACCACTAGGCGTCAGTATAAAGTCCAAGACCACTGTTGAATTGTACACCGAAACATGTATATATGTAACTAAAATGTGTTTTAGTGCTAACTGTTCTTCTAAAGTTGCAAAATATTTACAGCAAGTAGAAAAACTCACTGACCTTAACTTTTAACATCCTAATGTATCATGTTATTGATTGCCCTGCAAATAATGTGTTATATATCTGTTATAATTGTTCCTATGACTGCAGCCCAATTGTGTCAAAGAAAGGCTATCTACACTTTCTTGAGCAACACACCAGTGGCTGGGTGAAGCGGTACATTGTGGTGCGACGGCCTTACGTCTACCTGTACCGCAGTGAGAGAGACTGCGTGGAGAGAGCCGTCATCAACCTGTCCTCTGCTCAGGTGGAGTACAGCGAAGATAAGCAGACTATGCTGAGGGTAAGAGCCATTTATTCCTCCTCCAATTACATTATACACATGATTACTGAGGAAAGTGGTCAGCTAGCTATAGCTGTCTAGCTTTTTGTCTACTGATTTTATTGTTAACCCATGTGATGTGTTGTTTCCAGGCTCCTAACACTTTTTCAGTATGCACTGAGCACCGCAGCATTCTGCTCCAAGCAGGCAATGACAAAGAGATGCATGACTGGTTGTACGCATTCAACCCACTGCTGGCAGGAACTATCAGGTATTCAAAATAAATTCAGTGATTTCATTTCCTTTAGCACAGTCACAATAACACACAAAGTCTTCATTCAACAATGGTCTCTCTTTAATTTTATTTAACACTTTAAATCTAAAGTGTTAATTTAATTTTGCTTTAGGATTTTGAAGATTTTACATTGAACATTAAGTAGTAAGTTACGCAAAACCATAACAAATTTCTTTATAAAACAAAAAATAAACAAGAAATGCCCTTATCTTTTTCCCCGCCGTTGACAGAATTATCCGTCCTTTATGAGAAAATGTTTCCCCGACATTGACGGAATTTGCACTGTTATATGGTAGAGGGCGCTGTTGCGCATCTTCTGAAAGGGTACTGAATCTCCTGATCAAAACGCATGTGAAGAAGATGCAGAAACAAGCGATATCTGTGTAATTATATGCTCATGTTAAATAACGCAATCATTGACATTAAAAAGCATATAAATCAAAACCGCCTAATGTTACCAAATGAAATGTCGACCCAGGACAAAGTATAGGACTGTGCAAGCATTAGGGGTGTTGATGTACTCGATCTACTCAATCTGTGTTTTGATCATCATTCTGAATCCGATCTGGATATAGTCTTTAACAAAAACGTGATTTTTCTCAGCTTTTTGGCTCAAAATATTATTTTTATTTTTTTAATGAAACCCTTCACCTTGCATAGTTTTTTATGTCAAAACCTGTCTGTGTTGAACACGTTTTGTTGTTATTATTAACATTATTTTTTTTCATTAATTGAAATACAGCTGAAATAAAATACAATTTTAAAATTAGTTGAATACTTAGTTGAAAACTTAAACTTTCATAAAAAATTAAAAAAATGTAAAATGTTGCATAGGCAACTCACTGAAATAAAATAAGTTTAAATACTAAAATGATTAAAAGCTATATTTTCAAAATAAACTTTTTAAAATGACAAAAGCACAAAACAAAATGACAAAAACTAAAATCAAATAAAAAATTCAAAATATGAATAAATACTATAATAGTATTTAAACTGCCCCAATTATGCTTTTTCAAATGTTACTTTCATGAAGTGTGTAATATAGCTGTTTGTGAATGTAAAAATTCTGCAAAGTTATAAAAATTAAAGTGCATGCCAAATAAAGTTATTGTCTCCTAGAAGACAGAATCGATTCTGAACTGCCGAGATGAGACGTCAGCAATTCCAGTCTCACTTCCTGTTACATAGCTACGTAACAATGTAATACATTTGCATAATGCCAGCCTAAGGTGTTTATTGGCTGCCTGCAAATAACATCTACTTTGACCCGCCCTCAAACACTGTAGTTGTAAATGAGACTGGAAGAGTTTGGTTTGTGTTTTCAACATGAAGAGAGGACGCTGTTTTCAGTGCATTGTTACTGTTTGTGTCACTATGTATTAAGCACTGAGGAAGCCTTCAGAGCTAGAATTCAGATGTGGTAATAAGAGTTTCATTTCCGCTGTAAACGGTAGACCAATCACAACAGACTGAGACATCTGGCCAATCAGAGAGTAGGCTCTCAGAAATTATGGGTTTTAGAGAGACTGAATCTTCGAACAAACCGTGTTCAGACTCTTTGAGAAATAAGGTGATGTGTTGTTCAATGTATATTATTAAAGTTTTTTTTTTTTTACCTTGGATGAATGTAAACTTATTGTCAGAGACCTCCGAAACAAAATTAGGAACCTCAAAAATAGCATAATAGGGGCACTTTAAATAATACTAAATGAACACTGCTGTGTCTGCATCTGCCTAATTCCACCAAGACAGATGAATTTGCACCAAAATGTCATAGTGACATTTAACAGTTAGTTTAGACAGACACAAGGTCTTTGATGTCAAAACAGACCTGTGACCCATTTTTGGGTTGCAACTCAGCAGTTGAGAACCACTGCTCTAAGTGGTCATTCTCCTAATCTCTCTCTCTCTCTCTCTCTCTCTCTCTCTCTCTCTCTCTCTCTCTCTACCCACAGGTCTAAGCTTTCCAGAAGAAAATCAGGACAGATGAGGATGTGAAATCATTTTTTCTTCTCTGGCTCAAACCATAAAAAGGCCCTAAGAGGCCTTAGTGATGTAATTAGGTCATGTGATCATAAGTGCCCTGTCCCCATGTCATCACAGCTGCCTCTTGCCTGCCCGTCCCAGCATTCCCCCTCAGTCTGTCCATGCCAACCATAGACTGCGGGCTTGGCTTCACAGAATGTGTGTTTATGTGTGTGTTTCAGGCCCTATTTAGTGACACATTTACAACATTGAAATATATTTAGCACTTCCCGCTAACATACAGTAGCTAAAAGCTAGAATGGCAAAACGGCATCATAGACACTGCCCTACTCTTAACAGCATTCGTTCATTTGTAAATTCGACTCGATGCTCTGTTTCTGTATGTGCTGCTTCAGAGTAATGTCAAGTGCGTTTACCTGGGCTTCAGTAGCTGCCTCTTGCTTTAGATCATTCTGCCGTGATCATTGTGCTTTTCGAAGGGATGCAGAGCTTATTTTGAAGTTGCGAATGATAGAAGATAGAATTGAGATGGACTTTAGACTCGAATAGGTAATCGTCTGTTATTTTCGACAAAAATCAACATCTCAAAAGTACAAAACGTCTACCATACAGAAGTTTAGTTTGTGTTTTACTTTCATCTGTAATGTCTTTTTTACATTACATCTTTACGTTTACTTATTTATTAAGCATTGTATGTTTTATAAACATAATTTATTATGAGGTCACTCTTTGTAGTGTGCTACAAAAAAAATTTCACCTTGCACTTTTGATAATGAGCTTTATTTACCAGGTTCGTTTTGGTTCATTTGCACTAGAGCTCTGCTGCTAAGAGAATTAGCTTCTTTAATGGTCACTTTTCATCTGCTTATTTTTACGCACAAAATTAGAGAGCGGTGCTGCAAAATTTCCTGTTACTGATACACTGAACGCAAATACATCAGTGCACATTATAACACAAATTTCGAATAATATTATGCAGGAGGTTTATGTTCAGAAACACTGTATCTTGATTGCATAGTTCCTCTTTTGTAGCTGTTTTGTTTAGGTCATCCCAGCCTTACATGTTATAATAGAATATCTGTATTCAAACCTATTACATGGTGTTTTCCTAGGGAGGTGACATCTTGTAAGAGAAGATCCAGTTTTAGTGTTACAACATAAAACAGAAAGTCTATAAACTCAGATTTTACTAAAAGTTTTGTGATCCCCAATATAGAGAACGTTTTATTTAGCTCAGCTGTAGAAATGTATCTGTTATATTGTCTTTTTTGCTCCACCCTTTGCCTTGTACGATGAAGATGTGTATACTAAGTATAGAAAAGCCGTGTTTCCTGTCATGACAACTACTGTACATCTTAAAGAGGTATTACCAGAGACCGTTGTATGCTGATGAACTCAGAAATCTCTTGTTTGGTTTGGGCTCATGCTATTGGTCAGTCAGCCATTTAGTATGTTGCTCATGAGGATTGATGTTTTGTGCAATGGGTCAGCCAACCCAAAGAGCACAAAATGTAGCAGCTGTGAATGTATCTGAGAGATTTGAGCGGTTCTGGTCTTCACCTCTCAAAACGGTTTCTTCATAAGGAGAAGTTTAAGTATAAGTATGCCTTTATAGACTTACATTACATTTACATTATGGATCTGAAGTGTAAATGAGGGACAGACGATTAAGTTTTGGACAATATGTTGACAGTCATACCTCCCAGTACCCTGACGTTTTTTTTAACCCATTCCTGTCTTTGATTATGCTATGTATATGATAGCATGCTGTACATATTTATTCCGCTTTTAAATGAAATGTATCAAATGTATTCCATTTACCTCCATTCAGTATAAGAGTAGCATTTACATAAAAATAATAGATTCAGTCGTATTATTTTACCGCTTTGAAGGATCACTGTCGACTATGAGCACTTAGTGTTCGCATTTACATGATGCCCTGAAGACGAAGCATTCAACAGGACGTTGTCAGCATACATGTATATTGCAGATAAACAAGATTTTTAGGGTTTGTAGTTGATAATGTGTCTCTGTCACTCTCAATGGAACCACATCTTTCTGAGCATCATTTTGAATAAACATCTTTCATCCAAATATTCCAAACTTAAAAAAGAGAAACTCAATATAAACTAAGTGTAGCTACTGTAATTGCTTCAATATTTGTTGATTTTCTCTGTATATAAACCCAACTGTGGTCTAGCACACGGCTGATAACCACTTTATACCATAATGAATGGGCTGTAGTGTACTCAGTGCTCAACTTCTTTGAGTGTTGGACCTGTGTCTTCTAATGTCTGTGGACACTTAACACTTTGTCTGGTGTGAAATAAATGTGAAATATGCGCAACGTTGCAAGAGTTTGGACTTCTTATTTGTCTAGATGCAGATTCAACTTTTTTTACTATAAAGGGCCAAACATCAAAAATTGATTGAAAGTACTTGTTGCTTTATCAGGCTGTGACTTTGCAGGGAGAATTTGCGCACAAAGGTACCTCACGAAACTGATTTCGGACAGGCTTAATGATCTACAACAAAATAGAGTGAGCTTTGGTGATAACTAAGTGCATATTTAATTACTTCAATGGGTATTTCTCGCTAGAAAAGACATTAAAAGCGTTTAAAAACACATTTACACTCAAACTGACCACCAACAGCAACTTTCAGACGGCTTGACAATCTTGAATTGTCAAGTTCACATAACTTTAATTTTTTCAAATACTTAAAGTTAATTTACTTAATTTTAGGGCAACTGGTTTCCTCACTTTTTTAAAGTTACTGTAAGTCAACTGATCACTTTTTTACAGTGTACTGTATTAGATTCGGACGTGCCTTGATGCCTTTCTACCTTGGAATGCATCCTTCAAATGCAGTTTTTGAAAATCAAATATCAGTTTTTGAATATTAAAGTTTTGTGTTGTGTCTATTTATTACTGAGGGATTGGTGGAGACAATATTTCTAGATTTGCTGAGTAAAATTTTTTGTATTATTTTTTATGAAAAGCTCAAATTAGGCTCTTATGGGCATGCAGCCCTCACCCAAGAACTGGCACAGAAGGCCCAGGGTGGCATGTTGTTACAAGTGTCACTCTTTTTGGTTAGGCTCCTTTATTTTACAGTACATGCACTTACAGTGTGCTTACCTAAGAAAATACTGGTAATATAAGGTAACTACATGAGTTAAGGTTAGGTTCAGGGTTAGTACCTAGTTATAACCCAGTTATTGTAATTACTATATTAAGTACATAGCATGTGAAACGGGACCGTAAAATAAATAGCTACCCTATTTTTTTATCTTATACTTATTGTAATTAATGGGGTTATTATAAATTCTATGAGTTGACGTCCATTTCAGGCATCTTTGCTTTTCATTCAATTTGAATTCAAAGTGTTGCTATCTCCAGTTAAAATATGGATGATTAAATATGTAAAATTTGTAGAGTAACTTCCAATCATTAATTTAAGTCCTGAATAACAAATTTTCAGATGAGTCTCTTTTACTGGGATTTTGCTTAGCTTTTGTTTGTCATCTAGATAGCCCCAGTGGGTAAGTACCCTGCTTTGAATAATTTTACATAAGTAAATGTTTCTATTTATTTCCCTTAATAACACACTGGATGATGCATCATCATCACCCAGCACATGCTAAACTTATTGTTCTTAAGCGGAGCATCTTCTCCCATCATCCTACTTTGTTATTGTATCTGAGAACATAAGCAGATATAAATGTTCAAATGAGGGCTCTCGTTACATTTCTGGCTCAGCGATATCCACCCCCTTCATCTCTCCCATGGACATCTGTCAGCAAGCTCGGGTATCATTTTAGAGAGGGAGCGAGAGAGATAGTTGGGTACAGCCCAAGGACCCCTGCCACTTTTGTTTCGACTTGCCGAGGTCTAGTATGGTGCTCCACAGGGCCATTCAGGCAGCTCGTGAGGGGGATGTGGAGGCTCTGAGGGCCCTGCATGTGTCCGGATGCCTCAGTCCAGCCATCACAGACACCCAGGGAGCTTCACCTGTCCACCACGCCGCCCGCTGCGGGCAACTGGGCTGCCTGGAGTTTCTGGTAAACGAAGCTTGTTTCCCCTGCCACACCTGCACGAGAAATGGAGCTACGGCCGCCCATGATGCTGCTGCCACCGGGCATGTGCGGGAGCTGCAGTGGCTGCTGAGATGGGAGAAGTGTGGGATTGAGGTGAGTGCCATGATATATTGAGGGAAAAATTACATTTGACAGCGGGATTGATGGCGTTCTTGAGGATGGGCTGCTGTGTCAGTTTCCTTTACTGTCAAATTACACAGGTCATTGATGATGGATGTACAATCCAAGCAAAGAAGCACTTCTTTTATTAATATCACTGATGGTATAATGGCGCATGAGTGTATTAAAAGGTCATTGTGATGTGCTACTTACTATGCCCATAATTCAGAACTCTTCAAACTGGGTATTGAATGCTGACGCGTGTCTTTGTTTTGGCCTACAGGACCGTGATGGCGAGGGGGCGACGAGCCTGCACCTGGCTGCCAGGTTTGGCCATGCGGAGGCAGTACAGTGGCTGTTGTTTGAGGGCGGCAGTACAGAGGCACAGACGGATTGTGGAGCTCGACCTGTCCATTACGCTGCAGCCAGCGGAGATCTCACCTCCCTCAAACTGCTCATGTCCAGCTCCCCACGGTGAGGCTCACTGACTGTTACGCCATCCCTGACTGGCTAAAAAGCATCCGCTTTAATTCACATTTCAGTACAGTATGTATACTTTGAACCTCAAGCTTGTCAGTAATTCAAAATCGTTAAACTACTGGCGGACTGCTCTTTTGAAAATGTAGTTGGGTACAAACTACCAACAAAAGGTGTTTCAACTACAGTGAAGCAATCCTGTCATCGTTTACTGACCCTCATGTCCTTCAGACTTTTCTTCTGCAGAACACAAAAGAAGATATTTTTCAAAATTTGTTTTTGTTTTATCCTCATGGAAGTCAATTGGTTACCAGCTTTCTTTAAAATATCTTCTTTTGTGTTCTGCAGATCATACAGGTTTGGAACGGCATGAGGGTGAATCATAATTATGACATAGAAAGTCATACTTACGAGATAAAAGGTAAAGATGGTGACATAACCCCCGGTTTCACAGACAAGGCTTAAGACTAAAATGCATGTTTGAGCTGTTTTAACATATCTTAAAATATTGTTTTGTGTCAAGATTCACACCAGTAAAGTTTTAAAATACATGTTTATAAAAGCTACTTAAATGTATTTGAACTAAGGCCTAATCCTGGCTTAATCTAAGCCCTGTCTGTGAAACCAGGCCTAAATCAATTATGAGTCAAAATGATGACATAAAAACAATTTTGACAAAAAGTGAAAATTAGATAAACAGTCATAAAAATGTCAAATGTTAATCTCATAATTGACTTAGTATCTCATAATTTAGACTTTTTATTTTGTATTTATTACTTAGTTTCTCGTAATTTCAACCTTTTATGTCATACTTATAGCTGTCATAATCATGATTGACCAAAGCATGATTGTTTTTCTTATGTAGTGGAAATAGAGTCACTCTGTCACTATTTAAATATATTTTAGTTCATCATACTTTTATATGCTCCACATAACTTGTGTATGTTTGCGTATGGGCAAACTATGAGTCATCATGCTTAAACAAATACACATGAAGGCAGCAGTTTAGAGTCAAGTTGCCATTTCTTGGGAGCTGTTACTCATCAGGGAGGCTGGGAAAAGGTCATCTGACACATGTCAAACCCACCATCTGGGCTCTGTCTATAATACATGAGGAGCCTCTTACCTGCCACATGACGCCACCTGTGAGCTTACTGTACATCTGCACAACCACCAACTTCTACTTAATGATGCAATAGAGCGTATACCTCTTAACAGCTACGTTTACATGCAACTAAATAATCTGTATGTGAGCTCTGAATGAAATTTCGATCGGATTGCAAGGGACCTGAAATAATCAGATCAATTAAGCATGTAAACGCTCAAATCTGACTATTTTCTCAGGTTCAAAAATATATTTCACATACTTTATGCGCATTGCGCTGTGATGCGTATATTTACATAAGTTTTTTTACGTCTTACGAAGGTGAATGGTCAGTGGAGGAGACTAAATATACTAAATATTTGCTAAAATTTGAAAAATATATTTTTCAGAAAAACAATTATACTCTTACATACATAGGCCTACATGCAATACATGTAAGTGAATATGTGAATTGGATTGTAAAGTTTAAGGTTTGTATAAACAGAATTTTCTGAATTGGACTGGATTCATTTCAATGATGAACATTAGTGTATGTGATGTAAGCATACCTGACACCTGTCCCCCTGTAGTCAATTGTATCCCTTAACTCACCTTTGATCACCAAAATTACATATAAAAAAAAACTTTAATAAATAGCTAAAAATCCTTAAAATAGCTTGAATGTAACTACACCCATGCCTCATTTAGTATAGGCCTACGCGGTTCTATAAATATGCAAAATAGCCCGCCTCCACTCACTCAGAGATCCACTCGTTGACGATCACACCTTGACCTGATTGGTTACAAGGTAGTTTGTGACGTCAGAAACACCAGCGAATTCAAAACGCATTTTTGAGACTCTCTTTGTTCACTGCAGTTTTAAGGAGAAAATCAGCAATGGTGCTGACTTATGAATTTCGAACATAGGTTGTCTTAAAGCATTTTAAAAACACCACATAGACATAAACAAAATTAAAAGCTGGATTTTCTCTATAGGGGGGCTTAATTCACTGTATGAATTAAGGTCGACTTGCACTCTCTCAGCCATTGACAGGATTTTCCGTGTTTTCACTGTTATACGTTAGGGGGCGCTATTACTCATCTTTTGATTCTGAAAAAGTACTGAATCTCCGGATTCTTCGAATCCAAACACGTACGAGGAAGATGCAGAAACAAGCGATATCATCATATGCATATGTAAAATAACGTGACATTAGACTAAACATTAATAATAAATAAATAACATTAACATACATTTAATATAATATAAATCAAAACTGCTTAATGTTAGGCTAGGCCTACTGAATGAAATGTCGACCCAGGACAAGCAAGACCAGCTTCAGGACTGAAAGCTTATGGGGTGGTGTTGATGGACAGGATCTACTCTATCTATGTTTTGATTATCATTCTGAATTCAATCCAGTCTAGTCTTTGACAAAAACGTTAATTAAAAAAAAAAAAAAAATTTAAATGCTGGTGGGTAAAGAGTTAAACAAAGACTTATATTATGCTGTTAGTCTAGGTGCAAAGTGTCTAAAAGGTCTAGGTCTAAAATGTATTTGTGCAGGTGTGTGGACTGCCAGACAGGTACTGGGGCCACTCCGCTGTATCTAGCCTGTCAGGAAGGGCATCTGCATGTGGTTGAATACCTGGTGAAGGACTGTGGTGCAAACGTCCATGTGCAAGCCAAAGATGGCATGAGTGTGTTGCATGCAGCTGCCCACATGGGACACTACGCCTTGGTGGTCTGGCTGGTGAGTTACAGCTGCTTCAGTCACTTTGGCATGATTTGGCATGAGGTTTTATTGAATAGATTTGAGAGTTGTGTAAGAGTTATCACTGACTCTGTCTCTGATATGGGTCTTTAGGCCTCCTTCACGGATCTGAATCTGTCCTGTCAGGACAAGGATGGAGCCACAGCACTGCACTTCGCCGCTAGCGAGGGTCACCATCGCATCGTGGAGCGTCTCTTACTGATGGGAGCAAAAGTCCTGAAAGACCTCTGGGGTGGGACCCCCCTGCATGATGCAGCGGAGAATGGAGAACTGGAGGTGTCTGTCAACGTTCCTTCAGTTCCAATCACAAATCCTTATCATGACAACTCTGAGGATTACACAGTTTAAGTAGTGTTTGAAGGTTTTGATTGACAGCTGTAATCTCTCATTCCCTCAGTGCTGCCGAGTGCTGCTGAACAATCACATCAGTCCACTGGAGAGAGATTCGGACGGGTTTACTGCAGTGGACCTGGCAGAATATAATGGCTATCATGATTGTGCCAACTTCCTCCGTGATGCAGATGCTCATGTAAGATAATTAGTACTTTCCTCAGCACAACTTCTTTAACGGCAAGCAAATTTTTAATTAGATGAGATGTTTTTTACATAGTTAATTCTCTCCAGTTTCTTCCGTATACACTAATGTTCAAATATTTTTGGGGTCAGTAAGATTTTATTTTATTTTATTTGAAAAAAACACCATTTTTATTCAGCAAGGACATATTAAATTGATCAAAAGTGACCGTAAATACCTTTATAATGTTCAGAACTCTATAAATCAAACAATCCTGAAAAAAATTATCACGACGTCCACAAAATTATTACCCAGCACAAGTGTTCTCAACACTGATAATAATAAGAAATCTTTCTTGAGCAGTAAATCAGCATATTATTAATGATTTCTGAAGGATCATGTGACACTGAAGACTGGAGTAATGATGCTGAAAATGTAGCTTTGCCATCACAGGAATACATTTAATTTTAAAATATACAGTATTAAAATAGACAACAGTTCTTTCAAATTGTAATAATATTTCACAATGTTACTGATCAAATCAATGTAGAATAAAACCTGAACTGTAGTTAAGGTAAATTATGGATACTGTGTCATAGTCCACACTTGGATAAAAAAGTTTTCCTCATTTCATTATAATACTTAAGTAAACCAATTAATTACATTTACTCAAGTGCTTTAGTTTACACCCATTAATATTGCAAACATCGACAGCTGATGGTCTGGGTTTTGGTAATGCTCCACTTTGTAATAGCAAACTATTACTGCCACCTACAGGCAAACACTCCACTTCTCTAGCATGAATATATTTGAGCTAATGAAATAGTAGCTCATATTGGCTGAGTCATGCTACAAAAATAGAGGACAAGGAACACATTAAAGTGCATTTATTAAACCCCACACTGCGACCAACTGATTCATTCCTGCTGAAGAAGTTCTCCATTATTTATTAGATATGGCGCAAGTTATTCTTCACAGGAACATCCTATTCAGAAGGCTGAACAGATACCTTTAATCCTTTAATAACAGAGGCATCAATAATTTGATTAGGCCTATAATTTGATCCACGTCTGCTAAGAGTAAAAGTGTTGACAAGTGTGTATTTATTCTCTTGGAGAATGTTGTCAGTGGAAAATTCAAGGAAAATGTTTCTTGTGTCATGAAATCTAATGATTGAATTGCCTACTCCCTTTTTGTGCATTCGTAGACAGGTTATTTAGAGTGTAACTGAACATTTTATGTCATCCATAACTTGAGTGATAGACAAAAGGTCAGAATCCAGTCGAGAGACCTCAACGGTAAACAAGACTTCTGATAGTACACCAATGCTCTCTACATAACTCACTTAATTATATTTCAGCTCCGCCTCCTTTGCAAAAGGGCATCAGATACGTCTTTTATTCATAAATGAATTGGAAACCATGCAAGCGTCACCCTTCCTTTTGATAGCATAACTACGATGGCATATTAAAACGTCATGGCCTGACACAAGCGGATTAGCAAGACACTCAGTACTGTCTGGTTGGCGCATGAAGGACCTATCAGCTATCACTCACGCCCCTCTCAGCATGAGCTCCAGAGCCCCAGGGGTGAGGACGATATAAGATCCTCAGTCTCAGGTGTCAGACAGAGGCTCATAAACGCAGTCAGTGGTTTTGTCAGAGGACATTTTACTCCCGTGTGTTTGGAGTCGCTCATGCTCAGTCAATCCATCACAAAGCCGATGAGAGAGAGATGTGCCGTTCTCACCAGTTTGTGTGCTGATGTTTTGTTTGTTTACGCTGGCATGGCTTCAGTGTGTGCGGGTGTCCCCAAAGGAAAGTGTGAGAAGCGCAGTGGGGTTCTTGACAATAATTATTGTTTACAGGAGGAACAATTACTGTACATAAGATTTAATTATTACAACAGAAAACTCATAGAGAAAAGGGTAGACATAATGCAAAATAGACGGGTTCTAATATAATTCAAAACATTCACTCACAATATTGGCACATGGCACTAAAAACCTTTTATTTATAATAAGCACTTTGTAAAATAATGTATTAATGACACTTTTCTCTACAGCATATAATCTCCAATAAATAAAAAAATAAAAAAAGGTATAATATAAAATAATAAAATGAATATAATAAATAATAAAATAGAGCCTGTATAAAGTACCTGCAAATGAGTAGAATTTATTCAATTCAATTCAATGCTTAAGAATTGCTTAATCTATTCATCTATTATATACAGTTGTAATCTAAATGATTCAACCCCCATTGCAAATCAGGTTTATTGGCAAAATGTACAGACTTTCAGCTGTTTGCAATGAACAAATCAAACAAAAGTAATTGAAATAGCTCGACACAACAAATGTTTCAAGTGGTTTCCGCAAATTCAACTGAACATTTTCAGAAAAATGTTCAGAAAAACCCTAGAGTTGCCTGCAAAAGACCTGCAGCAAGGCAACACTGAGGTTTCAGCTGCACAGTAAGGGGTGTACTACGCATGCCACAACTCCAAGACGTGCACCACTACTGACCCAAAAGCACAAGAAAAGTTGCCTCCAATTTTCTCAAAATCACATAAATAAGCCACAGAGGTTTTGGGATTGTGTTCTGTGGAGCGATGAAACAAAACTGGTCTGGAGGAAGAAGGAAGCATATGCTGATAAGAACACTGGTGCTCAGTGATGGTCTACGGCTGATTTGCATTCTCTGGCACTGGAAAACTGCAGCATGTGGAAGACTAGATGGATTCATTGTATAGTGTCAGGAATTTCTAGGAGAAAACTTAATGCCGTCAGTGAGGAAGCTGAAGCTTGGGCGTCATTTGACCTTCCAACAGGACAACGATCCCAAGCCTACCTCAAATTCCATTAAGACTTGGTTGCAGAAAAAGTCCTGGAAGATTCTACAGTGGCCATCACAGTCACCTGACTTGAACCCCATAGAAAATCTCTGGTGGGATTTGAAGAAGGCAGTTGCAGCATGCAAACCAAGAATATTACTGAACTGGAGGCCATTGCTCATGAGGAATGGGCTAAGATTCCTCAGAAACTCGGCCAGAAGCTGTTGTCTGGTTATCTTTTTTGCAGCAGGTCATAACAGCAAAAGGGGTTTCTACTAAGAACTAAAGGTGCTTGCCATGAAGGGGTTGAATCATTTTGAGACTGCAGAAGTTATTAAAAGTTGCATTTTCAGTTGAATTTGGGGAAACCACTTGTTGTGTGAACATTTGTTGTGTTGAGCTATTTCAATAGCTTTTGTTTGAGTTGTTCTTTGCAGTTGAAAGTCTGAAAATTTTGCCAATAAACCTGATTTGCAATGGGGGTATAATTATTCTTATTATTTATTAATTATATATACAGTATGGAATAAGTTGTCTGATAATTGAGGGAATTAAATTTAAAACTGTCCAAGTTTGAAAGTAAAATGTACATATGTTTACATAAATGTTTCCATATCTATTCCATATTTCCATATTTTCCATATCTGTTAGTATAGCAATATAATAATACAACAGAGCCTGCATGAATTGCCTGCAAATGAATAGAGTTGGTGTGATTTGATGCTTAGATAGAATTGCCTGATCTGTTCCTGCATATCTAATCGTCTGTGTAACTGATGTGTGTTGACCTCTTTGCTCGCGGTCGGTTGAGGTGCCTGTGACAGAGAGGTATTAAGTGAAGCTTGTTTAAATTTGCGTAACGGCAAATTAGTTACGGATAGATACTAAAGTGACACCACAATAGAGATCAGAACTGTCTGTTCATGTTTGTGTATCGATTCACCATCGAGACCTGTTCTTTGGTCTTTTGCCCTTTTGTGGAACTCTTACCACATTACAAGACATTCAGAACAGCAGATAGTGTTTAGTGACTGTAAAGAAAGAAAAAAAAGAATAGTGAGAAACACACACTTGTGCTTTGGTGAAGCATGGCAAGGAACGTGTGCTGAGGAACGTGTGGCAGCCTTTAGACTTTTAAACTTGTAAAGAACAACGGTTCACCTAATCCCACCCTTTAATTATTTATACTTTACTATGAAGACCTCCTGTCTGAGCTCACTGTTTATAGTGTGCTGATCCTTAAGCATTTGGCCACTGGATGGCTGGAGCACTGATGCTCTCATTACACTCCGCTGTTATACTTGTGACGACTTGAGCGGTGCAGCGGACTGTAAGTTATTTCAGATTGTATAAACTCTTTTACTCTTTTATATATTATGTGAAACCTGTTAATTAAATGTGTAGGATTTTACACATTCATAGTAATACTGCTAAGAAAATAATCTTTGAAATATCTTCGAAATAACTAACATGTATTGCTTCTTGGTTTGAGCAATCATATAAGAGGTTTTCTTGGGTGTTCTCAGTATTGCTTCTCTAAAACTGTAAAATCAATATCAGATTACAAAACAACTGCTTTTGGGAAAATATTGTGCATATCATGAATGTTATCAAGAAATACTATATTAAAGCATGACTAATAACATCCTCTCGTTATGGTGTACATAAATAATTAGGTAATAGATGAAAACATTTATGCTCAGGAAAGATTTCTTATTATTATTATCATTGTTGAAAACTGCTTAATATTTGGTCATGTTTTTCAGGATTTTTTTTGATGAACAGAATGTTCAAAAGAACAGATTTATATGGAATAAAAATCTCTTGTAACCTTAGAAATTACTTTACTGTTAATTTTGATCAATTCAGAGCATCTATCTAGCAAATATTCATTTAAAAAAATCGTATGCCAAAATGTTTTACGGTGGTGTATGAATACATGTATACAGTGCATTGAAAAGATTGTCTTTTTTTTATTTTTTTATGCTGTAATGTAACTGTATGGCACATTATGAATGTTAAAAAATAATTTAGCAAGCTTTAAAAGCAAGAAGAGAGTTCGCTAATGGCCATAAGAGAAGTCAATCACTGCAATTGCAGGTATGGGTCATTTGAACCATCCGATCAGATGACTGAACTCTATAGGCAGTTTTCCTTTGTTAACTAAGTGGGAGGTCTGCTATGCTAAACAGTTTGAGCTCCTGTTTCGCTCGCTGGGGGGCAGATCAAGATGTACATTGTGCTTCAAGACCTGTATTTTGCACCAGAATACTGTGAAAATTTTGTTTTAATTCAGAAAAACACTGTTCTTGCATTGCTTTGCTCCAGCAGTCTGCAGACATTGTTCTCATAGAGGAGGAAAGGACCTTGTTTAACACAACCAACCTCTACCAGGACATTAAGAATCAGTCCTGTGAACATAGTGGCCGGATGGAAAATAGCAAGGTGATGATTTTTAATTATAAACAAACATGACAAGACACACTTGTTCTTAATTGCTTCGGCTGTTTTGCTGTTCCTAGCAGCCGGTGAATGAAGTGCCTCCCCAACCCCGGCCCTCTCCAGCATGTCTGGATTCCTCAACCGCAATACCGGCCTCCTCACAGGCTAAGAAAGCTGGAGCTGGAGCTGGAACCATTCAACATGTGCAAGTGGCCTCTACTGGTGAGAGTGCATGACCCTGCATTTGTTTTTACAGACCTTTACAGGCCTCTAATTGACAAAAAGGTCTACAATCTAAAACAAGAAAAATATATTTCTAAAGTTAATCCATTTTCTGTCTTTTGGTGTATAGTTGTAACTTCTTTTAACACGAAGAAACACCTTGAGGAAGAGGAAGCGGTTTTATCTCATAAGTCCATGAGGTCACTGAAACAAGCAGGAATCACAGCGGTCTTCACTGGACAAACAATAAATGTATGTGCTAGCCTTAACATTGAAAAAGTCAACATGAAATCACATTTTACCCTATGTACTTTTTTATCTTTCAGGTCTTATTGTCCTCACATCATCAGTGCATATTATTCCAAAGAAAACAAGTTTCTTCATAATTTGTAATTCAAAATGTAATGACTTACTCTGCCTCTGAAACATTTTTCCTTTTCAGCTGATATAACCTATATATTTGAAAGTCTGTTTCTGCCAGAATTCCAAGGGGAAACAAAATGGAGATATAAACTTGAAATTGTGAGAAATAAATGTATATTACAAACTTGCAATTCAGTAATAAAAACCAGAATTGCGGGATGATAACTAAACATTTTGAGATATAAATATGAAATAAAGTCAGAAGTGTGAAAAACCGTAGGCTATTTTACAGTATAGGCTTGGGCTTACAGTATTGGTCGATGTAGAGTAATGCAGCCTCTTAAAAATCTTGCCAATATGTCATTTCAAGTTTCAAACCTGAACTTATGATTTGTACAGTAAAATGTGCATCAGGGCAATAATTATATGAAATAAATCAGTTTTAGCACTTGATTAGAACTTGACCTCAACTTTCTCAAAAGTGGGTGTGATCAGTGTTTCAAGAGTGGAGTGGTACATTTACATTCAGGTCTGAATGTACAAATGTAAAATAGTTTGCAAATGTCATTTTATTTTGACTTGAAGTGAATATAATCATTTGCAACTGAGGCAGTATAGTGATATCATAATATGTATGAGTTTGTATGAATCTGTTTCCAGAAAGGAGAGAATGGAATTGTTCCGCTTGCAGAGTTGGAAGCAAATCTCGCTGACATTGATTCTCTGATCCCGACCCATGATGAGAACGGGAGGCCCATTGCTGAATGGAAGAGGCAGGTTATGGTGCGCAAGCTTCAGGCTCGACTGCAGAACGAAGACAACCCCTGCAGAAAAGTAAACTGCTTAAAACCCTCCAACATAAAACTATTGCTAAAATGTCCTTCCATTACACACCGTGTCATATGACAATAACAATTGTTTCGTCTTATACAGGACAACGGTGATAAAAATATTGAGGTGGACGGTTGGAGGTATTCCCAAGTACACAATGTAATTTTGGGCCCCTTTGGAGAACTGCTTACTGAAGATGACCTGGTCTACTTGGAGGGACAGATCGAAACAATTTCCCTTCAAAAACGATGCCAGGCCTATGAACTAGAGCTTGCCCGGCTGGCGGAGGAACTTAGGGCCATCCTTCCTGCTCCTATCGTTAATATCACCGTCAACACCCAGTGCCAGCAGCTCCAAAACATGGATGAATCTCTACCTCTTCCTGTGTGGTACAATCGGATCTCAAATATAGTGAAGAGCATGTCACTGCTCCTGACAAACCTCTCAGAAAAAAACGGCGAGGATGGGATCTGTAACACGGATCTGGCATCGGTCTTCACATACCAGCCAGAGAGGCAAAGTTCAATCAGAGGACGTAGGCAGAAGGTGGAACTGGAGATCCAGCAGTCAGGAGTCTCTGTGAGAAATTTGAGGTCCAACTTTGAGGGTCAGATAGGAAACATCTACCCGTTTTCTGGCCTTTTAAACAACACATCTGACACAAGGCAGCAAGAACTGTCTACATCAACAAATCGAAATAAGCAGTCCGTGGGGACAATCCAAAGCACTGACATAAATCACCTTAATGACAGTGCCATAAAATGCCAACAGGCACCGAGCAAAGATGCAACTAAAGTGATGGAGACCACCTGCTTGCGGAAGGAGCGTATCGTTGTCCTCTTTTTGAGCCACTGGAAAAGGTCTGCGTATGCAATATCAATGCGAGCCAAGATAAAACAAGAGCTTGGCACTCTTACAGGAGAAGGAATAACAACTCCAGTATCCAAGCCAGGAACCAGATCACTGTATCATCTCTACAGGCAAAGAACCGCAATAGACAAGATGATTGGCAACTGGAAACGCGTCGCCTCAGGGGTTCCATCACGACAGATCCGGAGCCTTCAGAGGAAGCGCGTGACCTACTCGCCCGAACAGTTCCTTCCTCGAGTGGACGGCGCTCCTGTTGCTTATGACAGCCTGACCCTTGACCTGTTTATGCTCGGCTATTTTCACATTCTCGAGCAGGACCTCCCAGCTGAGGAGCGCAAGATGAGGCACCTGTTATGCTTTGAGGTGTTCGACCACATAGGGAACTTTCCCTGGGAGACAGTCCGAGACTTCCACCGGGCCGTCCTCAGGGACATTGAAGCTGGGAGACGCGAGTGGAAAGATGGTTTCGAGGACATCAAAATGCAGTACTTTGGGAAAAGAGAAAATGGGATTTTCCAGCTATCTGTAAAGGATTCTTGTGCCGAGGTTAAAGTTGCGCCGCAAGTTATCATCGATAATACCATACCAATTGATGGAGGACATCTCAGCAGAGATGGAAGCAATGATTTCTCAATTTTTAGTAATGATGAAATTTGTAAATATATTGATCGTAGTTTCACCTTCTGGAAGGAGAAAGAAGCAGAGTTGTTTGATTTTTGATATTCTTCAATGCGGTGATGGTTTATACTGTATATGAACACAATATAATTGATAATGATTTTGAATACAAAATCGTTTTGAATAATTATTTGGACTTATTTTGAGGCATTTCTAATACAGATAAACTAATGACAAGAAAGACTACTATGTGTTATTTAGTACTTTGTAATGCATTAACAGTTAAATATTGTGTACCATTACATAATGATAAGAATCTGGCCAAAAGAGTCTTACAGCCATGTGCATTTTACAAATTTTGATGTTTGACCTATCTCTTTTATAAATAAACCTTTATTTTGTTTGAAAAGTGCTATTTCATGTGATTAATCACTTCTGAGTCACTTATAACTTGCTGTTACACTTTCTTTCACAAGAAACCATTTGACCTTCAGTACATTAATATACATGTACGGCAGTGGATGAAATGTGTGTGTGCTCAGCAGGGATGTTCAGACCGCCCTGAGAGAGTGGTGAAACATGTATAAGATGGAGTGTAACGCTCATTATATAACAGCAGTGCTACACAGTATAGTCTAACCCGAAGAACACTGAGCATTCACCTAAGATAACACATCTACTGTACATGGAAGCAACAAATCACTCAATACATTTTATCAAGCAAGAGATGTATTAGAACATCACTTAAAACTGGGAAACCTTAAGGAAACTATTTTTGCTGTGGCATGCTAATTCTAATCTCCTAGTTAGTAAACACTATTCTCCTGCTTGACATCAAAGTAACCACTACTCAACTGAAGAAACCATTTACTTCATGGCAATTCAAGCTCTTTTACCTTAATAACAGTACAAAACCGATATAGAAAATTACAGATTTTAACATATACTGTCTTCTCACAATATGCTGTGATTGGCTATATATCAACATTATGTTTCAAGCACTCATTTCCTCATTCATATCAAAATATTAATGATTTGATCATTAAATTCTATTTCAAATGAGTTACATATATGCTATTTATATATATTTAATAGAACAGTATAGGCTAATTGTATACAGTACCTGGTTTGCATCCTATTTGACAATATACAGACTTCCACGCCCACCTTATGTTGTTCCATATCCAAGAGTGCATCGTTCAGTATAACATAAAACTACATCATTTTTAAAAGTCATTTTATACATTCTGAGTGATGTTTGTAAACATCCAGTAAACATATAACCTAGTTTTCTAATCTATTATTTTAGCCCCAGGGCTGTAGATTATGCTGAAAACTGCAGACAAACAGACTTGTCAGGGTATAGGCCTACATAACATGCATTGACGTTTCCAGGACACAGTAATGATCTCACCACTAATATGCAGTCTTTAATTTAATTTGGATACATTTTAAAAAACATCCTCCACTGTTGCACGAGATTTCTGTAAGGATTTTCATTTTTTTATTTATCTGCTGAAAAAAACCCCATCATCAAATAGACGAGATTTATAAATAACACAATAGGTATTTAAAAAAAGGCATGTTAGGTGATATTATTTGCATATTTTACTGCTTGCAGTTTTGTCTTAGACGTCAAAACAAAATGTATTAAATCATGTATTATGGACCTATGGCAAGTCTACACATGATACTCATTATGGATTGGGGATCCTGGTTTGAATTATCCCTCTCTCCCTTCATTTTTCAGTTTTGCTCTTATCCAACAGTCATATTCTCTTTATTTAATTGCTTGTATGCTACTATATTAGTTACGTTATTAGTTATTTTATTAGCTACTGTATACATTACAAGGTATACTGTTTTTTTATTTTCTATATCTCCTATTGAACAACTTTTACATTGTAATGTGCACAGAGACAAAGCTTACAACAGTTTGTTTGACACCCTCCATTCATAATTATTCAGTCTTCGTCGACTGTCTGCAAAAGACACACACAAAAGGCATAAAAAGTATACAATTATGCGTTGCTCTTAGATGCGGATGCAAACATTGCTGAACGGATGCACGGCCTGCGGTTTGGTGTGCGAGGAGAGTTTACGGGGACGTTTCCGTAAACACACAGTGATATCAGACGGGCGTATCGCCATCACTGCGCATGCGCAGAGGGTTGGAGAATTGACATCGCGGAGCAGTACTGCAATATCCATCGATTCGCGACCGAAGATTATCCATCTGCATTCTCGCAAGACTGGTATCACCTGTACATATTAATCCATAACAACTGTGCCATTAAAGCAATCATGTCCATTGGAAGTGACTTTGGGAACCCTTTACGGAAATTCAAACTTGTTTTTCTTGGGGAGCAAAGCGGTGAGTCTTTGGGTTTGCCACGACTGGGCTTAGACACGAACCCAGCAACCTTTCAGCACATGCATGAAGTACATTAGTGTGTAGTTGATTATTTTGTGTGTCTGCTTGTTTGTGGTGTTATTTCAAACGATGTTATCTCTATATCGATTCCCTGTCAAACAAGTCGGTTGCATACGTTTAATTTTTGATTAGTCATGAAAATGTATAGCTATGCAGCGTCATTACACTACTAAACGTCCACCTGTGAATATAACGTAATATAATCGTTATTTGAACAACTGTTAATGATTGTCACTTGCATTTTCTATTGGAGGCAGAAGGTCTGCTTATTATTGATCGCTAATATTCTAGCGCAGTCTAAATCGCTCAAAACAATGATATGAAATATTTCATTCGAACGAAATGTAAATCGCCTTATTTGTATAGATGTCCCTGTAAACATCCACTGATTGAAAATGTCATGAAACAGAAAGGCGCAGAAGCTTTGCATTTCCCGTGTGTCTACAGGAGACACACCCAGGTTGGCAGTCAGTGTCTGTGGGATTCTTCAGCAGAGCAAAGATAAAAACCTCATGCATCATTTTATGAGCAGTACGATCAGCCTATGTAATAGGCATATATATCGTGGTTTATTCTTTTGGGTGGATGATGGTCTTCTCAGTGTCACTGTCGTGTTTGTAAAGACGTAATCAGACGGGCATTTGAGATCATGTCTGTGATGACTGAACATCCAAACATTGCAAATAATAATACTGAACATTGCGTCACCGTAAAGTTCATGTGTTCTTGAGATATATATTTTTTTGTCATGAGTAGGCCTATGCATTAATTTGCCATACATTATCCTGTAATGCTTATAGCTCCTGGTTATGTCTTCATCATTCACTGTTCGTATAGAGAAAACGGACAGCCAGTCAGACATATAGCCCTATATAGGCTACTGTATGAAAGAGCATTAGGTTTTCGATAAGTGATATTTGGTTTTAATCACAATGTTTAGAGACAGCTCTCTGTATATCTATGAGAGAATCAATACATTGCAGCCTGGATATGATGATAGATATTACCACACCTGCTAGAATTGTTTTTCTCCAGGATGTTAGGCCAACTTAATGAAAAAGCTCTCATCATTTAATCACCTTTATGTTGTTAGACCTTTCTTTTTTTCTGTGGAACACAAAGGGAGATGTTAGGAAGAATGGCACTCTCAGTCACCACTCATCTTTTTCCCATATAATGAAAGTGAATAGTGACCGAAAAAAGGAAGTCATACAGGTTTGGAGCAACATGAGTGTGAGAAAATGATGACATGATTTGGGTGAACTGTCCCTTTAACGTCAGAAGACCACTTGTCTTCTGCTGTCCATGGTCCTGAATCCAACTGTTGGTCAGATTTGATTGATCTTCTTTCAAGATATAAGTAGAACAACCCTCATTCTAAAGCCACAGAAGAATAGGACTATTATTCCTCCTTGTTCTATGAGCTCCATGATAACTATTAGCATTGTGCGGTTTGATGATTTTAGTATCTCAGCTCAGCCTGACTAACAGGCCTGACCAGATTGGCCTGAAAAAAGCAGTCCTGTAGCGTATGAAATATGTACTCAGGAATTTTGCTGTCACAGTGGCTCCATGTTCTGCTGCATTTTTCAAGCTATTTTTCACGTCGTTGTTGTAACTCTAAATAATAGTGGAGTCCAAATGACTGATCTCTGTGTAATCCTTAAGAAATGCACTGTCATTTGAAGGACGGAGGTTAAGACAGTGCTTTGTTTCAGCATATGGCAGTGTAATTCAATTAGTGAAAAAAACACAGTGAATAGGGTTGTGTCAGGACAAACAAGCCATTAATTACTTCACTGTGTGTGTGATTCATCAAAATCTGAACATTATCCTGTTTTGTTGGTTTATGTTACAGTTGGGAAAACATCTCTGATAACAAGGTTCATGTATGACAGTTTTGACAACACTTATCAGGTAAACTATCTTTTTGTGTGTGTGTGCATACATTAATGTAGAAGTTAAAGAGTTTTTCAGATGTCTATGTCATTTTGTATCTTACTATGAATCTTATTGTCATTACAGGCAACGATTGGAATTGACTTTTTATCAAAAACCATGTATCTGGAGGACCGAACTGTGAGAAGCTTTGAAACTATATATATATACTGCATATATAATATATACATTAGTGCAGTTATCAAAATGTATAATTATTTCTACAAGTATGTCTTGTATCTTTTTTTGCAGGTGAGGTTACAGCTATGGGACACTGCAGGGCAGGAGCGGTTTAGGAGTCTTATCCCGAGCTACATTAGAGACTCCACAGTGGCTGTGGTGGTGTATGATATTACAAGTGAGCCACACACACGCACGCACTCATACACATTTTGAGCAATTAAAGGATATATGTAAAAGCAACTGCTTTTATGTTGCCATGTTGCAAAAGGCATTTAACAAAACAACTTGATACTCCAATTAGACTGAGATTTTTTCTTCTCTTGCTCCAGATGTCAATTCATTCCAACTAACCTCCAAATGGATTGATGATGTCAGAACAGAGAGGGGAAGTGATGTCATTATCATGCTGGTCGGCAACAAAACAGACCTAGAGGAAAAGAGGTGGAGTCATTGATGATATTAAAAACAGCAACATTACACACTAACACAAGTTAGAAAAGTGAAATCATAATCAACCACCCCTTTAATTAGGGACAAATTGACAAATTTCACGATTCGATTCAATTAAATTTAAATTCACAAGCTTGCAATTCGATTCAGTTCGATTTGATATTAATATATTAATTCAGGCCTATCAGGTACAGTACATGGCAAAATTCGTCAAGGGAAAAAATTCCTCTCAATTAATGCTGTCAAATATACAGGGAACCCGAGTTGGTATATCACTATAATATGAAAGGTTGAAATTAACTAATTTGTAGGCTAATTAAATTAAAATTACACATAAGGAAATTTTAACTCTCTAGAGTTAATATGTATAGCTGCCTAACGAGTTTTAAATGGCTTTTCTGAGGTAAATGAAAGATTACGTGACATATTGTTTACAAGCCATTTTATTGACATCTTTCCGCGGTTGAAACGCTGATTAAGCGATTAGATGTAACGATATGGATTTTGTACGATATGGATAAGTTGCACTGTATTTTTCAACATATATTCTGATGTTCATTCATGTTTATTTTGTGCTGTAACTATTAGTAAAGTGGAAAAAAGAGGTTACATTACAAGAGGAAATACATTAACGTGCACTTCGCGCTGCTGCTTCACTTGAACTGAGACGCTACAGCGATCTGTCACGCCACATTAAAAAGCCAAAACAGTATTTATTGTTTGAACTTCGTAATTGACAGAATTTCAAAGCTGAGACTTCATATCAGAAGTAACAAAGCTCAAATCTTATTATGATTTATTGGATGGGAGGCATGCTGCAAAGCTTTGTTCATCCATCAGCTGAAAACACTGCATAGACTGAAAGATCGATTCTTGGAAATGAGAATCAATTAAAATCGTGAAATCAATATTTTTAACCCAGCTGTAATATTAACATATAATATAATTTTCTTTGTGCTTGAATTCTTTATTTTTAAGTGTCACTACCGTATCCATTTTCATTTTCTTTTAAATGTATTCAATTAATTTACTCAAAATTATCAGTTTAATTTACTATAATTGTAATGCATTATGATGGCATTTGCTCTGATAGGCAAATCACTATAGAGGAGGGGGAGCAGCGGGCCAAAGAGCTGAATGTCATGTTTATCGAGACTAGTGCAAAGACTGGCAGCAATGTTAAACAGGTAAGTCTCAGAGCACTACAAAGGCAAATGGACTTGATCCAATAGAGTAATTTAATTGAGCTCATGCCCTGTAACATGACACATGGAAAGCTCAAAAAAGATTTGATTTGGCCACTGAGTTGTTGCCCAAAGGCCTTTAGCTATACCAATCGGCTCTGGAGAAAAATCTTTGTCTGATTTCATTCTCTTTCTGTTTGGTTTATCAGTTGTTTCGGCGAGTGGCTGCTGCTTTGCCCGGAATGGAGAGCTTGGATGAAAATAACAAAGAAGGAAGTATCCTTTAATGCGTGACGTTTAAAGGTGATATGTGTTGTTTTTGAGGATGTGTCCCAGAGACAAAACAAGTAAACCAAATGAATATGCCATTTTTAGGTTGATTTCCCTGGAAAGTATAAACCCTTGGCTTTGTGGTGCAATCAAAATGTTTGTTTAAGCATCCTGTCCATCCAAACACTGCAACAGTGTCCCAACCAATACTGTGAGTTTGGGGCGGGACTGTCTGTTGGTTCGACCAATGGAAGATGGAGAGAGTGTTCAGAAAACTGAAAACAATCATTATTTTTCCATTCACATTTCTGCTAGTGAAACTAAAATTACACAATTCACTCAACTCAATTCTAGTCAGTCAACATGAAATTTCCTCATCTTTTAGTGGATGATTTACTGTAGAGACACACAAAAAATATTTGTCTATGTAATCTAAAATGAAATAGATTTCTTTATCTTATATGTATATATTATATATATATATATATATATATATATATATATATATATATATACAGTTCACATCACAAGCCTTGTTTTAAAACCCCTCTCTACCAACTGCCTGGCTCTTTTTCCAATAACACCAACTTGTCATGATAAAATCAATATTCACTATACATTGTTTTCTTTTTGATTGCGTTTTCTCCTGAAATACAATAATTTATGGAAGTAAAGATAGATTTAATAAGACACATTTAATAAAAGATAACAATAATAGTTTATACTGAAATAAATTTTGTGTAGGATTTACTTTGAAACCATTTTCACTCAGAAAATTTCTCTTCACCGATTACAAAGAAATTGCAAATAACACTTTGTATTAAATGTGAAATCTTAAAGTAGAAAGAATGAAAGCTACTTAACACCATTTCCTTGTTTTCCTTGACACACACCCCCCTCCCAGTGATCGACATTAAGCTGGACAAACAGCCGGATCCTCCGGCCACTGAAAGCGGCTGCTCCTGTTAGTAGAAAGCGGTTCGGACCTTCATTAACACCACATGCTTGTTCTGTTGCTTCCTATGGGTCCACGTCCTGTTGAACTTTATGATCGGGTATAGGCTTTTTACATCTATCTGAATGGGTCTAAAATTATACTCCTCAGTTGCAAGAACAAAAAAAAAAAATCTGCACTGTCTGTTCAATTGCCAAAATAATATCATAGGTAATTCAAAGTGATTAGCTAACAGATTCATATAGGACAGGAAGTGGCATGTGTACCATCTTTGGACAAAAACATTCAGAGTGGATTATCGGTTGTTATGTTTTGTATTTTTGTACATTACAAAAAGCACTAAATGATGCCTTCACAAAAAAATGAGTTTAAGATTCAAGACGGATGGCAGAGTAACTGTCTTTCGTCCATAGCATGCATGTAAGACAACTTTTAGAATCTGTCATGTCCTTTGGTCCATTCACATCAATAATAATGAAACGAAGAAATGAATGAAAAAAAGACAAAAGAGAGAGGTCCTGTTCAAAGTCTTAGTGTGGGTCTGTGTACACATCCTACATGCTAATCCAGTACCAGCCTCCATGAGAGGTGTGCGTACTAACCTGGCTAACCTTTAAAGTGCTGTGGCACTGTTGCAAAGAACCAATGGATTTTTCTGCTAGCTTCATGCATACACTTTAGATCCGCCAGGCGGTACTGTATTGTATATAGTATTTATATTATTGTGAACATCCATCATTTAGACGTGGTTTATGTTCACCTGTACAAATGTTTTTTTCTTCTTTTTTTAATATGACAAGGGCTTCACTCTTATTTTGTCGGTCTCACCTGTAGCCATACACTGGTAGTAAACTATTATTTATAATTTGGGCATTTTGCTGTTGCCTTATACCGTTATACTCACTCATTAAGAGGATCTTTTCTGAAAGAATACAATTATTCCCGTTAAACCCCTTGATTTTTAAATCTTTTTTTGTTATTATTTCATTTTAAGCAGCCAACTAGAACTAAAAAGAATGAGATAATTGTCATATGTTCGGTTGGGGCGAGAAAGGCTATTTTGAGGTGAGCCTCAGGAAACGACAGATTTTCATTTCAAATACATGCACTTTGTTATGGGTTCTGACAAGGAAGTGTGTGGTTCACCACATCATAAGGTGATGAAACAGACAAATGATTGTCGTATCCCTCATATATCTGTGTAGTAAAGCTCTTGTAGTCTCCCGCACATGTCGAATGGATGTTGCGGTCTAACACTTTCATCTCAGAGAATCCTAAATCGTGAAGACCTTTTTAAAACCGCACTGAGAGAGAATGAACCCGCCTGTAGTCCACTCACGGCATTCTGGTTATTGCAACAGTACGTTCAAGAAATGTGAGTTGTTTACAAAACTCTGGAAACATAGTATCTTTAATATTTAATGTATTTTTTGTTTTGTTTTATATTTTGAATTGTTTACATAAATGCACTGATTAACACCACTGATTGTATAGAGATTCATTTAGGATATATTAGGTATTTATACTATATTTAATGTTAGTGCGAGTTTCTTTCTGGTGCCAATACTTCTATTAATTCAAACAAAAATGGACATGAGGAATTACTGTGACTGGGTTGTTGGTACTTGGCTTGACATTAGCTTCTCGGATAATTAAAGGGGCCGCTGATATTAACTGGGGAGGGACTGATGTTAATGATTTTTGCATTAACAGTGCACAGAGTATATCATCTTTCACATTCACATTTCTCAAGCCTCCGTTTCCTCTTGTTTGCGTTGTCATCTTTCACTTTTTGTACACTAGTTGTGCCTTCTGTTATTGTGGCATCACAATGCAAAGCTTTCATTGTATGGCTACCTGAGAACACGTACGTTATAGAAGGGAGGTCACTGTGTGTGACCAGACAACTGACGGATTTATGATGTTGATCTGTGATGAAATTGTTGTATTCACACCATCTAGCCAATTCACAGTGGTTGAGGAGAATTGCAGAATAGTCCCATGCAAGCGGAAGGTTGTATATGTAAGAACAGGAAGTTGCTGCTGATAGTGTGAGCGGATTGAATCTGTCAAAGTTGTTGCCGTAGGGTTGTGTAGAGCAGTGTAGTTGGCTCTTTATTCACTCTGTAAGGACATTTATGAGCATGACATCTGTCTGAAAAAAGAAATCAATAAAATCCATGTCTTAATACCATACTGTCTACTGCTACAATGCTGTGTGATATTGATTTTATAACAGCTGTATAAAAAAAGTGTGCACCTGTTCAATCAAGCGAAAAAAGAGGAACGTTTTAATGAATTTCTGTTTTCATAAATCTAAATTCACCTGCCTCATGAAAATGTAAGACAAATGCTATGTTATAGGGATCATTAAAACCTGAAAGCAATTATAACTTGGAGCATTACCTTGTTGGAAAAGACATTAAGAATTCCCACACAACATTACAAATGCATTAAAGGTATAGTTCACTGAAAAGTGAAATTTGTGTCATCATTTACTCACCCTCAAGTTGTTCCAAACCTGTATGAGTTTCTATCTTCTGCTGAACACAAAAGAAGATATTAAGAAGAATGTTTGTAACCAGACAGTTGACGGCACCCATTGACTTCCATAAGTCAATGGCTTCCGTCAACTGTCTAGTTACAAACATTCTTCGTAGTATCTTCTTTTGTGTTCAGCAGAAGAAAGAAGGTGAGTAAATAATGTCAGAATTTTCATTTTTGGGTGAACTATCCCTTTAAAGGCTAATCCACATCCAGTACATTTACTGTATTGAGATGCACAGAGACTGGGATTCCCCTTGGCATGGAAACTATAGTCCTCAGGAGAGACAGGTGACTAAAAGTAGAGGGCTCACATGATTGAGAAATCGTTTCTTGCCCAACTGTGGACTTTCCAAGCCATACCGCACAAATGAGCATAAATGCGAACAAATGAGGGGCAGGTATTTTTATACAACCTACAAGGTGCGAGTTGGTGTTTTAACTGTAAATAGAAATTCAATGTCACCACTTATCACAGCAGGACTAAAGGTCTTATGAATCAATGGCCCCTAGAGGCCAAGAGTACAAGAGCCATTTATCCACCAGAAATAAGGCACGTCAATCACTGACACCCATCACCAAATAAAAGGAAAGCAGCGTATTGGAGACTGCAGGTATCTCTAGTCCTCATCACCAGCATCTGTTGTAAGTACTATGTTCATTTTTAGTGTGTTCAATGTCAGGCAAAAAAATCTATATGTACCATTATTTCTAAAGGTTGAATGGTGACTGATAGTTTTAAATTATTTAGGATAGGGATCTGTGACTCTCGGGGGTCTGGAATAGTATTCACAATTACTGTTTAATCTCTTTTTTTTGTTGTTGAGAAAAATAAAAAGGTTAAACCAAAATACAACATTTATTAATTTAAGTTTACTTTAATCTTCTCTAAAACATAAAAAATGTATGGTGACACTTTATTTTACAGTGTCCCTGTTACTTACACATCTTACATGTAATTATAGTAAATTATGCATAATTACAAGTAAGTAATCCTAAACCAAACCCTAATCCTAATTATGTATTAAGTATGTTCATTAATATTACTCAGCATTTAAATGTATACTTACACTGTAACAATGACATTTTCAAATAAGATAACCAACTGTATTAAAATTAATTATTGGTCAGTTTAAATACAACACTTCAATTTATAATATGTAACAAGGGTTCCCTTCTTCATCTCTTTATCTAATAAGGGGTCCTCCCTGATTTGTTTAAGAACTATCTATGTATGTGATAAAACATAATTGAATCGATTCAAATTAATATCCAAATATTTTGTGCTCTCAGAACATCAGGACCAGAAGTTCAGTGTGAGTTTAGTTGTGGTCTATACTACAGGACACCACACGTGCAAGCATGTCTAGGGTGGAAGGTTACGGAGAGTCTGACCTGCGCTCACAGCTACGAGCATGTAGGACTGAGATCGCCATGGCAATCCACGATCCCTTCCCACTGCTGTATGGGCTGGCGGATCACGACATCATCTCTGAACAGATCCTGAGGGTGAACATTTTCATACAAAAGCACTATTTCAAGTCAACATGCATAATGTGAAAAATGTCTTTGTTTAATCGGATTTTTGTAACTAGACACATCGTAGTTAGTTCCTGAAATGCTTAAACAACAAACTAATACTCTCACCGACTTATAAGGAGACTTTAGAGCGGAAGAAAAAGGATGGGATCCACAAAGCTGTCTACTCACTGCTCACTTTGCTACTGGACCAAGACGCTACTGTCCTCCAGGCCTTCTGGAGCAATCTCTGTAAAGAGTACAATAAGGATTGTTACCCAAAACTGGAAACCCTGTTTATGAACCTCCCCAAAGGTACAGTGCACGGGCCTGGCAAACGTACAATAACTGTGTTGGAGGATAGTGACAGTTTAAGTGATGATAATCTCATTTGGCAGGGTTAAAGCAGGCGGCCAGACACACTGGGACACGCTGGGTCCGCAGCCAGTCAGGCAGAAAGAGAGGGGTGGCCGAAAAACACCTGACCCACCGGTCCCATCACCACACCAAGAAAGCCATAACCTCCAGCTCAGGTAATGGACACCGCCACACACAGGAACTTATCACTCAGGTTCAGGTCATTCCAAAATGGTGCCAGAGGGGTGTCATTCCTGGCACTTCTTCCTACAACTGTGTAATTTGATAGTCGTTTAGTTTACTGGATTAACCAAACAAAATTTCTACCTATTTTTTTTTTTATATATAAAACCTGCTTCCGGTTTTAGTGTTATGACTACTACAGGCCCAATAATGTTGAGAAGCGCGATTCACGACGTTCAAATCAATTAACCAGTCAATTTTACGCTGTCACTTACGGTGATGTTATGAACTGTAGCCTATTGAATTATGAACGTTGTCAAGACAATTGGTGTAACACATATTTATATGGATTTAAATCAGAAGCTTTGTTCACTGTAAGGGTAAACTGCACCTGATCTCTGTTATCAGAGGTTGTTTTTGTCTTGTTGGGTTATATGAGGAATTGTTTCCATTTTTACTAACAACCCGCTGTATATCAAACCAAAATGTAGAAGTAACCTCACAGTAGAAGAATAGGTGATCAGAGTTTCAGGAGAAGAAGAACAAAGCCACGAGGATCCACCTCAAAATTAAATCGTTTCTGCATAAAATCATTAACTGTAAATCTTAAACATCATTTTGTAATGAGTCTCCTTGACCTTTGGAGCAACTGCATGCCATATAACAGGTAAAAGCTTTATCCCTTACTGAGGTTACGACATCTCCCAGAAAATAGCACTGATAATCACCAGTGATAATACGTTTAAGTTATTTGTAAATAAGTTTGTTATTGCACTTACTGTCTAAAAGGTCTATATTGCATATTTTTAAAAGAGGGAAGAGAAACAACAGGTCTAGATAAAGGATCAGAAACACTGCTTTGGATTATTCTTAACAATCCAGTGGTATAGCATTGCATAAGTTATCATAACCTTTAATTGTAATTCTAACTCCATATTTGTTAGTGAAATCATTATGACACAAGAAATATCCATTATCACCTAATAAATCATGAATTAAAAGAAATGCCTTTACTATACCAATCACTTATGAACAGAGATTTTCTATTAATAACTACAGCCCTATTGTTGTGAGGAGAGAAGTTATGGGTAAATATAATTTTCCAAAAAAGCAGTACTTGTTTATGAAAATTGGATAACTTCAAAGGAATTTTACAGAGATCAAGATCACACCTTAACACAAATTCCAAGGCCACCAATATTTAAAAAAATGTGATTTGGAATATGGTACCATATTGAGTGTGTCTTTGTTAAACACAAAAGAAGAGATTCAAAATCAATGACTCTCAAGCCTCCATGTTCATACTCTTTGACCATGTGGAATGTATGTATGGAAATAATGTGTTTTATTTTTCCATATAAATTTAAATAAAATTGAATTAACCGATTTAACTATTTTTGGGGCAGTACAAATCATGGGATAGATAGATTAGTTTAGATATTCCCTCAATTTTAGTCAAGAGGATTCTACCCAATCTATAGATAAGTCTCGAGATAACCAGTGATTTAAGGACTTTTTCATACTTTCTATTTTAGAGGTAAAATTTAAAAGTTCTCTATTAACAACATTTTAGTAATCATAACCCCAGGTACTTAACCTCATTTTGCACTGGAATGCCCTATATCTTCTAAATCACAATTATGGATAGCCATTAATTCACACTTTTTTAGTCAGGTTTAAGGTCAGGCCTGATGCCTTAGAAAACATAGAAATTGTATCGATAACTAATGGAAGCACCTCTTTATTTTTAAGAAATAAAAGAGTGTCGTCTGCAAATTGGCTAGTAGTAAAGGCCTGAGAATGTCTAGCCTATGTCCACAATGTCCTCAAAATGTTTTATGAACAAAGACATTGATTCAATTGCAAAATTAAAAAGTAATGGTGAAATAGGGCCTCGTTTAATTTGGATTCTGGGTAACGAACCTAAATTAACGGAAACACTACTGAAAACATCATTATAGAACATAGAAATTACTCTACAAAATAAAAGACCAAAGCCAAAGATTTCTAAAGATTTAAACAAAAAAAGGTGTTCAAGAGCGTCAAACGCCTTGAAAAAGTCTGAGGAATTAGATAGTTATAATCAAGCACATCAAGGACTAAAGAGAAAATCAAAGCCATAAATCTAAACAAGTTGTGTTAAAAATTTGACTAGAATAATGTCCATGATTTTTTTGTGTGCTCACACAGCAAGTGCCAGAACCTTTACCAAGTTTCGTACCATTCCGATGAAAAAAAAAAAAAAAAGTAAAAGTTTTGCGCTAAAAAATGACCGAAGAGCACCAGAGGGTTAAATGTAATTTATGAAGGTGTTCTAAATCGAATTATTATCTAAATGGATTTTTGTATGGAATATTGCAGTATTTATTATAAATAATTTATCATCATTATTTTTTTATTTCATTTATTTTATTTGTATTAATCTTCCCATGTAATCTTTAATGAAAATGACTTCCCCTCATCTCTTTTCTAATGAGGTGTCTACTGGCACAAGGTGGGGACAAACTGTCACTCACATGAGATCACAGCAATATCAAACCACAACCATTCAAGCAATTCTCAATGAACAAAATCCCACCTTGCATTTTTTCTTTCCAACATGACTTTAACGCAACCAATAAATCTGACACATTCCAGTTTGAATGGGCATGATTTGATGCTTCTGGTTTCAAACACGCCAGTCCTGATAACTCAATATCTCTACTGTTCCAGGGAGCAAAGGCAAGCCAATGAGGAAGACAGATGGTGCAGCACTTGCTCAGGTCTCAGTGGGAAACGGTAAGCACTTGATGCTTGAGTAAATGTATCATTAGATGACTAAATATTATAGTAGATGAATGAGATTGTGCATGAATAAATATGACTCAAAACGCAGGGGTCCAGGCTGTATCTACCTCAGTCCAGAGGGCCGTGGCTCTATCTGCCAGTGAGCATCCCACTGGCTGCGGGACAGTAGAGGGGATTCTGATCCAGCAGGTCATTGAGTCTGGTGAGCTCAGCACACTAATACAGTATTGCCAGACTGTGATGAAAGCCTTTAGCTAATGCTAGCTCTTAGCGTGTGTTTTGATAGTGTAACCTTGCAGTGTAAACACTTTGCCGGTCCACTTTGGCAGCACAGATGTCTCATTTGCACTTTCCCGCAGGAGGTGCCAAAAAATGCATCAAGGTTGGAGGAGAATTCTACTCTTCTGGTAAACTGGATGAGACAGCTGGAGTGCACAAGGCACAGACTGCACACAACTATAGTCACCAGCAGGGAGAGCCAAGCACCAGAGTCATGGATGTAGGTGACCAAGATTCATGGAAAAGTACAGATACAAAAAAGCGTAAAAATATGAAAAAATATTATTTAGGCAAAAGTTGTCATCGTGTTAACCGGGTACTGTAGATAATTCACTAATTATCACGTTTATGATGCATATGTTCAGGTGGAGCATAATGATGACGAGTGTGCGGTGTGTAAAGATGGTGGGGAGCTCATCTGCTGTGATGGGTGTCCTCGCGCCTTCCACCTCACCTGCCTGGTGCCGCCCCTCGCCTCCATACCCAGGTACAGAGCAGTCATGTGACACACAGGCCACTGACCCTACCAAACCTAGAGCTGACCTCATCATTAGTCTTTACAAGTCTAAACAAAACAAAAATCTCAAATATGAGACTGTGTACAATAAATACGATCCAGCAGTCTAAAAGCACTAGTGAAAATGTCTAACTTGATACATTTTTTAATTAATTTACTTATTTCCTCACAAATTTACTTCTCTGATAATTGACCCAAACTACTGTAGAATCTGAAATATTTATTTTACATCATTATGTTTCTTATTTTTAAATGTCACAATTCTTAAAACTGTTTATTTCCAGGTTTAAAAATAAACATCCCACTAGTGGGCCTCAGCAAACTTCCAAAAAGAGCTAGAGGATGACTTAAATAAGCAATAAGGTACGAGAGTCTGTGCTGTATCGTGAATAAGTCACTACTTATTCACGATACAGCACTAGCCTCGAGTACCTTATTGCTTTTATAAAACGGTTACCGCACAATGCAAATATTAAAGACGAAAAATATGTATGTATGCACCATAAGTGTATACATTATTTCGCCAATAGATGGCGGCAAAGACTTTCTTTATGAGTGAGTCAGTCAGTAGAGAAGACTTTTACATTGAAAGGACTCAAACTTGATTATTTTTTTTACAGTCTATGCTTGTGATCACGGAGAAGAAAGACGCAACTGACAGATAGGCACAGGAAAACCCCTTAACTGTTAAAAAGACAAGATGTCGCAGCGGACATTCAAACGGATTTTTTAAATGATGAATATAGGACTGACCTGAAGGAAAATGCTATGTATGTCTTCTGTAAATGCTGGTACACTCGCTTATACTCGAGTCTCGATTTCTCACAACAATACTACTATTTAAGTTGCTAAAGAGCGGTTGCTAGGGGGGTGTTGTGTGTAGTGATACCGTTGGGTGAAGCGGTCATAGTCGTGTTTTATCGTGAATAAAACACAGCTATGAACAATCAGAATCAAGGATTGGAACTAACCGTTTAATAAAATATATTACATAGTGAATATATTATTATTATTGATATAATTAATGTTAATAATAAATCTGAAATATTATTAATGAATCCTTAAAATATTATGTAATTTTAAGGATGATGTAACTATTATTGAAATATATTATTATTGATACAATTAATATTAATAGTATCATATTAATAATATATTACAATAATCGAACTTAATACAAATGCTAAAATAAAACATAAAAATAAGAAATATGTTTGACCTTATAACCAATTTATCTAACACACACCTAATTTATCTTTATTAAAAAAGTTTAAAACAAGTAGCCTTATCATAATTATAGTGTAAAACCACTGAGATGTGCATCTCTCACTAGTTTTAGAAATGTGTTTGTTTTCAGTGGTACATGGCGCTGTCAGCTATGCCAAAACAACAGAGCGAAGGACAAGACATACAACCCCTTGCCGGTAAAAACATGACAAGATTCCCATTAAATTGATTGAAAGCAAAATTTCCCATTTGCAATACTAATTGAACTTGAATTACAGTTGGTCACACACATATAAAGTACGTACAATATGATGAGCAGTGGTGGGAGATTATTATTAATGGCATTGGCAGTAGTAACTTCTCTGCTGCAATTTTAGCCTACAGTTCACCCTCCAGTGACAGAGACAAGCTCCGGCTCTGCTGTGGACTTCTCCTTCTTCTCCTCTCTGTCCTCCACTTCACTCTCCACAGTCACAGCTCCAGCCATGGTAACAAACACTCCCATGAGACTCAATGAGAGATACCCAATTGTTATAATCATATATATCTCTGACGAGTGGCAGGATGATGGCAATTTCAGCTATTTTTATATTTAATCTTTGTTAGTCTTCGGATGGTCAAATGGTTGGGATCAGGATGGCTTGTGGGATTTGTCATCTCATCCAGGGAGAGCTGATCACCTGCCCTCAGTGCCTGCAGAGTTATCATGCCCTCTGCAACTTCTCAAAGTACTGATCTTATTGTATTATTTATTTATTATAGAATAACTGTGAATTCTATCATGCGTTGACGCACAGTCTCTCTCTCTCTCTTCCCCTAATTGTCTCTTCAGT
>NC_136880.1:23279391-23406891 GCF_949152265.1 Phoxinus phoxinus | reverse complement strand
AATGTTTACATTATTCTCTGTATACATAGTTAAGTATTTATTTCTATTTTATTTTATTTGTTGTACCTAATTTGGTTACAACCAAATTCAACTAGTAGACTATATCACAGTGAAAACCAATGCTTGATTTTTTTTTCTTTCTTGCACCTCATATTACATTACACAGTTTTACAGGATTTAACTCTTTAAAAGGATAGGTTGGTTAGCTGTGTAACATATAGGTGCACTTGGATTCATGTTTTATTTGTATTATTATATATTATTTTGCTCTTTTAGGGAGAGGTGTGTTTGCACTTGAGCACATTGAACCATCCACCTTTGTTGTTGAATACCGTGAGATTCTCTCTCAAAGTAAACATGTTAAAGATGTTCAAGGCAACTACTTGTTTGACTTCACATGGAATGGAACACGTTATTGGTAAGCTGGCTGTTTCTTTTTTGGTTTATTTATTTATTTTTGGTTCATATTCAGAGCAAACTAGTTGCATGTCATTCTAATAAAAACAGTTATGATTGCGATTGAGGTCAATATTGCAATTGGAATATGCAATTGCGATATAATAAACAAATGGTTTCATGAGTCTACTTGCTTGGATCTAAAGCAAAATACACAGATTAGTGATAATTCTGAAATGTGTATTTCTCAACTCAAACTAGCAACAACAACTAAATGATTGATAACATCGAAGCCATTGATGTCTGGATATAAATTAATCCACCCCCATTAAAAACATTAATTATAGCCATCCAACATTACAGTGATTCCATCATTTCAATTGAAAGCTATAATAAAAAATAAAAAAACATTTATTAGACTTCATTAAATATAACAGCTTTTAATTTAAGTGAACTTCAAATAATCCTCACATAAACCCATAATAAATGTCATATTTACCTGTGCCCTTCCTGTCTTTCAGGTATACAGAAATTTTATAAAGTTATCAAACATAATAAATAGACTAATCCTTATTAAAGCTACATAAGTTCTTTAGTCAAGAGCAGTGAGTAATTTTCTCTGTCCCCTTTGTTCTTTGATTAACTTTACTGACAGAAAGCTTTGGCTGCTGGCCCTTTAAGAGCAGCCGCTGCTGACAGAGACGCGGATCTCACATGCGCCTCATTCTCTCACAACTCTATACCTCCATCATAAGACTGCTCTTATGTTATGAAGATACTCGACAAATGACATTTTGGCATAATTGTGTGTTATTGTTCGTTCAAGCGCGAAAGAGAACTATTTCTGGCGCGTGTCTTTCTATGAGTCACAGTCGGACATTCAGCGCTAGGCTTGGAAATCGGTTCCAAACGTTCCGATTAGGGATGCAAATTATCGATTAATTCATTAATCATTAGTTGATTGACATTATCGATCGATTAACGATTAACTGATAAGCGGCTATTTTCCTGAGAATGTACATTTCTCACGGTATCAACAGTGTCTTTAACATAAAAAGCTAAATATTGCTTATATACTGAACAAAAATGCATGTTATGTTGCTCAAATTATGTTTTATTGTAACAGTTGGGATACGGTACAGAATGGCATTTATGTAGTTTAACAAAATAAATTATGCACAGAAAATTAAAATACATAAAAAATAATTGTGCACTGGCTCACCTGTTGCAAACATTAAGCAACATAAAATAAATGTTAAATAAAAATCTATATGAACTACTTGAAAAACTTGAAACATTAGCAGCACTTATTGATGCTTGGTCTGAGAAAGGTAACAGTAAGATTACTAGACCTGGAAACTTCAAATATAGAACTGAAGGGATGTCAATTTTCACAAATTCCCATGATCGATCGTAATTTAAATTAACGATCAGTTATGCGTCTGCTGCAGTGCATATGGCCAACAGCATGACAGGGTTTGTTAAACACGCTATGTTACTCACCAAATGAATGAGAATGGCTTTTAATCCAAATAAAGGGCTAGTAGGATTGTAAAATGTTTCGATGTGAATGATAATTAAATTAAATTAATTATTTAATAATCAAATATAACGACTAATAATACAACGTGTCACTCACCAACGCCGCCTCAGATGCGTGCTTGCAGTGTGTTACGTTAGACGTGCACTGAAACGCACTGAAAACGGCAACTAAACCCAATGAATTCACAACGATTTAATAAAATAGTGTTCTGATGTTATGTAATATGACAGTCCCAAATTAATCATCGTTATTATTAGTCGTGCATTGCTGCTTGAGCGGCGCGCGCTGAATGAATAACCGTTGAGCACTTTGCCAGCGCGTTATTTAACTCAAAGAAGCGCAACCTATATGAGATTAGTCCGATATATACAAAATAAACATTATATTACAAATTATATCTGCACAAAATGACGTGAATGCACAAGTGAACTTGAGTTACGTGCCATTCAGAATGACTCATGTTGTGGACGCGCTCTTCCTGGAACAACGTGACACGGCAACTAAACCCAAATACTTCACAATGTTTTATTACACTATTGTTCTCTTTATAATGTTATGTAATATGACAGTCCCAATAGTCATTATTAGCCGTGCATTGCCGTTTGAGCTGCGCGCGCTAAAGATCACGCTTCAACAATTCTTAACCAAATGCATCCAATATGAGATAAATCAGATATAGATAAGCGTACACATAATAAACTATTACAACTTACATTTGCACAAAACAAAAGGCTGCGAATGCACACGAAAACTTAGTCATGATGGTGTAAAATAGTCCCAAACATAACTCCGACGCGCTCGCTTGTGTTTCGCGGTTGAGCAGCACGCACGCGCATGAACCTGCTTAATCGATGATCGATAAGTTTGATCAATTAATGTATTATCGACAATTAATCGATCGTCGATTAATAGTTTGCATCCCTAGTTCCGATCCATCGGAATCGTACACGTCCACACGTTAACGATTCCACTAACGATTCCGAATGTTCCTTTCCATTAGGCTGGGAGATAAATATATTTTATTGATTAACTCGAATGTGTAGTGTACGTCGATATGTTTGAATGAAAATCGGTTTTCTCTTTAACATCCGCCGACGCTCGGTCTGGGCTCCCGTAGTTCCGAACGCGCTCAGCGCGTTTGCCATAGAGATACAAAAACAACAAAGCAAATGAACTCTTGGCTGCACAAGCACACCCTCCAAAAACATTTACAAACTTAATCTGGACGCAGGGCTGCCAACTCTCACGAATTCACCGTGAGACTCCCGCAGTTGTCACTTTCCACACGCTCTCACGCCACACATCCATTTTCTCACGCAGAGAAAGCACCGACAGAGAAACGTACGGTACTATTGACACTATACTAGAGAAACTAATTCTCAGCTCTCAGATTCTGTCAATTTAATTACAAAATTCAAACAATAAACACCGTTTTGGTGCTTGTAAATTGACGTGACAGATTTCAGTTCAAGCGGCACGTGAGCCGATCATCTGTTAGGCTACTACTAAGTTAATAGTAGCCTAAATTAACTTAAGTTCGAATGATCAATAAGTTATTTGAAAGATACAGTTCAACTTACCGAAATGTAATAAAATCGATCAAGTGTTATTCAACCTCAGAAAGAGGTCCATAAACACTAAACAGCTCAGTCACGTAATGTTACGTTCACCGGAAAGCCATTAAATAATCACAGCACGTAGGTAGACTTAAAAAATTGTCTGTTGAGAGGAGTATTTTGCTAAATATAATATATTACATATTTATTATATTTTTACCTATATCATTAATATATTATAAGGTTGTCATAAAAAAACACATTTTATTATAATTTGAGATGCTATTTTTAACCTTTAATAATAATAATACCAGCTGACAGGGCTCTGCATTAGGTGAGATTATTTTTGTCACGACACGCACACACAGGGAATTAGAGATCCAAGCGCAATGATATTTATTGGGTAATCCGTACTCACGATCAGTCCAGGCAGGGGTCAAATACCATGTAAGCAATCCAAACATAAAAATAAACAAACGACAGGGAAACAGGCTCAAAGCACAACGGAAGTGTGGGGACATTATACAAGGACTCCGTGACAAACACTGAAACAGACAGGGTATATATACACACAAGTGCAAACAAGGTGACGAGACAGCTGAAGGAAATGAACAATCAGTGACAGACAGGATTATGGGAAGTGTAGTGAAAATGCCTAGACACCGTGAAAACTGAGACCTCTAATGTTAAACCCAGGGAACCACCAGACACTGTGACAATTTTGGGAGGAGAAAAATTAACATATTAACGCATCTACTGTACCGAATATTTATCCAAAGGAATCGATATTGAATTAAGATCAGAATCATTGTTTTAGAAATGTTTACTTTTTTTTTAGAAATTTCAAAGCATTCAACTTCTGTATTGATATTCCACACTTGGTTTTCATTCTCTAAAACCACTTTAAATGAGACATTCAAAGCCAACAACTCTCAAAGCCACCCTGTAAGTGTTCAGCAAATAGTACAGGAATCGATATGGGAATCGATAAGGAATCGCATCGATAAGCAGACTTGACAATGGCATCGATATCGATAATTTCTTAACGATGCCCATCCCTATTCAGCGCGCTCTCTTTTGACTTGTCTCGCATGAATGGTTTTAAGCAATCGCATGAGAGCATTATCATGTAACACTAGCCAAAGGATGACAAAAAATAACAGATGCTGCGTTAATTGCGTACCAGCCCATTGTTTATTTTACATAAAATCTCAGCATTTTGCGTCATATAATTGCACAGGCTTGACATCGCGATTACGATTGCGATAAGATTAATCGTGCAGCACTATTACAATAGCAGATTTGCTATGGTTCTCATAACATGAGGAACTTATTAGTTAGTGATAAATAATCAATAACATGGTTATTTTTCAACTGGGGTATTATTTTTTTACCTTAAGTGGATCATCTGACCTATTAAATTCTTAGGAAGTCAAGTTAACTTTCACAATGTGTATTTGAATATAGGTTAAATAGGCCAAGGTTAGCCTAACCCAAATGTTCAGTTAGAACCGTATGTTTCAGTGTGTGTCTATGTTTTAAGTTTCTTACTGCACTATTTTTATCACAGCATAGATGCAACAAAAGAGTACGGTGGACATTCACTTGGACGACTGGTGAATGATCCAAATTGCAAAGTCAAGACAATCATTGTTGACGGAAGGCCACACCTGTGTCTGTTTAGTATAAGACATATCTTTCCAGATGAGGAAGTCACATACAACTATGGGGATTCCTCTTGGCCTTGGCGTTTAAGGGTGAGTCTCTTAAAGAATTTATCACTGAAAGTCAACCATGTTCTGTATTTCATGAATGTTAGTTTTTTATATGATGCAGATTATTTTTAAAAATTCTGCATGTCTGCTTTGTGCACGACGGAGCAATGAAAGGGACACTAGATATTTAGACTTTGGTTGATACTAGAATTAGTTGCGGTGACCAATTGGCAAACATCCTTGCCTCAGTGTTGTACCTGTCTTTCTCATAATTACAGGAATTGTGTGACGAGACATCAGTGGCTGTGACTGAATGCATTGTGAATCCTTCTTCATCAGTGAAACAGAAAGTAAGTGAGCGCATGTTCCTTCATTGTTTTCTTCTCTTTGACACAGGCAATGTTAAGTGTAGGATGGTTGGGCACCATACTAGACTGGTTGACGTGGACTGTCGTCTTAAAGACCCTGTTGTGACGTCTCAAATTCGAGTAAAATGTACCTTGCTCGGTTCATTCATTTTCATAACTCGTGCGTTGGGGGATGGGCATGACACTGACCTGAAATGTAAGGACAGTTCTCCACTACGAGGACCGTCATGTCAGGGATAGGGTTTGAGGAAAAGATGTTGCTTTGGGTATGTGTCGGCTGCTTCTTTATTGTGGATAAGCTGTAGACCCAATATGCACACTTTTCAATCTGGATATGCTTTGTGACTTTCAGTCACAGAGATGTAAACTGTTAAGGCCCATTCACACTAACCATAACTGTGTTAGGGTCCAACCAGCAGACGGTAACGTTCTGTTTATTGTGATCGCATCTTTGACTGCCGCTTATATATTGAAGCATGTTATAGCAGAATTGATTCCGATTGGCTGTCAATTAAGCAATGTATCGCAATACAAAAATGCAACAATATATATTGTGGATAGTGACAATATGTATTGTGTATAGGACACCCAAAATAAAAATTACTGTTTGAGGGGAAACAATCAAGTTTACCGAGTTTTAGTGTCAATACTACATTAAACTACTATATATATATATATAATGCAGTGGGGGAATATTTGTGGGTCCTGATAATGCTAAATGTCTTTTGTTACCAGTGAAAAGTGGCCTACATTAATTTAAATATATCTAGTTGGTGACAGAGTGCAAGCATATTTGTCTAAAACAAATCCATCCATCCATCTTCTTCCGCTTATCCGGGGCCGGGTCGCGGGGGCAGCAGTCTAAGCAGAGATGCCCAGACTTCCCTCTCCCTAGCCACTTCCTCTAGCTCTTCCGGGGGGACACCGTGGCGTTCCTAGGCCAGCCGGGAGACAGTCTCTCCAGCTTGTCCTAGGTCTTCCCCGGGGTCTCCTCCCGGTGGGACGCGCCCGGAACACCTTCCCGGGAAGGCGTCCAGGAGGCATCCGGAACAGACACTCCACCCATTTGCATTAACCCTTTGAGCCCGACGGCATCGTCCACGACGCCACACGACTCCTCCGATAAATATTTATATTATTTGATTGATTTTCTTACCGTTTTTTGCAGCAGAAAGCTAACGAGCTAGCCGTCACGGGGGTGTCTTTGGTGTCTTTCTAGCCTTTACAGAAGTTTTTCTATCCAGCCTGGAACTTGTGCGTCCTTTCAGAGTGTTTCAGCAATAAATCCAAACGCTTATATCCAAGTTTTATCCACTTGATGTCCATAATTTATACATTTTCTGTCATTTTTGCTAGCTGCCATTTTGGATATCACGTGATTCTTTGCGTGAGGTTGTTGACCAATGACAGGCTGATCCGTCGTCCACGTTGGTGTGCGTCATTACGCATGAACCAAGGCTGATATTGTGGAGAGAGAGACGCACGGCACAGTGGTTTCGAGGGGAGAGAGAGAGAGACGCACAGAAAGACGCGAGTTTTGAAGAATATACAGAGAATAATGGATCGTCAGAGATTGAGAAACATGGATCTAAATCAAGCGCTGGCCTTTTTTGATGCCATGGAGGATGATGGATTTTCTGGAGAAGAGAGCTTTTTGACTCATGAGGAACTAGATTACCAGGATGGTCTAGACCCTGCTGAAGAGTAAGTTCCATTTATTTATTTACTGTAAAAGTATATTAAAAAAAAAACTAATAAAATAAAATAATAAAATAAAATTTCTAAATATGTAATAATAAGTTCTGTAAAAGTAGTATTTCGTTTTCTATGTTTGTTACAGAGTAGTAAGAGTTGTGGATTACACTTTGTCTCAGCCATTGTTTGTCTGAGTTTACCTAGAGATACAAACAAAGGATAGTGGGGGGTTGGTCACACCTTTTAGCTGTGGAGAGAATGTCTCAAGGATGTTGTAGTGGGGGGTTGGTCACACCTTTTAGCTGTGGAGAGAATGTCTCAAGGATGTTGTAGTGGGGGGTTGGTCACACCTTTTGGCTGGGGAGAGAGTGCTCATATTATAGCTGTGGTGGGTTGGGGGGTACAGTAGCAATCTCAGCCATTGTTATCTTATGTGAGAAATCGCATACAAAAACACTAATTGATCTGATATGTATGATCTAATATTTTGCTTTATTTGTTTTACAGTCATGATAATGAAGACACCAGCCCACCCACCCGAGCCAGACAGGAAAGCTCCCATTCTTCCGCTGAGGAGGGTCCTCCCACTTCTGCTGCAGCATCCCAGCCTTCCACTTCTGCTGCAGCATCCCAGCCTTCCACTTCTGCTGCAGCATCCCAGCCTTCCACTTCTGCTGCAGCATCCCAGCCTTCCACTTCTGCTGCAGCATCCCAGCCTTCCACTTCTGCTGCAGCATCCCAGCCTTCCACTTCTGCTGCAGCATCCCAGCCTTCCACTTCTGCTGCAGCATCCCAGCCTTCCACTTCTGCTGCAGCATCCCAGCCTTCCACTTCTGCTGCAGCATCCCAGCCTTCCACTTCTGCTGCAGCATCCCAGCCTTCCACAACTGCTGCAGCATCCCAGCCTTCCACTTCTGCTGCAGCATCCCAGCCTCCCACTTCTGCTGCAGCATCCCAGCCTTCCACTTCTGCTGCAGCATCCCAGCCTCCCACTTCTGCTGCAGCATCCCAGCCTTCCACTTCTGCTGCAGCATCCCAGCCTCCCACTTCTGCTGCAGCATCCCAGCCTCCCACTTCTGCTGCAGCATCCCAGCCTTCCACTTCTGCTGCAGCATCCCAGCCTCCCACTTCTGCTGCAGCATCCCAGCCTCCCACTTCTGCTGCAGCATCCCAGCCTTCCACAACTGCTGCAGCATCCCAGCCTTCCACAACTGCTGCAGCATCCCAGCCTTCCACTTCTGCTGCAGCATCCCAGCCTCCCACTTCTGCTGCAGCATCCCAGCCTTCCACTTCTGCTGCAGCATCCCAGCCTCCCACTTCTGCTGCAGCATCCCAGCCTTCCACTTCTGCTGCAGCATCCCAGCCTTCCACTTCTGCTGCAGCATCCCAGCCTTCCACTTCTGCTGCAGCATCCCAGCCTTCCACTTCTGCTGCAGCATCCCAGCCTTCCACAACTGCTGCAACATCCCAGCCTTCCACTTCTGCTGCAGCATCCCAGCCTTCCACTTCTGCTGCAGCATCCCAGCCTTCCACTTCTGCTGCAGCATCCCAGCCTCCCACTTCTGCTGCAGCATCCCAGCCTCCCACTTCTGCTGCAGCATCCCAGCCTCCCACTTCTGCTGCAGCATCCCAGCCTCCCACTTCTGCTGCAGCATCCCAGCCTCCCACTTCTGCTGCAGCATCCCAGCCTCCCACTTCTGCTGCAGCATCCCAGCCTCCCACTTCTGCTGCAGCATCCCAGCCTCCCACTTCTGCTGCAGCATCCCAGCCTTCCACAACTGCTGCAGCATCCCAGCCTCCCACTTCTGCTGCAGCATCCCAGCCTCCCACTTCTGCTGCAGCATCCCAGCCTCCCACTTCTGCTGCAGCATCCCAGCCTCCCACTTCTGCTGCAGCATCCCAGCCTTCCACAACTGCTGCAGCATCCCAGCCTCCCACTTCTGCTGCAGCATCCCAGCCTCCCACTTCTGCTGCAGCATCCCAGCCTCCCACTTCTGCTGCAGCATCCCAGCAGCTGCCAGGAATAGGCTAGAGGATGGATACCCGACCCGAGCCCGACGGGACCCGCCGGTACCCGACGGGCCGGGCCGGGTTCGGACAGATATTTAGAATTGATGTTCGGGTTCGGGTCGGGCTCGGTCACATCAACGCGAAGGCATTGAACATTTTAAATTTAAAACAGGTTATTATGTAGGTAGCCAATGTGCCTGATGCTTTCACTTGATGCAAACGTTCGTTTTTGTGATTAAAATATATGTAAAATATTACCATAACATCTGTCTTCCTTTGTGCGGAAATTTGTTTATGTAGCCGTGGGCCGTGACAACGAAACACGTGCATGTACGCCTGTGTTACGTGCGCTTGTTGCTCCGCGCGGTGACACGCTCATCTATTGACATTTCTGAATCTCTTCCTTAAGTTGCTTAATAAAAGCGGGCTTTCCACACAAACAAACGTACATGTGTCATTAGTATGAGAATAAAAAAACCGGAATTTTAACTTTCGGTCTCGGGTCGGGCTCGAACATAAATATCTGTATGCCTGTCGGGCTCGGGTCGGGTTCGGTTACTGCTCTGTCGGACGCGGGCCGGGCTCGGACAGAAAAATTCGGCCCGATCCGCACTCTAGAATAGGCCATGGACGGCTGCAGTCACGGTCTAGAGGGAGAGCGCGGTCAAGGTCAAGATCCAGATCCGGCAGCTTGAGGGGTCGACAGAGTCCTGAATCCACAAGGTTCGAGATCTAGATCACCACAGCCAGCAGCCCCAACTCCATCATGGAACAGTAAGAGTCAGCCAGACATCCCTCCAGTGCCCAAAAGGTTCGTCCCAACAATAAAGCCAGGACATCAGCTCAGCCCCACATCCATATACACACCATTGGACCTTTTCAAACTTTTTGTCAGTGACAGTGCAGCAACCACTTTGTGTAATAACACAAACACAAACGCTGCAAAAAAAACATTGCCAGTGGCAAAATATATTCCTGGAAAAAAATTAACTGTTCAAGAATTTTTCCAATATTTAGGACTGACTTTCTTTTTTGCACTGGTGAGACTGACAAATATCCGGGACTACTGGAGGACAAACACCATTTTCAGCCAACAGTTTCCCCACTCAGTGATGGCACGTGACAGGTATCAGGTCATTTCCTGGAACATCCACATGAGCGACCCTGATGAAGATGTCCACAACGACCGGAAGAGAGGGACACCAGCTTATGACCGGCTGTTTCGTCTGAAGCCCCTTTTAGATGACATCAAACATGCATGCAGAGCATTTTATCGCCCACGGCAGAACCTTTCAGTGGACGAGAGGATGGTGGCAACAAAGGCTCACACTGGCATGACGCAATATATGAAGGCGAAGCCAACTAAGTGGGGCTTCAAACTTTTTGTGCTGGCAGACAGCAGCATTGGGTACACTTTAGACTTTGCTGTATACACGGGGAAGTCTGTGTTTGCTTCTGGTGTAGGACTGGTATACGACTCGGTTATGTCCCTCATGAACAAATCATTCCTAGGGAGTGGCTACAATGTGTATGTAGACAACTTCTACACAAGTCCAAAGCTATTCATGGATCTCTACAGCATGAACTTTGGAGCATGTGGCACCTACAGGGACAACAGACGAGGATGCCCCCGCACAACCACAAATGCCATGAACAAAAAGGATCCTAGGGGCACCATCAGGTGGATCCGTGACGGCCCTCTGGTTTTCGTAAAGTGGATGGACACTCGGGAAGTCTCTGTCTGCTCCACAATTCACCCGGCCTTCTCTGGCAACACAGTTCAGAGAAGGGTAAGAACTCAGGATGGAGGCTGGAACACGAAATCCATTCCATGCCCAACCCCTGTCACTGAATACAACAAGAATATGGGAGGTGTTGATCTTTCTGATCAACTCATCCAATACTACTCAGTTCACCAAAAACCATTTCAGTGTAAAGTGGTCCTTTTCGTGTTACACAGGACCAGAGACTAGTTTTCCCTGTGTGCTTATCTGCTGATATTTCACATGGTCCGAAACGGTTTAGATTGTAGGCCTGGAATACATTTTAATTGTTGCTTTTTACCCCTCAGGAAAAAGCCAAATGAATCAGGATGAAACTGAGAACTCCAGAGGTATTTAAACATTTGGGTATATTAAAGTTATTTCATGTATATACATATAGGTGTATAGGTATACATATGTATGTTTGTTTGTTTGTTTGTTTGTTTGTTTTACAGAGACCAAATTGAGGAGAATAGTGAAAAGGCCATGGAGCCCAAATGAAGTGAATGCTGTCATGAAACATTTCAGAGTCCATATTTCAAAGGGACACCTTGCAACAAAGGCAGAGTGTGAGCAGTGCAAGACTGCTGAGGACCCTGTCCTGAGAGAAAGAACGGCCCAAAATATAAGGGATTTCGTGAGGAACCGAGGTTTGATGTTGAAAAAGAAATTATCTTAGAGTTCTTCGAGAGATCAGTGTTGCCTTCCATTAAAGGTTGTATCAGCGATTTTAGGCCCAAAAAAGGCCCAAATATAAATGATCACATTCATCTAATTTTTCCTAACGATCCGCTAGCTGCCCGCCCCATAAGTATGCCGTCCAAAAACCGCGTCTCTGTAGGCAGCCTAGGCTCTGAGATCTGCACACAAAAGGTGGGGGTGTTGTGGTTTGAGATTTTGCGGTGATTGGTTGGAACACTGTTTATTTTGGTTTTGGTGGCTGGTGAAACCCATTGTTTTTGTGTGCAGATCTCAGAGCCTAGGCTGCCTACAGAGACGCAGTTTTTGGACGGCATGCTTATGGGGCGGCAGCTAGCGGATTGTTAGGAAAGATTAGATGAATGTGATCATTTATGTTTGGGCCTGAAATCGCTGATACAACCTTTAATGTCTGGGGGTTTTGTTCTCTAAAGTGTTGTTGGGCCAGAAGAGTGTTCAAGACATCCTTTTATTTACTTTTATTAAAACACTGTTTTGAAAGAAATTTACAAATACATGCATTTACTGGAAGGCAATTTAATTTGGTTTTATTTCCAGTGTGTTGCTGTGGTCATTTTGAGGCACACTCCCTCATGCACTTTAGTCCCATAATGGTTAGAGATGTACCGATCACAATTTTGTATTGTAATCCAATTCCGATTTTTACGAGGTTGACCTGCCGATACCGATTTTAGCCGATTCCGATTTCATTTTTTCTAACCACTTAACAGCACACACATTTATTTTCTATATGTTTTTTTTTATAAAACACCATATACTTCTACCCAAACTGAATAATAAAAACAAGTTTAAATGGGTGAATTTTCTATAAATATTTTTGAGTCTTCATTTTCTTTTCTGACATAGCCTATTCCAGTTCTTGTTAAAACACACTAGACATGCAAATTCAGTGCATTTTTGGCACTTTTTGTGTGAAATCATATTTATTTTGCACCTCAAAAAAACTGCTTTCACTTTAATTGAGTTTGAGCAGCGCAGCAAAAATAGACTCTGCGCTTCACTGCTGCTCACGCGACGCTCCTGCTTGACGCTCACGCTCTGCTCCTGCTCCCGGTGTGATGCACTCATTGATTAACATGCACGCCGAAAAAAATACGCGCCTCTCACGCTTGCGGTGTGAAACTGACGTAATTCATGAGGTTTTCTACATGTGCGTTCCGTGTGCACGTGTGATGCTGATGTTGCGCGATGTTAATCATGCAGCGCCAGAGTGCGTTTGACCGGTATAAAATCGGTATATGTCAGACTGACTGGCCGATCGCCGGTCATGGCCGATCACGTGAAAATCGGCCAATTCCGGTCCCAAGCCGATCAATCGGTGCATCTCTAATAATGGCCTTATTAGACCTCAGTTGTTGAGCCTTTTTTTACCATTTGCAAAATAAAAATTGCCCTTTTCAGTTTAATTTTGTTAGTTTTTATTGGCTGTCTAGTTGCATTTCTTCATCTAATTGTCCTTTAACTAGTCTTCTATGAAGTGTAAAACTTGCTGATCTTTAATCCTTTTCTCCAACCAGGTTCATTTTGCACCACGTGTATATGTTGGTTGATATAGCAACAGCACATTGTAGCACTATTTCCTTAGGTGTGCGTATTACTTTTACAGGTTTAGTGGCAGCAAAAAGATGCACAATCATTTGTGAATTCACTCTTTAACGTAGAATAGTTGATTTGGTTTAGTATGGTTAACTCTAATACAGGTACTCCTGCTATGTGTGGAGTTAATCGTGATGTCCATTTAAACCCAGTTTGTCCTCATAATCAAGGGTTAGTCGGGTGTTTGAGAGTGTGTATGTGTGTGTGAGAGAGGTCCAGTTAAATCCAAAATGTCCTCATAATCAAGGGTTAGTTAGGTGTTCGTGTGTGAGAGGTCCAGTTAAACCCAAAATGTCCTCATAATCAAGGGTTAGTCAGGTGTTTGAGTGTGTGTGTGAGAGGTCCAGTTAAACCCAAAATGTCCTCATAATCAAGGGTTAGTCAGGTGTTTGTGTGTTTGAGAGTGTGTGTGTGAGAGGTCCAGTTAAACCCAAAATGTCCTCATAATCAAGGGTTAGTCAGGTGTTTGAGTGTGTGTGTGAGAGGTCCAGTTAAACCCAAAATGTCCTCATAATCAAGGGTTAGTCAGGTGTTTGAGTGTGTGTGTGAGAGGTCCAGTTAAACCCAAAATGTCCTCCTAATCAAGGGTTAGTTAGGTGTTTGTGTGTGTTTGAGAGTGTGTGTGTGAGAGGTCCAGTTAAACCCAAAATGTCCTCATAATCAAGGGTTAGTCAGGTGTTTGAGTGTGTGTGTGAAAGGTCCAGTTAAACCCAAAATGTCCTCATAATCAAGGGTTAGTCAGGTGTTTGTGTGTGTTTGAGAGTGTGTATGTGAGAGGTCCAGTTAAACCCAAAATGTCCTCATAATCAAGGGTTAGTTAGGTGTTTGTGTGTTTGAGAGTGTGTGTGTGAGAGGTCCAGTTAAACCCAAAATGTCCTCATAATCAAGGGTTAGTCAGGTGTTTGTGTGTGTTTGAGAGTGTGTATGTGAGAGGTCCAGTTAAACCCAAAATGTCCTCATAATCAAGGGTTAGTCAGGTGTTTGAGAGTGTGTGTGAGAGAGGTCCAGTTAAACCCAAAATGTCCTCATAATCAAGGGTTAGTTAGGGTTGTGTGTGTATGCATGATTCATATGGTTACAGATGTACAGTTAAACCCAAATGGTCAGCAATGTTCATTTAGATAATAATACCAAGTCTTGAACAATCTTCTCTTTTCACATTAACAAAACCCAAACCCAATCAACTGGAAATATTTAGCTTTATTCAAAACTATCTTTAGACAAAACTTCTTAAAATCTAATGAATAAATTAAGACTGACATTCAAGGTTCAATTATGAAAAATACTTGTGGGTGAATGCATTTGTCAGTGATGGTTAAATAGTAAACTCTCCTTTTGGTTTTTTATTTTCTTAATTTTTAAAGCTAAAATATTTCCGTATTTCACTTTCCCTCTTCTCTCTTCTCTCTTCACTCACTTCACACCTGTTAAATCTCACATTACAAACTCAGGTTAGTTTTCTGAAATCTCTCTTAAAGTTTAAGCCAGGGTGAACAATTGCTGATAATTTCTTGTTTTGTTTTTCTATATGCTGGTATTGAAACAAACTTAAGTGATGTGGCACTCTCATGGGTAAAGTTAGTCCAGGTTATACCAGGTTAGTCCTCATAATTAATGGTCAGATGTGTGTGTGTATGTGAGTGATGTCCAGATAAACCAGGGTAGTCCTCATAAGTCATAATTAAATCAGGAAACGCCCACTCCTGCCCTGTCCTTACAGTGCTTTAGTTTGTCAGGTCTTCATATTACCAGACTGTTTCATTAGAATTAAATTCTGAGCAGTCAGATTTTTACCCCATGCCATAAGGAGCAGTTTAATATTTTTTATTAATGTCTATGACAAAGGGAAAGGTGGGTCCCCATAAACCAGGATGGATCTTTTTAGGGGGAAAAGTCCTTATAAAGCACCCGTACCAGTATGTGTGTGTGTGTGTGTGTGTGTGTGTGTGTGTGTGTGTGTGTGTGTGTGTGTGTGTGTGTGTGTGTGTGTGTGTGTGTGTGTGTGTGTGTGTGTGTGTGTGTGTGTGTGTGTGTGTGTGTGTGTGTGTGTGTGTGTGTGTGTGTGTGTGTGTGTGTGTGTGTGTGTGTGTGTGTGTGTGTGTGTGTGTGTGTGTGTGTGTGTGTGTGTGTGTGTGTGTGTGTGTGTGTGTGTGTGTGTGTGTGTGTGTGTGTGTGTGTGTGTGTGTGTGTGTGTGTGTGTGTGTGTGTGTGTGTGTGTGTGTAAGTGCCCCTATGTGGGCCTTCTGTGCTCTTCAGAGAATGGTTTTGACACATCCCATGGAATGCATGGTCCAGAGCCAGCACTGTCAGTTTTCCTTTTTGGCCTCCTCGGGAGACAAAAGAGAGTGGGAAAGAGAGAGAGGAAGAGAAGGAGAAAGAAAAAGAGCGCTGGAATGTTAATGAGAACCATGTGGGACTCCTGGAAATTTGCTGTTGTTAATGTCAGAGCATAATGTATGTCAACACAGAGCAAAGCTTCTCGTTTGCTTTCATAATGCTTCGTACAAAAACAGTGAAGTGATCCGTGCAGTGGGAATTGATCAGAAGTCTCAGTTTATCGATGTTTTCTTCTAACTCAATCTTTAAAGTGTGTGAATGCTCGCTCTCGGGCAGATGGTGTTGTGACAGGCCAGGGGCCAGACGTTGTTGGAATGTTGCAGGGTTGCTATGGATACCTGTTCTTTAAGGCCCAACAAATAAGGAGTGGGGAATGTATTACAGTGGACCCTAAATCTCAGTAGAGCATGAAAGAAAATGTTTTTATATGAGAAGACATTTGGCGACGCAGACGGCATGCATCAATGAGACAGACTGCAGGATACACTGAAAGCTGGTTCTGTTTTATCTCCTGCAGTGCCAAGATACTTCATGTTTATGATGTGTTAGACTAAGCGTTCAGTCTTGCTTTATATATATATATCTCTCAAAGACATTCTATAGCCTTCATGTCCTATATCATTGATTTTTAAAGTCCTAAACTGGTGCCAAAGTTCTGCCTAAAAGCAATATACAGTGGATATATTAAGGAAATAATGAAGGGCACAATAAGTTGACAAATGAACCTAAACTATGGTTTCTCGGCTTCCATCCCAATGACAAGAAAATATTTCTGGAATACATTTGTGAAATGTTTAGTTTAATTTAAAATTAAAAATACAAAGTGAGTATTTTTTGTTAGAATACTTTCACCTAGCCTGGGTTTCCCCATACTGCCTTTGCGCTTTGTGATTTTATTCACGTTGAAAGGCAGTCTGGATACCATGGACCAGATTTTCGCCTCATCTAGGGAACCAATCACAGAACGGGGAGGGAGCATGACGACAACTATGCGACACAACTAAGCAGTTTGTTTATATCTATAGATTCAACATGGCAGCAGACGCGACCCTCATGTTTATCTTGCACAAACGGCAATAGTCGCTGAACGTCATTGTTTACACAAAAATATCTTACCCATCGTCTTCTTCCTTGTCTTATTTCTGTCGCTACATGCGTCATCTGGTATAATGGAAACGACTGGCTATGAGCTACGTACAGGCGCATTTGATAGACATTCTTAGCACCCAATAAACGGCGCCGGGCATTCGTAAACACCGCTTAAATACGAGAAAATTTACATGTGGTTCCCAGACCCAAGTCTCAAGTCTCAACGAGAATTGGGTCTGGCGTTAGCCAGGATAACTTTCACCTATCCTAACCTTAAAATCACCATGAAATCAAAACTGACAATTCTTATTTGTATGTAACATTGCCGTATTTATTATAAATGATTTATCTGTGGAATTTTTTTTTTTTATGTGCCCTTTAATCAAAATAACTTCCCCTCCCTCTTGCAAAGCACATCTCATCTCTTCTCTGATGACGTGTTTACATGTGTTAATAGTGATGTGACATTTGAACCGAGGCTTCGGAGCTTGTGTCGAGAAAAAAGGGGCGTGCCAGATGAAGCCGCGATTCGAGGCTTGTGTTGTTAACGTGAAAATCACGTGACTCATGACAAACGAGGCCTCGGTTTGTGTGGATACGTCACCGGTTCGTTCTGAGTGTCGTTTCCGGATAAAGGGGGTTCGAAACTCGCGCCACCTTGTGGGTGTTGTCAGGAGTAGTTGAATCAGTTGTAGTAGAGTCAGAGAGTTAGAGTTACAGTTAGATAGTTGTGTCGTCATCATTATTGTGTCATATATGTGTTAGGGCTGTATATTATTAGATTATATCAGGTTAGATTAGTTATAGTAGCCTATATTGCTATTATTAATTATAGTAGTTATATTATTGTTAAATTAATTAGATAAGATTATTTGGATTGCTTTGGTTTTTGGATTTGGACTGGACTGCTTTTTGATTTGGATTGCCCTTTTTGATTTGTTTGCTTTTTGTGACCTCTTCCTTTTTCCTTGTAATGGAGCCAGCAAGAAAGAGGAAATCCTCCCCTGTCTGGGAGTTTTTTTCTTTGTACCTCCATTATTAGGTGACCTTTGGCATCTGCTGGATAGCACGGTGGATCACTGTAGAATGAGCTCAAGTGCAACAGCAAAAGCTACTGTAGAAGTGGATCGGTATTTATCCGAAGTGAATCTCACAAGATCTGAGGATCCACTAGTATATTGGGCTCAACATAAACATTTGTATCCTCATTTATACCAGCTGGCACTGACATTTTTATGTTCCCCCGCATCCTCTGTTCCATGCGAAAGGATCTTTTCCAAGGCTGGAGAGGTTCTGTCCAAGAAGAGGAATCGTCTAAGCCCCAACACACTTGAAAAAATTCTGTTCCTCAATAAAAATAATGTGTGATCCTTCCTTCACCCACCCCAAACTGCAGTTTGTTCCTCTAAATCCATAGTCCCATAAGCACAACACTGCACTAAAACTAGTAACACGTCAATGCACAAAACACACCAGAAACAATTCTTAACATTTCCCACCCCACACTTTTCTGTTGCAATTTGCATTATTACACTCCCTCCACCATAAGCACTGCACTCAACACAGTCTCACTTTTGTTGTTCCTACTGTCACTATCCAAACAATTTATGAATAATTAATGAACTGTGTGTGACAGTTGTCTCTGCACAAGTAAATTCAGACAGAGAGAGAAACATATTTTATTTGATACACAGGCAATGGAAAAATGTCTGCTCAGGTCATTGATTCAGTATTCATTTATTGGTCTGCTATTTCTTTGCACAGTAGCTAGGTGTCACTAGTGAGCAATAATGAATGAAGCTTCGAGTAATGAACCTTTTGGTGAAGCAATGGGCTGCGAGGTCTCAGTGGTTCAGGAAGCCTCATTTTGCCATCACTATGTGTTAATTTGACTTTTTCCATTTACTTAAAACTCATTTAAAATATTTATAGCGAAACATCTTTGACATCACAGACAGCAACATAGTTTCTGCCCAGATCCGGCCCACATCTGGTACACGGGGATTCCACACTTACCAGATGTGCATGGGCCTAATCTGGGGCCGACGCTGTCTGGGATTTAAACCTTGTTGCACTCCACAGCATTATGACACTTTATTGATATTGCCCAGAGGGAGAAATCACACTAGGCCAGGGGTGTCCAAACTCGGCCCTGGAGGGCCACTGTCCTGCAGAGTTCAGCCCCAACTTGCCTCAACACACCTGGAAGTTTCTAGTATGCCTAGTATGACCTTGATTAGCTGTTCAGGTGTGTTTAATTGGGGTTGGAGCTGAACTCTGCAGGACAGTGGCCCCTTCAGGAGCAGGATTGGACACAGCTGCGCTAGGCCATTTTGTCTCACTCTTGCAAATCCACATTGTTCATTTTCCTGAGCTACAAATTCCAATTACCATTCATTCACAGTCAGTCTTAAGGCCCTGTCCACACGGAGACGCGTTTAGCTGTATACGGACAAATTTTGTGTCGTATTGGCGTTTCGTCCAGACGGATCCGGCGTTTTGAGAGACTGAAACCGCTATTTTTTGAAACCGGGTCCCAAAGTGGATAAATCTGAAAACGACACGCTTGCGTTTTCGTGTGTACAGCCAATCCGTATATTTTGTGAAACGATGATGTCATGTCGACTAGTCGGACACTGCTAGTCACGTAACAGCAACAACACCTGCCGACTGCTTGTATAAAAATATAATATAATGCTGCAGAAGCTACTGAGCCTCTTTTATTACTTTATATATTATTTACTTAAATGTATTTTTATTGTATTTCTTTATATTTTTATTATGCTATGGTGCTGGTCTGTTGTCTGATTAAGACATTTTGTATTTTGTAGGGATGGGCATTTCAAACTAAAAAAATATTCGACGATCACTGGGAATTATTTGATTATTATTAGGCTGTTCAAAAAACGCACATGCTCGCCGGCACAACGGCGCTCGCTCAAATTCCACTCCGACATTACATTTCTCAGTAAGCCTGTTGTAGCCATTAAAGAAAATGTATTTAGTTTCATATTTATGTTTAAATAATGTTATTTTTTATTTCATCTATGTTGATTTATGAAAGTGAACAGCATGAGTAATCATAAGATGCGCAATATATCGGGAGACATAATTTTGACCACATTAAGTTTTGTTTTATATAAAGCTGGTTTGTATAAAGCCTTTCTTTAAAGTGAATTTCGTTTTGTATAAATTGTATCTTAATTTTAATCAAAGTTTCATCAACCAATTGCCTGGATTTAATAAATAAGAAGCAAATATAGCTGACAATATAATCATGACATGGACGCGCCGGCGCAATATAACTTGCATTGCTCGTGAACTGGAACTCGTCTCATAAATTAACCGAAACTCAGAAATATATAGAATGCTTGAAATGTCTACTTTTAAACTGTTAAAATGTCTCCTTGCTATATTTGACTCATTCATTACTTTTGCCGGTTCTTTGTGGCAAGCTTTATGAGTCCGATAACTAATTGAATATCGTGATTCGTGACTCATCCCTATTGTACCAGGCCATTTATGGTTGTTCATATTGTTTAATAAAGTTCTTGGTAAAAAAAGAAAAGAAGAAGCTACTGTGTAATATTATTGTATACAGCGCGCAAGGTTTATGCGCATGCTCAAAGTCTTCTTCTCCGTTTTTATTGTATCTATATGGCAGAATTACAGCGCCACATACTGGTCTGGGATGTATACTACATCGTTTTGAGTCGGTTTCAGTGGTTTCGTGTGTACGCAGATATTTCTTGAGACGACGCCGTGTTTACGGAATTATTTTTTAGAACGAGGCAAAAAAAACATCGGATAGGGAAAGCTCTGGCTTCGTGTGGATGTGGCCTTAGTTGCAACCCCTTCCAGATTCACAACAGGAGCATTTGGGTGTGAGAATGGATCACTGCTGGCAACAGTGATGGGATGCACCCGATGCTCATTTTTCCTCATTGCTGCCACCATAAATTTAATGTGTAAATGCAATGCATGTGAAAATTTCAAGACCGGTCCTTTCAGAATTTTTTTTTTTTTTGTCTATTTGAAAAGAGGACATGACCTCAGACCTCAAAAAGAGATATGTAACCATTTCAAGTATTCTCACTGATTGCTCAAGCTTTTTGTACCAAGGCCCCTTTCCATTCATGATTACGGCAATACAGCATATTGCACAGTTCTGCACATCTATTCCAGCTGGAAAGATCATTATTGGCAGATTTAAGGCATAGCAGCATGGAAAACCCAAGTTACCCCAAATAAAAGCATTGAACGTCTGTTCCTGGACCTCCATTTACTGGAATGACTCCCTAAATAATGTCAAGTAGTTCACCTGTTTCAGATTACCTCGAAACCCCATGACCAAACTGTCTGTTGCAATGAGAAAGTGAAGATTAGTTGCAATGCATAACAATAATCCCAGGAAGAGCTGCCTTATCTCATCTCTGACAAATCTTGTGCAAGCCAGCACAGAGGAATGTGAATAGATCTATAAAAGGTTAAGAGGCACTTATTCTGCATAACTTCAAATGAATGGTACCTCAATTATGCAAAAACAAGCAGTGTATTATCAGTAACCACATGTTTGTCATTTCTCCACTTGTCATGCGTTAGTTTAAGATAAGTTCTGAGTTAGTACTCTTTAATCTAACTGTCTTTTAATTGCTGTGACTCGGACAGTTCGGTACACTTCTAATAGATTGTAATTTACTTTTCAGCGACTTGTATATGTCAGTGTCTTGGCATGTTTTTGTTTCTTTAATTCAACAGAATAATTTGACTACATTTTTAAGTAAAATCAACTTGAATGTTTAAGTCATTTCAACTCACATTACATTGAACTGACTTTTTAGTTTTAAAATTGAGTTGAATCTTGTATAACTTAAAAAAATGAAAATTGCTTAACTTATTTTGATGAGTTATGATGTTGTCATAACTTATTGATCATATAATTTTTTTACCGAGCACAGATGTTATAACCATCTTTCAGATACTCTTAAAGCTGATGTTTTGTTACCCCTCTCGTCCTCGCCGGATGCGCTCTGTGAGTTTCCTGTGATATGCTGTTGGTCATGCCCTTCACATTCTTCCCATAATTCCCACGCTATGCACAACATTACTCAAAACACATATTTGAGCCAGCCTTCGCTAAACATTTGCATTGTCTTTTGACTGATTTGTTTTAAACAGCTCCTATTGTTGTGAAGAGGATGTTATAAGTCAGGGGGAACTATGGCCAAAACAGAGCACACAGATAATGTAGATTAAAAGCATAGCTCATACAAAAATGAAAGATGAATTTATTCACCTTCATGTTGTTCTAAACTTCATTTTCTGTGTAACAAAAACAAGGAATATCCTGATCATTCTTTTCAATATATTAAAAATTAATGAGGGCCGTCAAGGTACAAATGACAACAAAAAGTTTCAGTACTGTAAGTTTCAGACTGTCCATCATAGAGCTTCGGCAGACTAAAGGCCTGTTCACACAGATGACGATAACTAACAATAAGGATACAGATATCTCTAAATACTAAAACCAATTGTATGGTCAAATGCTGTATCATTGTTCATTAAATGATAACGATAATTCAGCAAATGTGTCATGACCTTCAAAGAACCTCGAGTGAAGGAGGTGACCTGTCCCTTATGCAACACAGTTTGACAAAGCGGCTTGTATCGTAATCATTTTAGGGTGTCTTGCAGGTCTTTTCTTAGTTGATGTATTGTATCAGGCCTATTTCCTTAGATTACTTCTGTTACAAGATGAATGACTCTCATTTCACTTCCATGTAACCTCTGTTATATAATGGCACACTGAAGTCAATATCAGCCTGCATAAAATGGCTGTATTTGTGCCTCTTATCCACTGAAGTGTAACAGTACACAGAGAACTAGGTTGGTTCATGTAAACAGAGCTTTTGCATAACTTCACCCAGTTGAACAGAATCACCCAAATGGGAAAAAAGCTGGGTAAATTAAAAAAATGCTTTGGCAACAAGTCAGACACCACTTACTTATATAATCTGGATTCAGATACTTACCAGATGGCAAACTATACCCTGCTAAAATAAACTATATTTAGCTGAGTTGTGGATCAGATGTATTACATTACTAGAAGACAATATATGTGGGGTATAATATATTTTCAAGTTGATGTTGGAATTATCGCACACATTTTCAAGTGATCAGTTAAAATGACTTGTATTTAAGGACAATCTTCCACAGTGGGAAAAATTGTCTGCTTGTGTGCCTTTCACACAATGACTCTTTTTCAACTTGACAAAACAAGGTCACTCAGCTGACAGTTTCTCAGCAATAAAGATGGGGCGTTTAATATGTGTGTAAGTACAAAACAAATATAGGATCTAGGATTTAAGCATTTGTAATATGACCTTCCACCATTAAAGATAACAAAAAACACCACACACACGCACACATACATACACACACACACACACACACACACACACACACACACACACACACACACACACACACACACACACACACACACACACACACACACACACACACACACACACACACACACACACACACACACACACACATAAAAAAGCCAACCATTTTTGAAAAGTCACAAGAGCATTTTTGAGTTTAGGGAACTTAAGGGCTACTTGTTCATCTAATTTTCTAAAGCTTGATTGATAGTTCACTTACAGTAAATTCTTTTTTTTTTCTTTTTTTTTACAGTGTGTGTTTTGTGCTACAGTTATTTAGTTGTAATTGAGTTACATTTTGTCAAAAGTTTTCCTTAAATGCCCATCAACTTTTTAGGGTCTATATTTATCCTTCTTCCTCTTGCCCTCCATCACCTTGGTGGGCAAAACCACTGAGTGTGAACTATGTGCTGGATCAGCAGTAGCGGGGGCAGCTATTTGCTCAGGGGCACACATGGCCGGACTCACATGAATAAACGGCATTCTCCTGATCCAGTGAAACTAATGCTATTTAGGGGATCTGCCCCAACTCCATCTATAATTGTGTTGTAACGCCTGTCGAAGTGATCCATGTCATGCAAATTTTTTTGCAAACAAGTCCCTGTTTGATTTTATGGAGCAATAATTCTCTAAAGAACAAACCTATGTGAGGAATGTACAACCGTTTTTCTGCTCATTCCATGTTTATTGCTTCTAAGCAAGTCATCAGAAGAATTTGAGCGTGAGACACTAAAGTAAGGAATGTTGTAGATTAGGCTAGCAATGTCTAATGACACTTGGTACAAAGGATCACACTCACGCAAATATTGCAAATGATTACACCATTAGCCAACTGTAATAAATGTTTTTGCTATTTCTTTTACAATCCTGGGCAAAATGTACAATGTTCTTGTTTTTTGTCTTTTCAAAGCACTCCATCTTCTAAAACAGAATTGCATTACGGAAAGATATACAGCAGCAATTACGACTTGAATATACATTTATTTTTCTATCGTTGTGAGATATCGAGTGTGGTCATGTGACAAAGTTAGACCTGAACTGTTCACTGTTTGCATCACTTTGCTTGCCTGTGTTTGTGCGTTGCATTAGTGGTGGGGATTTTACAGTGATTCTTTCAGGACACATCAATACAATATCCAAGTAGCGCAAAGTGACTATCTTTATGAGTGCACCGGTTTTTTTTATACAAATTTTAAATTAAATAAATGAATAAATGAATTTTTAAAAAAATCAAACTAGTAAAATGTAAATTACAGTTTATTCTAGAGTCAAAATAATAAACATTATGCAACTTCAATTTTGTATTCTTATCTTCTGTTGCATCAAGTTCAAAATTGAAAGTAGCTTTTTAAGAGTTCAACTTGGGATCTTCCAAGTGTCAAAATCCAGCTGGCAACACTGACCCTAAATCAGTTGTAATCTTAGCTAAATAAATAAATATAAAAAGCACATGAGAGCGAGACAGAGTGGGAGGGAAGGGAGGGGAGGGGGGGGGTGTCAATGTTTTAAGGGGGATTTCCATAGACATAATGATTCTCAACAGTATATTCTATCCCCTTACCCTAAACACAACCCTCACAGAAAACTTTCTGCATTTTTATATTTTCAAAAAACATAATTTAGTATGAATTATAAGACGTTTTTAACCCCCAAAAAATGGCCCCACAAGGTCAAAAATATAATGTACTACTATTTGGTCCCCATAACGTAGGGTTTACCGTACACAGATACACACTGGTTTGTTTGACTTTATAAGTGAGGACATGCCATAGACATATTGTTTTTATAACAGGTTAATTATATTTTAAATGTCCTAACAGGAACCTATACATAGATCATTACCCTAGTGAAAATAAATGTACCAAAATGTGTTTGAAATACATTTACATATTTATGTATAGGCCTACTCAATATAAATACCCTGCAATTGTACTTTTGGTATACTAAATTGATATACCTGCTAAATTGGAACAACTAATTTCTACTTAATGCACTTAAGTTATCCATAATAAGTAGTGCTGAGGTCCAACTAAAGTACTTTTAGTAGTAAGTAGTATATTTTATTGTGCTAAAATGGAACTATTGCAAGTATACTTTAGGTACACTTTAAATATATTGTGATAGATAAAGACTGATAGGCTATTATACAGTGATCATATACTATCCGTGATACATTAGCTGGGTAATAAAGAAGTACTCCAAGTCAAGCGATATGAGTAAATATGTTTATGTATTTGTAGTATACTTATGAAATAAATGTATTTTATACATTAAATACATTTTGCTATAGTTTTTATCCCCACTAGGGTAGATTTAAATACGAACATGATTTGAGCATTTGTTACTGTTGAGGACACATAAACTGCTCCTGTGTATAAATAGAGCTTGTTCATAAAATATTTTTAAAAAGAATAGTTCAGTTGGATTTCTTTGAAGACATCTTATATTTATGCTGATATCAAAGGCTCGTCTATATCTAGATAAAGTGGCCTGGAGCAGTGTAGGTCCGTAAACAGCTTGGTCCATTGTAGGCTATCTCAGTGGCTCATGCTTCAATCGCATCCTAAATCACAAATGTGCCATGAAAATATGCCAGGCCATTTGCGGCCAATAAAGGCATAATTGTGATGAGAATAGAGCATCCTCTCTAGTCCCCCATACCAAGAGCCTGCTCTGCACGACCCAGACAACCACATCTGATCCCTGTTGTGCTGAGTTCATTCTCTCTGTATTTTCTCCTTTGAGTTGTCTATTCCTCTAAGTCTTGTGATTCCTCTAAACAGCACACAAAGCAGTTTATAGCTCATAGGTCTGAGATATCATGGTGGAGGCTGAAGGAATGGAGATATTCCAGTTTGGCTCCCAAAGGGGTTTTTGGAGAAAAACAAAGTGAGAGAGCTCACTGTCAAATGGAAGATCACACTGCTAGGAGGTGCTTTGATGTCTTTCCATTTGCTTCCAGGAGTGATTTTGAGGACGACACAGATTTTCACAGATTTGTACAGACTTGCCTGTGACTGCTTCATTCATTCACACCTGCAATCAAGTAGTTACATGTCCACAACATGCATGTTTCCCATTGAGTCACCGTCTGAGACTTAGCTGGAAATACCCTGCTATCAGTCGAATCAAGAGGTGGATGTGGTGGATTGCTCAATATCAAAACAAGGGAGCAAATAAAAGTTATTTTAAACATCATTCTCTTGTGCTCTTTCATTGGAAATCTGGTGCTTGATCTCAACGTACAGTTCAGCCTGACTGATTAAACAACTAACCCTGTGGAATTCCACTCTTTATTGCTTTAGTCAGGAGGAACTTGAGGATTTATACACATGGCAGTTACCTCCCTGTGTGGTGACTCGCTGGTTTTAGACTATTGAAATAAATAGAAAATAAAATGAACTGAAAGACAAAGGCAAAGGTATACACTATCCAGTGTTCATGCAATGTTCATGAATTTCAACACTTCATGAAAAAAGTGCCACAACCGTCTGCTCAGATAATGATATTCTTATACTACCAGTCAAAAGAAAATAATGTTTAATGTTTTTGAAAGAAGTCTCTTATGCTCACCAAGGCTGCATTTATTTGATTACAGTAAAAACAGTAATATTGTGAAATATTGTTACAATTGAAATTAATTGTTTTGTTTTTTAATATATGCTCAAATGTAATGTATTCCCGTGATGGAAAAGCTGAATTTTCAATATCATTACTGTCACATGATCCTTCAGAAATCATTCTGATATGCTGATTTGAAGTGTCAGATGGACTTAAGAGCCTCACAAGATGTGTGTGATTGTGCTACATGTTTTTTTGTTTCTTTAGAAAGACCCCTAAAATTAATTTTCTCGACACTGAATAAAATTAACTTGACAGAAGGCCAAAAAGAACAGACTGAAAAGATAAACTAAAGAACTGTGCCCAGAGAAAGCATCAAATAACTTTTCATGCTTAAATACACAAAGTTGATCTTCTCGCTCTGGTTATTGTATTCTTGTGTCAACACGCCTGCATACCTTTCAGATTGGGTCACACCTCTTGACACCTTTTCTCTGTTAATGTGACATCACTGCTTAGCCTCTCTGTAGTAATGCAGGGCTTTATGTTGCCATAGATTTCCTTCGACCACAAATTACAGGACTTTTCTGTTAGTGAAAACCTGAACGCCTGAACGCCTGTGAAAGCCCCGGTGGACGAAAGTGGAACTGCAGCTGCAGTATTAAATGGCTCTTTTTTCTCTTTTCACTTTTGATCCCTGAGCTCACACATTCCGATCATTCCAGGCGCGCTCAGTTATTTATGAGAGCAGAGCGCGCGCCTACCAGCTCATAACCCAACCAGACCCGAAAGCGCGCGCACAAAAAAACGAGGAGATAAAACACAAACAGAATATATAAATTGGATTACTTGGATTATTACACATGCCATTAACAGAATCCGTGTGGAATGAAAGTGTTAGTTGGTAAGTTGTTCTTCGATGTTCGTTCTACTACATGGAGTTTAATGGTCAGTAGCAGCGAACATTGCGTTGTGCATTAATAATTGGCAGAAACCCCGAATATTTGTAACGTTAACTTTAAATGTGACGCCGATTAATCGGAATGGCTTTGAGGACGATCCATGAACGAAATTGTTTCATGTTTATGACGTTAAATTAGTTTGGCACGTGTTAAAGGAAAAATGAATATTAGACATTGTGGTCCCTTTAGTGCGCTACCATTCTATTGGGATGAAAACGTGTTCTTAGCCCTATATTTGAATGGTTGTTGGTGAAGTTGCGTTGTGTTGGTTTTATTTTAGAAATTGTATTAGGCTACTTATTTATTTATTTATTATTGAGTTATGTTCCAATATTGTAGCTACTTACTTATTGCAGTCCTAATTATTTATAAATAATACAAATAGGCCTAGCTATATTAAAATAATAATAATCATTATTAATTTCAAACATACTGTAAAAAGTGTATATAAAACATGTAGCCTATCTATTGTCTTTAGCATAACTCAATATAGTTGAATACATATTTGCATATTATTTGACTTAGCCTAAGTAAAACCAGTTAAATCAGATGTTACAAAAAATGTTTGTAAAAAAAGACAAAATTTTTAGTGTAGCCAACTTTATAGTGTTTGTTTAGATTTATTTTGTTACTGTTGCTTAAATATGTGATCGTTGCACTTTCTGTAAACTGATGAAAAAATTATTCAGTACTTTAACTCATGAGTTTAAACATGGTTATTTTCTTTCTTTCTTTCTTTCTTTCTTTCTTTCTTTCTTTCTTTCTTTCTTTCTTTCTTTCTTTCTTTCTTTCTTTCCTTCTGTTATCTATATGGAATTTAAAAAATCATAATCATTTGTTGAATGGGTCTCTTGCCCTCTAGGTCCAGTTCAGCTCATAAATACACATCTTCATCAAATAAAATGAGAGGTGAAGAGGCATCTGGGACTGTCCTGCACAGACTAATTCAAGAGCAGCTTCGCTATGGAAACCCCACAGATGCCCGCACACTCCTGGCCATCCAGCAGCAGGCCCTGCGACGAGGAGGAGGTGTTGGAGCTGGCAGCGGAGGGGCTTGTTCTCCACAGTCTTCATCTGAGAGCCTCAGCCAGGAGGAGCCCCAGTCTCCTCAGCTCTCTGCCCGCCAAGAACCCCAGGGTCAGGAGCACCAGGTTGACTACCAGCACTCTGAGAACTACACAACACACCCACACCACGGCGAGGAGCTGCCCACCTATGAACAAGCCAAGGCCCAGTCTCAGTTTTTGGCCTCCCAGTGGTGCCAACCGCACAGGGGCTGCTCACTAGAGGATAGTGTACCAAGGCAGATGCCCCGTGAGGAAGAAGACAGCTGGGACCCGAAGCGAGGCCACGCACGGTCACTGAGTGAGCGGCCTCTGCAGTTTTCAATGCAGCACAATAAAATGCCTGCAACATGTTCTGCCAGTTACCCTCAGATACATGGATATCATGCAAACCAGCACTTACAATATAGCCAGCAAGGACTGGAGTACAATAAGCGGGTGCCTTATACTGAGTACCCCTTTCCTCTGCAACAAGCCACGGAGTATGAACAGTGCTACAAAGCACCACCACCATTTCATTCCCAGCACAACAGGTAGAGAAGACCAGAACAATTGCATAATTTACACTTAACCACAGTGACACATTATATGCATTTCCTGTAGTTGTGACGTACTTTATTGGATGTGTCATTATGACTAACAGTCTTTTGGCTGATGCTATGGCTGAGTATGCATTATGTTATTGTAGGCTGTCTTCTAACTATACTAACATGCTGAGATGAACTGAATCCCATTGTTTGGTTTTTCATCAAACATTGACATTTTTACCTTGCTCTACTTCCAGACTTCAGACACCAGAAGTTTGCCATAGACTCTCCACATCTCCTCCTGCTGGCAGGGAGGTCGCAGCTTGCAGTCGCATTCAACTGGAAATGCTCATGAATGAGAATAAGAGACTGAGACAGGAGCTAGAGGGACACACTGAGAAGGCCCTCAGAATTCAGAAGGTAAAAGACCCTGACATTTTTAGCTGTACTGTAAATACGGTAAATACAGATCTTAATGGGACACCCATCTAAAGATAACAGGGTTTAATAAAAAAACGCACAGGCTGTTTACAACAGGTTATATAATAACACTATTTCTCTGAATACAAATTGAATACAAATGGCTTTAGGATTCAAAATTAAGTTTTGGAGACATTTGAGCAAGGCTCAGCTGTAAATACAGATCTGAACGGGACATCTGTCAGAAAGGAACATGGCTTACAGCTTATGAAAACCTTTTCACAATATTCTAATTTTGAATTTGGGGTTTTCATAAGCTGTAAGCCATAATCATCAAAATTATAACAAATAAAGGCTTCAAATACCTCACTTTGCATGTAATATATTCGTTTCACCTTTTAAGTTGAATTGCTGAAATAAATGAACTTTTGCACTTTTCGAGTTTCACCTGCATACATGCATACATACTATTATTATAATATATAATTAATATTTCACACACACATATAGACACTATATTGAGTGATGACAACTATAAAATAGCTTTTCATTTCACTTTGGCTAAATTCCAAAAGGCCATGAAGTGTTTCCAGTGGATTACATCAGTGCAGTTAAGCTGTTGCTCACTCTGAAAGAATGATAATTACACAGGTTTGAGCATTTACCCATCAGGCCACTGCCTTGTGTAAACATGCCTGGGATGATGGAGTCATGGTTAACGCCATCCTGCTCTTTCCATATGGCACTCCTGAACAGCTTCTCTGTTCTCTGCTCTTAATCACAACCAGGAACATTGCTAACCATCTTTGAGTATTTCTGAGGCCATCATTGTCAGACGGACACATCTGACCTGCTATTTAATTGTCTTTTTATGTTTTCCGCCAGCTGGAACAAGAGATCGAAAGGATCTCAGAGGCCTACGACACTCTGATGAAGGGCTGTGCAAAAAGAGAAACTCTGGAGCAAGCGCTAAGAAACAAGCTGATGGCTGAGATCAAGAGGCTGCAGCATTCAAGCATTCAAGCGACAAAAGAAGCCGAAGCTGCTGACCAGAACCAGCATGTTATTGAGAAGCTCCTTCTGCAGAGTGAGTTCATGAACACCGCCACACTAAACCTCATTACTGTTGCACATGCTCTGGATACTTCTTAACCCAGAGTTGCACTACACATGTGAGATCTGTTTTTCTGTTGAGTCATTTTGCTTAAAGAGGGAATGTGTTTCCAATTAGAGCGTTCCAACACAGGAATTTCAGTCACATAACAGCAGATGAATGATCAGAAAAGAGGATTAAATGTCAGATGTGACCTTAGCTTTGTGGGGGAGAATGCCTGGGGGACAGTTAACCACTGCCAAACACTGTCAATGCTCTCGTTTGATCCACATTGACAATTAACAAAATGTTCTGCTCAGCCTCACTTCCTGTTTGCTGAAAGTTGGAAGAGGCGGGGTCGATGATGAGTTTTGCAGTGATTGGTGGGAAATAAACAGAACAATCTGAAGCTCTGAGATGTGGGTCAAAGGGAGAGTGGGTCGCTTCTCCTCCCCTCTGCATTCCTTAACCGCTTGCGTAAATGAGGCGCTCCGGACTTTGCGATTGAATTCCTCTTGTTATGAGCAGGAAGTCAATGGGGAGTGGTGCTGGAGAGGGCCTGCATAAACATTCCTTCAGCCTCGTTCTCACGTCCTCAGATAAATGCCTATGCCTGTTATGACTGGACATAATGGCTTAGTATGTACAGAAAACATTTATGCAATATACATTGCCTTCAAGGCAATCATTTCCTCAGTTCATGCATTCCTTCTAAGATTGTCAAAAGGTCACCACTTGCGAAATTGCACACAACAGAGAAATAATTATAATATAATACAACTAAATATAATATAATATAACAGCTGTAGAACATTTAGTATTTTAGTATTATTTATATACTATAATAATTAATTAGTTTTTACGTTTATATTTCCAGTTTAACCATTTTTGTTTAAGTTTTAGTATTTTTTTTACTAAATTGTAAAAAAAAATTACTGTAATTTTGTTATGTTCTGTATGTGTTATGTGCACAGAAAAACCGTCACCGTCCCCACCACTTTTTTATACCAAATAATACCCATGGACGTACTTAAACTTGGCATGTGGGGGCCCCAAATTGGATTTCTTTGACTCTAAGCATCTGACCTGCTCATATCTATTTAATTTACGAACACAGAACTCAAATTTGTTGTTCTCTAACAGATGAAGAACAGCAGCTGCAGTGTGCGCGCCTGGAGCTGGAGGTTCAGCATCTGCAGAACGATGCGGAGACCCAGCAGCGCAGGAGCGAGGCCCTGGAGAGCACCCTGAGGTCCACGCAGACACGCAGCCATCAGCTGCGGACGGAGCTGCAGAGGAAGAGAGAGTATGTGGAGAAGGTTGAGCGTTTGCAGAGGGCTCTGGCTCAGCTGCAATCGACATGCGAGAAAAGAGAAGGGTTGGAAATGCGCCTGAGGACACGGCTAGAGCAGGAACTGCGGAGCCTCCGAAATCAGCAGGTACTGAGACAAAACGGTGCTTTGTTTTTTATTTTGAACTGTTCAGATGTGACTTAGCATTGTTTGTCAGGGCTATTTCCTTCCAGGGAACCTAAGGATAGTTTGAGACTTCAAATCGGTATATCACAATATTCTTACACTTTGCTTTTCTTTTTCCTCAGCGGCAGCCTCAGCCAGTTGGAGGAGCATCCGATGTGAGTGTGTCCACAATGCAGGAGCTTCTGCGGGAAAAAGAAGAGCGCATTTTGTCTCTGGAGGCTGACAAGATGCGCTGGGAGCAGAAATACCTGGAGGAGAAGACCATGAGGGAGTTTGCGATGGATGCCGCCGCCACCGCTGCAGCTCAGAGGTAAAAGAGGAGTTCGGTGTCAAATTCTTCAGGAAATGTTGAGTTTTGAAGCAATTTCTTATTGTTTTCTTCCTGTACTTCATAGAGACACAACCATCATCAACCATTCGCCCTGTCATTCCTTCATTGAGGAGCTCCCATCTTTTGAGCACAGAAACCAGGAAGTAGAAATCAGGTAAGAGAATCACCCTCAGTGCATCTAAAATTAAATTTCAGTTGTGTTTAATGAACCATTTTGGATTGAAAGATTGTTTAGGACTCATATAAGATTCATATTTTGTTAGGATCCGTGCCCTTTACACCCAAATCCTGGAGAAGGACACAGTGATTAGCATCCTGAAGCAGAAGCTGCAGCTGGAGCGTAAGGGAGAGTCAGGTGACTTCCGCCCAGCTACTACTGAGCCCTCCATCGCCATCTCTCATTCAACGGTCACACACATGGCCCAGGGCAAAGGTTAGTGTCTGAATGCTAACATTAACATTATGGTGCACTTTTTAAGCTTAAGCTTTTACTAGTTACGTTAGTGCTTGATTAATATTAGCATTAGTGTTCACTGCTAATTAGCATTTACTAGGTAAGCTTTTGCTGTGTAAGTTACTAGCTTTTACTGGCTAGGTTCTTCTCTGACTGGCATTAGTGTTCACTGCTACCCAGCTAGTTAGCGTTTACTAGTTAAGTAAGTGTCTGACTAACATTAGCATTAGTGTTCACTGTTTAGCATTGGGTTCCCAGATTGACAAAAGTAGCTGAGTAGAATTAGGTCTTAAAATTGTAACTAACACGTACGAATCTTTTCCCCAGGGAAGAATCAATCCAGTGACCAGGCGGCTGGTACGTCATATTCCACTCTTGCTCCTGTAGCAACCCGGAGACATCCTGAGCCAGTCCTGTCAGAGAAACAGACAACAGATCAAGCCTCCTGTACAGAGCCCAACCCCAGTGAGTCAACTTTTAGTTGTTTCTGCATAATATGAAAAAAGAAAAAGTAAAAAAAATTAACATAAAAAAGCCCATTATTCGTCTCAGAGTAAAATATGAGCTAATTGAGAGACAAAGCTTAAAGTAGGAATTTAAGTCACATTGTGTGATAACTGGTTAATTTTTGTTACTGTTTTTCACAGATAGCATCCAGAAAGCACCATCTGCTGTGGACCTTTTTAAGGGCCTGGATGATGTGGCGGCTGATGCAGTGGAGATCTTCATTTGATGAAGGACACTTGGACAAGGCATGCAGGACAAAATAAATACATCATACCTGTGTGATGAGGAGCTCTGGAAGAGATTAAATGACACCACATCACTATACTGTTGTGAAGAAAGAGTCCAGCTTAATAACAGAGCGGTTCAAAATCTCATGTGATGAGGGAGCTGAGCTCTTGTCTTTAAAGTACATCTCCAGTCTGGTATGTTTTGACAGATTAGATAGTAAACTGCATTACTGACACTTTTGCATCTGGTGAGAATCCAGAGATTTTGGTATTTACAGCCAGCCCGTACAGGAAGACGGGCACAAACTCCTAAATTGTCATTACTATTGAATTGTCCCTCCTCTCAGAAGACCTGTGGTAACTCCACCGCATTCCAGTTCAATTGACTTTCTTCTTGAGACTGAGGCTCTCGCATGTATCTTTTCCACCCCACCTTTATTGATTGTTATAAGTGGTCACATTTTTCTCATGTTTTTCTATTTATGGCTGCTACACCCTTCATCGAAGTTATTCTTTTACATTGCAAGCTGTCACGTTGTGCGAGACAAAAACTTTATTTAGACCTAAGAGTCTAAGAGAACTCTTTCAGAGAGAAAACCAGTTGTATTATATTACAATTTGCGTTCCTGACAGGTAGAACTTCCTGTACTTTGTTTTTGAATGTGTTCGCTCTTAAATGGCACATTTGCTGGTCAAGGTGTCGTTTCTAAGTAAATATTAATATATATTTTGTAAAATTATTTTGTGTTGGGTTGGAATGTAATGCTGAGGAACTGGTGCCAAAGAGCATTTCAGTAAAGTTGTGTAAACACATGACTAAGGGTTGACCTCTTCTATTTAATCCATGAAAGATGTGAATGTTCTGAAACATTTCATACATTTACAATAAAGCTATTAATATATAAAAATCTGTCTGTTGGTTTGTGAAGCCCTTGTGAAATATTTGTTGGTTCTAGCAAGTACTACTGGATTTTATCCCATTTCGCACATTCTTCATCACGGTATTCCGGGTTTTCACATACAGTCCGAGAAAGATGAGTAATTAAAAATGAATGCCAGAGGGGCATTCCAGCTCTCAAATTTCACAATAGAAAACCTCACACTATTTCCCTCAGGCTCATTATTATCCGCATTTTAGACACAGAGTCATTCAGACAAACATTCTGCTTTTGAGATTGAACAATAGATAACTTGCTCAAAGCTGACTTACCCAACACCTGCCTAACCCATCCAGCCTCCTATTCTGTGACTGACAGAGTCAACTCAATATTTCTTAGTGTATCGCATGCTTTTTAACATAGCGCTGATGTCACACTCTATTTCCAAATTTAGGACAAGGCTACTCTGTATTAGATGCATTGTTACATTTTTAACTAACTGATCTTTGTAATAAGAGAAAAAACAACAACACTGATATCATCTAAATGTAAGCTAAAGCATGCTTGGATGCTTCACTATTTATGGTATTTTACAGACAAAAGTTTAACCTTGAAAGTATTTCAGGAATTCAGATCTCAGTTGTAACAACAGTAAACAAGGGTCATGATTAGTAATTATGAGACATTACTACTAAAAAGTGGCCGTCATATTTTCAACAAACATGTGAATTAACAACATGAAAACAATTTTTCCTGAAGAATGTTGGTGAAACTACTTTAAAGCTGTAACTTGCCAATTTACACGAAATAGTAAAACTGCCCCCTTATAAATAGGGATACTTAAAAAGATACTAAAGGGAGCTACTAAAACTTTATATGGTGAATGTAATAGCAATATATTTGAGATTTTTTGAGATTTAACATTAAAAAGAGTATTTATGAGATTATGATACAAGAAATAGAGGATATAAGCACAAACCAAAAATGTACACTAAAGACAACCAATAAAGCAAACAAACAAAACAAAAAAATATAAAAAACATTAACAGCAGATTCATTTATTTTGCCAGAAAGACATAAAAATATATTTTGTTGGGCTTTTTCTTCGAAATGCTTGAATAATTTCTCTAAAATTGTATTTAAAATGACCCTAACTTACATCCACAACTGTAAAAAAAATAATAAATAAATAAAAATATGACAACAGAACATAAGATTGGTCAGTGTAAGGCAGGAAGGATCAGTCAAATGATACTTAAATTATATATATTTTTTCACAGGTTGAATTTCTTTAAGGAATGTCTAAAAGACATTTTAAGAACATGTTCTTTCAATTTCAGTTCTTGAAACAGACATTCAACACAGAACAGTGTCATCAAGGACCAACATACTAGAACCATTAAAAGGTCAGACTTTATATAAATATATAAAGTAGTAATAAATACAGTGATGGATTGTCATGTCTTAGACTCAGAACGTAGTACAGTTTATAAATCATAACAGCATTGCCAGTTAAACTTTTAACAGAAAAAGAGAGGAAACAGTGGGGGAGTTCATGACCCTCGCCTATATACATTGACATTATTCACATGTGCTTTCAACATTTGCTATAAACCGTCTTACACCAAATAACAGTTTAACAGGCAAATATGATGACGACACTGTGGCACTGGATCTTCATACCAACACAAGAACAAACTTGGATCCAGATGAGTTTATATATGCAGAGAAAATCCTCTTGGTTGGAATGAAACGGTTTCGCATTTTTATGGTGGTTAGAGCCTGTATGGGAACCGGGAAACATGCGATACACTGCCATTCATCTTGTTTATAAGCGCAGTGGAGGCCAGAAAAGCTGCCAACATTCTTTCGACTTTTGAGAAGCACTTGACATTTTTTAACCTTGGGTTTCTTCCTTGACATGAACAAAATGGAGGGCCGTGGAGCATTTCAAGTTCAAAGGGCACATTCCTGAAGCTTGAAACGTGGAACGCCAGCAAGTATGATTTTTTTTTCTCTATCTGTTTGAGTGAGGCCACAGTAATCCACCCTACAAATCTGAATTAAAGCGGTTGGGAACATTGGTGTTTGTCAAAAAGAAAAAGAAAAAACATGTTAGATGAATTTTGGATCAGTCAGGTCAGGAATCAAACAATGTTGAAAACCAGATACATTTGCAAACAAACCCACCAGCTTTCTAAAAGAAAAGGTTGTCCTGTTCATTTTCTGACATGCTGGTTGGATGTTCTGTGCTCTCAGACAGCAGATTGATCACTTCACCCGCACACGTTTCCAGCATTGATTGATGACTGGATGGAATAACCTTCAATTTGGACTCTGAATGATAGATCTGAAACATGCTGCAAGGCAAATGAATTAAAGCAGCCTTGCCTTCATGTTTATACCACAATCTGAACCATACCTCGTGACTGCAGTAGTGCAAGTGCAATGATGAAGAGCAGTGAAACCACAAGGAGCCACACAAACCCGGTTCATGACTAAAGCCATGATGTGTTTTCATGGTTAGGAATGACAACATTTCAAATGCTAGTCATGAGCAAGGGTGCATTTTTCAGCTCCGCTGTTTTAATGTATCAGCATTTGGCCATGATTGCATTTGCTGCTATTTATTTAGAGGAATGCATTAAAGCATTCCTTATCAATTGGATGGCATTAGTAATGTGACAGTTCAGAACACAATCTTAGGCTTTCCAAAAAACCTGTGTGAGGTCCCAAAACAAAACAGATTGAGTCCACTCACTTTTTAATTATACTGAGCGATAAAGTAATGCACAGAAGGAAGATTTAATACAGGGGCTTTCAAACAGGGGTCCGGGCCACAAATGAGAGCTATGGTGCCCACAGAAAAACGTCTCCCCTCGAGAAAAAATATTTTAGAAAATGTAGGCCTATTTTATAAGGCTGTCAGGTTAATAAAGGCCTCCGGAAGCGAAGCGATGCATTTGTAACGTGTAAAATATTAAGCATGTTCTTACACAGAGTAAAATTCTAGCTTCCGGCCAAACGCAGTCTACTGAAGGCTGATTTATACTTCTGCGCAACTTACGTAAATTATTCCGTCAGAAGTAGCGTAGTGCATCATGGTGTAGCGTAAATGTCAGCAGTATATCACATTACTCGCTTTAGTCTAAGTGGAATCTGTATGTTCGTTTGGCCGGTTAGTTATTGCTAGTTATTTTACTTTATACATTTTTAAATATGGATATTTTTCTTACACAAACTCATCGCTTCAGAAGGTCTTTATTACCTCCCCCCCAACCGGAGCCGTGTGGAGCACTTTTATGATGGATAGATGCACTTTTATGGATTTCAAAACAGAAATGGCCATTCACTGCCATTATAAAGCTTGGAAGAGCCAAGGCATTTTTTTATTTAACTCCGATTGTATTCGTCTGAAAAAAGAATGTCATACACAACACAGGATGACTTGAGGGTGAGTAAATCATGGGCTTATTTTCATTTTTGTGTGAACTATCCCTTTAAAATCATTGTTTCTTGTTCTGCAAATCCTTTATATTTTTAAGGAGGGTCTGCTGACTGATACAACTGCTCCATAACTGCTCAAAGAAGCATAAACATTAGGTTTCAACAGTAAAAGCAACAGACGTGAAGATTTCAGATGTCAGCCTGGGTTAGAGTATCCATGACGTTGTGATATCAAGCACATGCTTCTAATAACATAAGGCTCATGTCAGTGAAACAAAATGAAGCTCACGGCTATAGAGAAATTGATACATTTCACTTTTAGACATGACGTGAACGAAATGGTTTTTCTCTCCCACAGCAAAGTGTTGTGTTTCTGCCGTCTCTTTCACTAGCCCAGGGTCCTGTGTTTTTATTTGGTAATAGTGAGCACATGGCAAAGTGTGCGTCAGGGCCAAAAAACCATGCTCTCGATTATCATGATTGCTGTGGAGTATTCATGCAGGATTTTCCCGTTTTAGCACAAGGCTTTCTTTCAGTTTCATGGAAAGTCTGAATTGCTGGTCAAGAGGCCAGGGTTTGAGAGAGGCACACTAGGATATTTTTGGTTTAGTGGAAGAATGGCAAGAGAGGCTGTGAAAATATCAAAAGCCAGTGCATGTTTCAGTGGATTTGGAAAGAAAAAAGCAACTTTAACGTTGTAGTCCGTGTCTTAACTAATTTAACAGTACTGTGAGATTAACTAAAGTACCGTATGTTAATCTAAATCTTGCAGTTCAAAATCAGAATGTTATACATTCATTGTGAGCAGTCTGACCAACATGCATAACAAAAACCCTAAGAGTAAAATGAAACATCCCTGTAAGTATTTTAAATCAGTTGTGTCATGAGAATAGAAATGTACACAACCATTCAAAAGTTTGGGGTTAGGCAGAATTTTTTAAGCTTTTTAAGGAATTAATGCTTTTATTCAACAAATATGATCAAATATAAAATGATCAAAAGTGACAGTAAGGACTTTTCTAACGTTACAAAAGACATTGATAATAATAATAATGAATGTTTCTTGAGTAGCAAATCAGTTAATAACAATGATTTCTGAAGGATCATGTGACACTGAAGACTGGAGTAAGGATGCTGAAAATTCAGCTTTGACATCACAGGAATAAATAAAATACATTTAAATACAAAACAGTTCATTTAAATTTTAACAATAAACAAAAGATATTTTTCAAAAACATTTAAAAATCTTGTCAACCCAAAACTTTTGAACAGTAGTGTAAAATGCCCTATATTTCATATTTTAAACCATCAAGAGTCAAATACTTCATATCTGATAAAATATGACCCATTTGTCTAGTGTGCAATGAGAGTCAGTCAGTTTCCGTATCGTAAATTATAAGCAATTTCTAGCAGTAACCAAACTGCAAATACTACAAACTCCAAAATACTAAGGAATCCCTCATTACACGGAGAACATATAAAAAATTATTACTATTATTAATTACAAATTGTTCAAAGTCACCATTCACTGACAATTAAATTCATTTTATTGTTAAATATAGTTGTTCCTACAAAGCAGTATCAGATTAGAATTAAACTGTAAAAATACTGCCACCTAGTGTAACATTGCAAGACAAAGTCAATGAAAAGGTGGAATATTGAAATAATAATAAATATTCAAGCCTATAAAATTATTATTTAAAACACATATGTGCACATAGAAGAAGCAACCAGCAAAAACATGATTTAAACAGCTGATTCGCAGACAGATCTATAGTGACTTACATATTAAAAAGTGATTTCCAACAGTAATTATACATGTTAATGTCACTTTACAGAGTACACCAAAATTAACAAAACAAATTTATAGTAGAACTATTATGGTAAAGATAAAAAAAAGAAATACACTACCAAAAATGATCATACTACATGATGATTCAAGAGAACAATTGATTCCTGGGCCGCACCACTGTTATCTCCTTCATATACATGTTCTTGTAAGAGGACAGGAGATCGCTTATTTTATAACCCTGAAAGAAACAAACAGCCAGAGAGGATATTACATATAAGCAGTGTGACACTTGCTGTAGTTGTGTGTGTGTGTGCTATATTTACCATTGAGGTCTCACAGAGCAGAGTGTTGCCCTGCACTAGATTGCCAATGGTCATGTGAAAATAGGTGCTTCCGCTAGACCAGGAAGTGATCTTACTGAATAGATGCATCATAAGCACTTCCTGCAGGCAAGCCAGCCAAAAGACTTTTCAACATCACACGCTACACAATGCTAAGGCGAGCTGTACATTATAGTTGTATTATGTATATACAGACAGATCGGTACCTTTGTCTTAGGGTTGATGAGGCTAACTCCTTGTTTGCTAATGGATATCATGATGACACCGGGGTAACTCTTCTCAGATGTTTGCTGGGAGCAAAAGTACAGTCAGTATCAAGAAAACAACCTCCTTCTTAGCAATCAGGTTTATTTTTAGTGTTGCTCTGGTTACCTTTACTTCGAAGAAAGCACATCCAAAGGTAGGCCACTGTGAGATGGTCTTCAGGAACTGGAGTTTGGCTTCATCTATAGTCATGCCTGCCTGCTTGTTGTATGCACTGATCATGTGCTGCAAACCAAAGTTTTCTATTTTAATATCTCAAAATGTCATTTATTCCTGTGATGTCAAACATGATCCTTCAGAAATCATTTTAATATAAAACCTCACTGATCCTAAACTTTTGAAAGGTAGTGTGTGTTTATGTACACTCCACTAAGGTTTGAAACAAAGTCAAAATGCACAGAGCCATATGTTTGAAATGTATTCAATAAATAAGAGGCGTGAGGATCACCTTTTTCCAGTCCTCAGGAGTCATGAGTCTCTGCTGATCAGCTGGCACTAGATCTTTCAGCATTTTAGGGATCATGACAAACTGTGACTTATCCGTGTCAATCTGAGTACGCAACAGCAGTCCTGCCAGACTGATCATGTCCTCCTTAGACACACTATGGTAACCCCGCAAATACTTCGGCAATTCCTAGGAAAATGAAAAGAAGACAGTTGGGCAAAGTTGCACTGCATAATAGAGTGCAGCAGGAAAGAGTCCCTTTTTTTTAAAGAATGTTGTTAACCAGACAGTTGACGACACCCTTTTTGTTTTCCCAATTTGGAAGTCAACGGGTGCCGTCAACTGTCTGATTATCAACATTCTTTAAAACATCTTTGTTCATGTTCAGCAGAAGAAAGAAACTCATACCGGTTTGGAACAACATGAGGATTAGATAATGACGACACAATCTTCATTTTTGGGTGAACTATCCCTTAAAGCTTCAAAATCCATAAATACAAAGGCAGATGAACAAAACGTGTATGAATCATAAACTTCTGCTAGTCACAGAGCTTATTTTCCAAACGGAAAAATCCTGCTAACATCTGGGTTGGCCTACAAAATAACCTCATCTCTGCAGCACTCTATTAAGTTATACAAACATTTACTACACTGTAAGGTAGGTTAAATTTATGTTGTTATTGAGTTCTGCAGTCAGTATCTGGCTTAACCAGATAAGGTATGATCAGATTGACAACATACCTGAGGAAAGTGGAACGTTAGGTCAGCGGTTAGATCTTTCCCCGGGATCACGTTAAACCAGAGCTTCCTCATGAAGAGCACCAGGTAAGGGACAATAGTTGGAACAGCTGAATTCAGGATCAATGTTTATCATAGTGAGAGTCTGATTATAACACACCTGAATATCTATTGGATTAATTACAGTATTTAGCATGTTAGCATATACAGCTCACCCTCCTTGATTTTCTTTCCTTTTTTGGCGACATCTGTGAGTTGCCTGAGGTTGTCAAAAAAGTACTCTTCAGAATCCATACTTACTACCTGAAAGTATCATATACAACACACAAAGATTAGCATGGACCTAAAACATCACCTTCAGAAAATAAAGAAATCATATCTGAAACCTTATTGGCTGTTTTCACAAACAGATTGTATCCATCCGATGAGGAGAGGTGGAGGTCTTTGGAAATGTTGCGAATTAAATCTCTGATCCTCGTGGTGGTGGTCACCTCAAATATCTGAAATTAAAAAAAAAAAAAAGTTTTTAAGGCAGAAGAAAATAAGAATGCGTAAAATAGTTCAAACGGAAATGTGACTCCTTACTTCAGATGTATCGTTGGGAAAATGAACTTTATGGAAGATCTGAGTGCTGTTATTCTGAATGGCATCCACTTCCACCTGGTGGGGAGGCAACTTCCTTCCCTCGATACTGTATGGGACAATAAAAAATGCATTATAGTTCAACATTCGCCCTTCGTGTTTACAATAATCAAAGTAGTAAAGTTGAACCTGAGCATAGCCTGCATCCTCTGCAAGCAGGTGGAGGCCAGTGGCTCTCTGGGTCTGGACTCCAGAAAACGTTGAGCATGCCTCAGTAACAACTGACTAGGAGGGAAGAGACCACAGCACAGCCACAACAGCTGCCAACCTCGCTCCACACTCAACCTGAGAGAAAAACAATACAGCAGATAAAACATTACACAGATAAAACAAATAAAGCGATATCATGTCTAGGTACTTAAAAGCAGTCGACAAACCCATGTTTGTTATTAGTCATCTGCCTCATTATTTGGCAGTAGATCTCATCTCTTAGCTCGACGTGCGCTGTTGCTGGCCCAAAGATCTGGTTTGTTAGATCTATGGGTGTCCGCACATGCTTGACTGGATAATCTCCCATATATTTAAGGATAGGTAGAGACCATGTTAAAGAAAACAGCGAGAATCATTCATTAAAATGTACTGAGGTCACATGCACTGAAGTCTTCTTCACTTATAATTCACACAATACATCATCCGTTATTGTAGATATGTAATATGTAAGTGGGAAGGATATCTGTGAAGGAGTCACAGGCGAGGTGGCAGAGCTCCGTGTTGCCCTGCAGGTTCCTGAGCAGAGGCTGTTTAAGAGGCTCTTTGCTGTTGGCCCACAGTTTCTCTTTGGTTACTCCCTTGCCACGACCACCTACATTTCCTGACTCCCTGTGAGCCATTGAAAAGAGGTACGTGATGAGGAGCTCAGACATGTTCTCAAAACTGGTAGCTGACAAGTTGCTGCTTTTGTGGAGCAGTTATCATTTATGTCAGTTGAGATGATTGCAAACTGTACAACTGTCACCTGAAATAATCGAAAGAGAACTCCTTGAGCGACATGTGGGCGATTCTCTCTGTGCCGAGCTCCTCCTTCTGCGGCAACACCGGCATCACTGACTTTCTCCGTGCTGGGGTCAAATTCAGCAAATTCTAGAGGATAGAAATGACTATTTACATTTCTGTTCTTGACTTACAAAACAGCATATTTTGTCACTCTAAGAAACGAACCTCGCTAATGGTTTTGTAAATAATTAGTAAATATTTTTAACGGTTGGAGGCCAAAACTGCTTTCTTTTATTTTTATTTACCATTTTATACTCTCTCTTCAACTCTTGGAATTTAACTGTCAGAATTAAAGAAACTGCCTTTCAAGATTGTAAACTGCCAGTTTTAAAGGTGCATTAATTCTTTAAAGAAATTGACTTTAAACATTTGAAACTGTCTTTAAACTGTCCACTTTTCACCATCAGGCGTCAAATACAGCGAGGAATAGCACAATGTTTGCTGGCCTTTCCATAATTTTTCTTTAGCTTTATTCTGGTATTTATTTCCAAGACACAACCTAAAAAAAAAATGAACACAATGATGGCCAGTGATGAGGAGGACAAATCAATGTGAAACAAGAGAAATCATGTTTACCAGTGTTTCTTCTGTAGGCCTAGTCAACATCGGTAGAATCTGAATAGAATCTAAGGAAACTGCTCCAGTTTGACTTGTCCTCTCATTCCTCGCTTTGATCCAGCCATCTTCAATGTTATATTCTCCATCCTTTATGATATACAGCACATCACCTCTTCTGAAGCTCAGGAATGTGGGATCCTCTGAAGGGAAGAAAAAATCAGAAAGATAAATATCCAAGCAATTTTGACAATTTTAATTGTTAGAAGACCCCATCACCACAAATGAACATAAGAGAGCTGCTTCAATAAGTGGAAACTTTGTCACATTGGATGGTTTTTAAGGACAAAAATATTTTTTTAAATACTTACAATTAAAAACTAAATTATAATAGCTTCAACCCAATTTTCAGTGTCTAATTATTTATTTACTAGTTATAGTTTTTTAAATCAATGTTATCAGAATTTTTACATGTGGTCTTAACTTCCCCTCTTTTCAAAATTTCTCCAAAAAGAGAAAAATGTTATTAGCATTATATGTCATAACCATCACACATTATTTGTAAGGATTTTAAATACGGTAGTCAAGTGCTCCTACAATTGAAGAATCACCCTCAAAAAGGAAAATTGCTGTTTGTCACAATGTAGTAACCAATGTAAAAGAAGCACCTTGTCTGCTAAGGTCCTGTATTGCCACGGCATACAGGGATCTCTTCTTAAGCCCTGAGATGAACATGTTGACCAGGTCCACAAATTCGTTTCCCTTCACAACCTTCAGCTCATACATCCCCTTTGGAGTTGTCAAACATACAATCTCACCAGACTTTTCATCGCTGTAGGAGAAAGGTTAAGGAGGGAAGAAATCAAGGAAACAGAAATAAGAAAGAACTAAAAGGGGTTCATCTCACAAACTAGACTGAGAATCTGCAGAAATAGTATTTGGAGGATAATGCTCCGGTGTAATTAAGGTGCTTCTCCATAGAGAGTTGTTTTTTACCTCATCATTTCGATTCTTGACACCTCGGGATAAGAGAGCTGCAGAAATGCGGCTTCTGACTCGTCCTGAAAGAAAACTCCTTTCCAGTTCACGACAGCTACAAACTGGTCTTGAGGCAGTGGGGGACCTGAATAAAATACAACAGTGAATTCCCAAATTCAATGCATTTAAGGGATAGTTCACCCAACAATAAAAGTTCTGTCATCTTTTACTCGCCCTGTATGACTTCCGTGGGACGCAAAATTAATTCTAGCTGATTCAAGATGCTCTTCTTAAATTTCAGGCTGCTCCTTATACAAATCTATAATATGGCTTCAGAAGACTTTTATTTAGCCTTTTTTATCTTTACACTCCTTGGTCCCCATCCACTTTCATAGAATAGAAAAGAGCAGCATGAACTTTCTTTAAAATCTCTCCTTTTGTGTTCCACAGAAGAAATAAAGTCATACAGGTTTGTAATAACATGAAGATAAGTAAAGACAACAAAATGTACATTTTTGGATTAGCTACTCCTAGAACTATGACCAACTAATTTTTTTTTACCTGAAACCACTGTAGCCTCATATAACTTGGAGAAATAGATTGGCCACCTCTGCCGTGCATATTGGACGATCTCTGCTTTTACTTCATGGACAGGTGTAGTAGAGTTTATGTAAGGTCCCTGAGAAATTACACTGGATTACTGCTTGTTTTATTCTCCAAATTAGCACTGCCACCAAATCAAATGATGTTGCAACCAAATCAAACTATTGTGAACAATGAAATTTATAATAATAACATATGAATATACCTCTGTGTGCGCAGAATAGACCAACTGCACTAGTTTGACCAAAGACTTGTTCTCAATTATAGTGATGTTCATGCACTCACGAACAATCTTCTGGGAAGTTTCCAAACTGCTTTCAGAGCCATGCTGAATATAGTAATATTTGGCTGCGAGCTGCACATAATCATCCTCCTAGACCAAGATTACAGTTCAACAACAGAGTATAAGTCACAAATCTCATTCATATTGAAACATATATGCTATGTGAACAGGTCAAGCACAGAGCCTGGACTGACCTTATCAGACAGATATTCTCCAAGTTTGAGTCCATGGATGATCTGCCTATAGATGAGATCTGTGCTGACTTGGTCAGATGAACAGTCATGCCACGGCGTGAAGATCTCTTTGCGGAAGTAGAGACGCCAAGGAGCTTGATGTTCCTCTCTCCCCTGCCTCTTTTCTTCCTGCTCACACATAGACACGGCGTCCAAGATGTGCTGACTGCCACTGCCTAGAGACCACATCTGCAGCAAGAAATGCATACGTGAAGACTTTGTTTCTATTGCTTATTAGTTACTATTACGAGAGAAGATTCATCTTGAAGCCGTTCAGATGTTACAAACCTTCTCATTCATTGCAGCATATAGGGAGAAGCCGTAACTGTCCTGCAGGTTTATTTTCTGGATGACTGCATTGCACGCCTCTTCAGAAGTGCTGGCTGAGTCCACATGGAGGCTGATGCTTCTGCTATCCATCAGACCCACAACCACTACAATGGGGTTCTTGGTCTCCACAGACTTGCAGTCACAGGAAAGAAGGGTTGGTCATGTTTAAGGTAAGGGGAGTATTCTTCATCATTTCAGACAGAGGGATTGCCTACCTGCAGTTCAACCCAGCATGGCGGCTCACTTCTCTCTCCATTGGCTAAAGTCCTTCGCAGTCGCTCCGCACAGGAGGAGGAGTATTCACTTGGCCCATGGCGTATAAAGCTCTCCAGGTACTATGTCCAAAAAGTTGTGGAACATAACATATAACATTACATAATATAACATAATATAATATAACATCAAATAAAATAACATAACAGCATAACATTAAAGAACAGAGAATACATAACGTAACATAACCTAACAACAACATAACATAAAACGTAACAACAACACGAAACCGCATGACAACATAACAAATATAACAACATAAAGCATAACATATAACATCAAATGACAACATACAGTAACAACATAAAACAAAACCCAACACAACAAAACATACAACATAACATATCAACAAACACAGCATGACATAACAAAATATAACAAAAAACGACAACAATTGATAACATCTAACACAAAATAAAATGACAATATAGTACAACTAAACAATATACTCTATATCAGCACAACATGACATAACATAAAACATCACATTAAACAACTTATAATAGCATAATAGACATTTAACAACATAACAAACCACATTTGTAACATGATTAAACTGTGTAACTGACCATGGTCCCAGAGAACCTATTTCTTCATAGTTGTGCTATGATATGATGCAGTAAAATATTCAGCACAAATTATTGCAAAATAAACCCCTTCAGGACAAAACATTACTCCTCTGCTTCATCTCAGTGTCCTGATCACCTTGTCAGTTTTATTTTGCAATAATGACTGGATAATTTCAGAACAGAAATCAAAATAGTATTTCATACCTTAGTGAGGCGGTCTGTAGGGAAAAAAATGCCCAGACAGATGGACAGAAGGATCCAGCCTCTCTTTACACTTTTGTTGTTCTTATTGTCCGTTAACTGCTTACAGATCTGACAGTAGATTTCATCTCTGAAAAAAATATAGAAAGTCATAAAGATTATGTAACCATTATCTCTCTGCATGAGGAATGCAGTATATCACACATGAAGAATGTAAATGACCATTGGCCCCATCACATTAACCTTATATCTTGTCGTACAATGGCATATCCCACAATAATGTGCAATTTTTCCAAGGATGTCATTGGACGATCAAAAGTTGGTCCCTCTCCAAACAGTACAACTTCTTCCTCTTGAACAGCCTCCATTTTAGGTCGTGGTTCTTCTTCTGGCTGCAAATGACATCAGAATGGTTAGTAAGAACCTGCTGTGATGCAGTTCATATGTTTTAGCTGCGGCTAATGTTCAGTGTTGTACTCAGAAGTGTATATAACCACACTTCACCTCTTCCTCAGGAATGGCTGAGGGCTTTCGTTTCCCTGTCCCCTTCTGCAGCTTCATTTTTTTCCTCAAAAATTTCTGCAATTACAAGACCAGCAAAATCACTAGTTACATAAAATATGGTTTTAATTTGTCCTTTTTTTAAATGGAAATATTCTTTTTTTTTTTCTCTGGATCTATTCACATTCATATCTTTATACTGTTATTTCTATTATTTCCACCAGGTTGCTCACATCTGGCTGTATGTGTGGTTGTCACCTTCTATGTCACTGGCTGTGTAACACATCTGAAACATTATACGATTGGCTAGTCTATATTTGAAATATGTGTTCTAATGTATACTAATACCAAACCAGCACTAACCAGCATATCTATCATTATGCTGACAGGCTGGTCTTTCCAGCAGGTTAGGCAGTCAAGGTCTAGGCTAGGCTGTACATCTGGTAGGTGTTGAGATAAAGAAGAAAGGTGTATTATGGTGTCTCGGTTGTTTACCTGATCTAATCCAACAAGGTTACTGAGTCGCCGTGCTTGTCTCTGACCGAGGTTCCTCTGAATGGGGTCGGCCATAGCAGAAACGCGTTCTTGCTTCGGCTCTGGAAGATCTCCCATAAATCTTAGTATGATCCACCATACTGTCAAACTGGCCTGGAGGAGATAGGAAAAAAGCGGAGAGAAGAAATAAGACAAGCCAATACAAGACACAGTCACAGATGACTATCAAGCTTCTCTTTAAATGGGGACATGATGCTAATGAGAACAACACTTGCCAGGGTATCCCCTTCATCCTCATGGTAGAGAAGGGGTTTCCGCAGTCTCTGTTGGATATGTGAGTGGGTAGAAGATCCTTGGAAGTGTAGAGATGTAAATTTAGAGAAAGCGAACTCATCATCCTCAGCTTCATTCTCCTCCTCCTCCTCCTCTTTATCCTCCACTTTATCCTCTATTTCGTCTTCGCTGCTGTCTGGTAATGACACAACCTTCCTCTCCATTACAGGGCTCTCTACTAGTTCAACCTCTTCTAACTTCACCGGCTCTGCCTCAAGATCCTAGAACATTAGGAACATATAGACAAAGTTAGTATTAACCTAGAAATAGCATTATTTTGCATTCCTAAATCTCACACTGTACAGTATACAGTATTATCACGGATAGCATGTGTAGTATGCATTCATTGATTGTGTATTGACAATAAAAGGTGACAGGCTTTTTGTATTTTGATCAGGAAGTGTTTGTTCCTGTTAAATAGGTGTCCTTCTTCTGCTGTCAAGATGACTCTAACCTCAAAACCCTCAGGAGCTTGGCCCTCTTGTCCTCCTAATGTACTCATGAAGCCAAAGAGATTCTCCACCATTTCCTCATCGTCCTTATTCTGGGATTTGGCAGCTTCCTCGTTTTTTCTGAGCAGCTCCTCTAGGCGTTGCTGAAGCTCCAGTGCTGCCAGTTCCTGTGCCTCTTTTTCTTGCGCAGTCAAAAACGCCTGAGACAGGACAAGGGTATGAATAAAAGCATAAAAAAATGAAGTACACTACCGGTCAAAAGTTTGGAATAAATACAATTTTTTTTTCTTTTTGAAAGAAGTCTCTCATGCTCACCAAGGCTGCATTTATTTGATGAAACACAGTAAAATGAACACAGTAAAACAGAAATACTGTGAAATATTAGTACAATTTAAAATAACTGTATATGTCTGTATGGATACATTTATTCCTGTGATGGCAAAGCTAAAAATTACAGCATCATTAATCCAGTCTTTACAGGGTCATGCGATACTTCAGAAATCAATCTAATACGCTAATTTGGGGCTCAGTTACTATACATTATTATTGGTGCTCAATTATTAATAAAGGTTCTTATTATTATCAATGTTTAAAATAATTTTCACTGCTTAATATTTTTGTGGAACCAGGGATTTTGTACAGATACAGTACATTTGTTCAGGATTCTTTGATGAATAGAACATTTTGTATTTACTGTCACGTTTGATCAATTTAATCTTTTGATTAAATTCATGAAGGATCATGTGACACTTCTGGAGTAATGGCTGATAAAAAATCATTACAGAAATAAATTACATTTGACAATATATTCAAATAAAAAACAGTTATTTTTAATTGTAATAATATTTCACCAAAACTGCTTTAATTCAATCTTAATTATTCGAAACTTTTGACCGGTAGTGTATATAAAACAAAACACTGCAAACGTACTACAAAGAAGGTCCATTCCACTATAAACTCACATCTGATTTCATTCTCTTGAGGGTTTTCCTGGCCAGCAGTCCTCTGGTCTGCGCCTGCAGCAGTACCACTGCGTTTTTTTTACATTTCAGGTCTTTCCTGGCGAGGTAGCCACGGGTCTGTGTTTGTAGAGTAAGGGCTGCAGCCCGCCTGCGCTTATACTCCGCATGGAGCTGCCGACTGCGCACTTTCGCCTGCAGCCGAGCAAATCCCTGCTTGAGCTAACAGGGAAAACAGATACAATGTAATTCATGTTTCATTATGTCACTACACTCATTTGAACTGTATTCCATACAGACACGATGTGTTCCTGCACAGCTTACTTTGCAAAAGCCTCTCCTGTCTCTGTGGCCACGCCAGTTTTTCTGCAAAACCAGAGCTGCCCTCCTCTTCTTTACAAAAGCTCCTCTGTATGTGGATGAAGAATGACTTAGTTTAACAAAGCTGTACAACTGCATAAGAAACACTACGAAAGTGGGGAACGGACCTGTCCTTGTGGGCAAGCATCACTCTTTGGATGATGAGTGCCTTCCTATAAAGCTCCTGCTCTCTCTCCATTTCTAGGAAGGAATCATGATGATCCTGCAGCAGGAAGAAAAGAAACACATGATGCAAGACAATTCTTATGTGATTTATTTGTTATGTTATGCTCTTAATCTGTGATATGATTCTTCAGAAATCGTTTTAATATGGTTATTTTATGCATTATTACTATTATCAAGGTTGAAAACATTTGCGCTGCTTAATATTTTTGTGGAAACCCACGATACATTTCTTTGATGAATAAAAAGAACAGCATATTCTTAACATTATAAATGTCTTTACTTTCACTTTTGATTATTTTAATGTATCCTTTCTAAATAAAGATTGAATTAATAAATAAAAAAATCTTACGGATTCCATGGTTTATGATTTATATAATACTTAAAATGGCAACAATGTCTCTAGAAAGCTGATTTAATATTACAAGGATGTATACATATATTTATATAAACTTTTTATAATACACTAGAGAAATATTATGGCTGAGGTACCCTGAGAAAGATTTTGTTTTTGCCAATCTTCCAGTCCTCTTCGTCTTTGATCATAGCCCTGCATATGGCTGCACAGCAGTTGGAAGGAGGCTCCTGATAAACAAATAACAGACATTTTATTTATCAAATCATGCCAACCTGGAACATTCATCCTGTTTAAAGCTGAAGCGTGTAATTTAGTTTTAGTTTCTCCTGTCAGTTTAATATGTGTAGACAATTATAAGTAAACCATTCCTAGATTGATTCCCATAAAGTGTAAACATTGCTCAGTTTTGAGCATCTCCACTAGCAGGCATACATTAGCATTGGCTCAACTAATGGTGTGAAGATGGGGGTAGGACTACCTGAATTTCTGACCAATGACAGATGGGGGAGTGTTTAGGGAAACCAGTTTTAAACCGGTTATTTATATTTACGTTTTGCTTATACTTGGATGCTAGTGGTGCAGAAATGACACACTTTGCATTAACATCATACACACATTATTCCTAGCAACCAATAACAGCCATAACCCTAAACCTATATTTAAATCAGAAGGCAATGATTGGATAGGAATAAAGCTTCAGCTATGGATGTTAACACATTAACCCTACTTAGACACAAATTTCATCTACTTTTGACAATCACTTTATATGAAATAATTCATATATTTATCTGTAAATAATCATATTGTCTCATACAGTGTTGGGGTCACAATCTACAGACTTCAGGAGTGCACGATAGCGATGCAGGAAGTCTTTAAAGGTGTGCCGGATGGGATATCCCGACTTGCGTATACTAATGGTCTCCATCATTCCAGAGTAGCGAAGTTGCTGCATGCAGAGCTCTCTGTCAAAAACCTGACAAGGAAAACAAAAGAAAAACATGATTTGAAAAGGGTTCTGATGGCTACACAATACAAAACATGCAACTTATGGGACGTGAATTGATACCATAGGCCTCTTTTTGTCATTTGGTTTGAAGCAGCGTATGAAGAATGGCTGACAGAGAGACAGGGCCTTCATCAGAGCGTCCAGAGACTGGCGGAACTGGCCACTCAGAGTAGAAATCTGCCGCCTCGAATCATTTACTTGCTGTGTGAAACAAAAGAGATGATTTATTAAAAAGCTGTTGTCAATGTCAAGTCATCACTGTCAATCTGTTTTGTCCCATACACGTAATGAGTTGTTCGGCGTCATGATGATTTTGTTGATTTTGTTGGCGTTCTTGACTGAGTTTGTATTCATCTCCTTCTCAAAGATCTGCTTGAGCAACTTGTTGGAAGATTTCCGAACCAGCTCCATGATGTCCATGCTCAGGGCATCTCTGTTCTTTTCCAAAAAACCTGACAAAATACAGATCTTTCAGACTAGAAACAATTTGCTTTTAAAGTAACTACTGGGAAATGTTTTCAAGTTATAAATTGTACCTTCACAGTCATAATAAACCAGCCCAGCAAAGTGCTGAACCCCAAAATGCATGCCATGTTTGCTCTTGGGTGAGATGTACAGTTTGTTCCCATTGTGTTCTTGGTTCATTTTGTTTAACATTGTGGCATCTGTTCCCTGCATTGAAAACAGGACAACGTGGAGTGAGCACAGGCAACATATCTATAAGCATATAAACCAGACCATGTAGCTTATGAAGCTGACCTTAGGGAAGTGGCTCTCCTCATCGATCAGAGCCAGTATGTTGAGAGGTTTAATGGCCAGCAGGTCCAGGGTTTTCTGGTTGTCACTGAAAGCAATGCGCTTCCATACGATGCCTTCTTTACTATATTCATCTTGCTCCAGCTTAAAGATGTGACTCACAAAGAACTGCTGCAGGTGCTCGTTGGCATAATTAATGCACAGCTGCTCAAAACTAAACAGTGGGCAAAAGCACAGAGAAAGTATATTTAGAGCAAATTTGACAACTATAGGCAAACACATACTTGAATGTAAAAATCCATCCATCCATCCATCCATCCATCCATCCATCCATCCATCCATCCATCCATCCATCCATCCATCCATCCATCCATCCATCCATCCATCCATCCATCCATCCATCCATCCATCCATCCATCCATCCATCCAACCAACCAACCAACCAACCAACCATCCATCTATTCAATGAAATACAAGTACTTTAAACCCCTGCTGAGCAACCATGTTCATTTATCATTATATTTTGAAGTTTAAACTAATTACTAGTTTAGTCAACAGACACTTACCTGTTCTGAGGAAAATTCTCAAAGCCAAAAATGTCAAGCAGGCCAATGTATTGGCGCGTGTAAGAGGACTCATCAGTCTGTGGTTTGCTAATGGCGCTGTTTATTTTTGTGAACATCCAAACAAACAGCCGTCCGTACAGTGCCTGTCAGGGAGTATAATACAAACATTAACTGACATGTGCAACAACAATGAGCATTAAGGAAGCCTCGATGTCTGTTAGTTAGTTTTTTGTGTGTGTGAAAAATATTCATTTTATTCAGCAGAGACAATTGTTCAAAAGTGACTTTTACATTGCTACAAAACAAATTTATTTCAAATTTCTGCCCTTTTGAGCTTTCTATTCATCAAAAAAATTCACAGTGGTTTACACAAAACCGTTACTAAAATATTATATTTAGCATTGATAATAACAAGAAATATTTCTTGAGCACCAAAGGATTTGGTGACACTGAATACTGGAGTAATGGCTGCTGAAAATTCAGCTTTGCCATCGAAGGAATAAATTCCAATTATTTTTAAATTGTAATAATATTTCACAATATTACTGTTTTACTGTGTGATTAATCCAATAGATACAGCCTTGGTGAGCAAAGTGTGAACAGTATGTTGTACGGTACCTAATCCTGTATCTATGTTAAATCCCCCAAATGGGCTTTTGGATAAAAGCATGTGTGTACCTTGGCAAAAGCATCTCTGGTGTCTGTGGCCTGCTCTGAGCTGAGGGCTTTAGTGACTACCTCTCTATTTGTCATGAAGGAGCGATGGGTGAGACTCTTTTCAAGAATTTCATCATCTACCTGCAAATTGACAGAAGGGCTGTCATCAAAAACATTCAGCAGCCGAATGTTTGATTTCATAAAAGATAGTAAGCTTGAAAATAATTTGAAGCTAAAGTGCTAAATCAGCATTAGCTCTGAAGAAGCATTTGTACCTCCAACAACTTGGCAGTGACAGATAAATGATTCGATGACAGAACATCACAGCTGTCCATGTTGTTCATTATAGTGCCTGAAAAAAGATAATGAGCCAACTTAAATTTAAATGGTATAATAAGCTACAATAACTTTTGTTAATGTGAAGATAGTTTGCATATTATTACTGTAACAGAAAGGTTATAGACACTAACTCTTAAAGTTGACATTGCCCATATGGAGAATGGCAGCGAGTAATTTGAAGATTTCCCAGCAGTCCCTGTCTGAGAAAGTGAGGATCTTTAGAGCAGCACGAATCCTTCCAAACTCATCAGCATCGTCACGACCATCGCATGTCAAACAATCACCCTAGACAACCATCAGAAGACTCAGATATTGTACTTTATGCCACAGTCAATGCTTATTTATCTCAAAACCTGATATAGGAATCTGAATTAAATAGCAGGAGAGAATCTAACACTGTATGGATGTAACACCATTAATGAATGATGTGATAGTTATTATTTCATTGTATCTGACTCAATTCATTTATATTCACTGCAAAAATCCAAAACTTTGTTACATATTTACTGAGTACATGAGCAAAGTGTTGCAGTTATCCTCTCTACTAAACATGAATTGAAGTGCTCACCTCAGTCAGGTACTTGAACTGTGATGCATTACCAAGGGAGAGAATCTTCTTCTGCTCGCTTTGCATCCCAGATAACATACAATAGAAAATGTGGTAGTTCCTTTCCTGTGGTGCCTTAAAAAAATACATGTAATTTCTAGGTTTTAATCATTCAAATGCAAGACTACAGTATTTATGAAATAATAAACATAATTTTCATGAGCAATTTCAGGCTGTTTGAATCTATTGACGCTCATAAAAGCACACAGCCAATCAAAGGCTCTAGATGCTTTTTCTTTCTCACGTAGGGTGCACCTTGGTCTCACCTGATGACAGACGCGAGACTTCTCCAACAGGTACTGCTCCATGTGAGCTCCCTCTATAACACCCTGTTTATTAAAGAAGATCTCCACATACTTCCCAAATCTGCTGGAGTTATCATTGCGAATGGTTTTGGCATTCCCAAAAGCTGTAAGATATGAATAAGTGAGCCGGCATTCTACGGAAAGTATTGAAATAAAAAGCAGCATGTTCAGTGCTTACCCTCCAGGACAGGGTTGGCCTGTATGATCTGCTGCTCTATCCAGGAGTGCTGCCCGCTCACAGCAGCCAGGAACTGAAGAATCAGTTTAGTGCTTTCTGTCTTCCCTGCACCAGATTCTCCACTGACACACACAAACCAGAAGCGGTTATTATTCAAGAATTGCTTGCTGTGATTTTTAAGGCCCTATTGACAACAGTATCTGCTAAATGAATAAATATAAATGTGTTCAAATCCATTGAGACAGAAATGCAGTGTGATTAAACTGCTACTTTCACATTTGTTATTTATATTTATTATAGATTTTTATATGATGGTAAGAGAAAACAAACCATTAAAGCTAATAATTATATAATTAATAAGCTAACACATTGCAAAAACAATGGAACAGAACAGAATAGAATAGAACAGAATAGAATAGAACATATTAGAATAGAACAGAATAGAACAGAATAGAATAGAACATAATAGAATAGAACAGAACATATTAGAATAGAACAGAATAGAACAGAATAGAATAGAACATAATAGAATAGAACAGAACATATTAGAATAGAACAGAATAGAACAGAATAGAATAGAATAGAATAGAATAGAATAGAATAACAAAGCCATTCTACACCATTGAGTTAGATGGTTGTTTACATTCACTGTTTCTGGCATTAGTGCATAGAATAGAATAGAATAGAATAGAATATAGTATAGTATAGTATAGTATAGTATAGTATAGTATAGTGTAATGTAATGTAATGTAATGTAATGTAATGTAATATAATATAATATAATATAATATAATAGAAAATAATAGAATAGATTAGAAAAGAAAATAGAATAATTAAAGCCATTCTACACCATTGGGTTTGATAGCTGTTTGCATTCACTATTTCTGGCATTAGTGCATAGAATAGAATTGAATAAAATAGAATACTTAAATCCACTCTACATCATTGGGTTTGATGGCTGTTTACATTTACTGTTTTTTTTTTTTTTTGCATTAGCGAATATAATATAATATTTACATTCACTGATTCTACTGCGTTAGCCCAAGCAGAACACTATTTTGTACATTGACCACAACACTCACACAATTTATGATGTGTGACTATATGTAACAACATTCCCTTACAAAAGCAGGATATAGCCATTTTAACCTTCTACATTCTTACATACTAACCATATAAAATGCCTACTTTCATAATACAGACATTAGATTCGATTTACAATGTTCAGAAGAAAATAACAAATATGTACCTGATAATGCAGCACTGGTTGCGTTTATTGCGGCACATGTTGAAGTAACAACTGTCAGCGAGGGCAAAGATGTGTGGTGGGAGCTCGCCCAGCTTACGCCCGTGATACTGGTGCACCTGATCCGCGGTGTAGATGGGCAGCGTCTGATAGGGATTCATTGCCACTAGCACAGAGCCAATATAGGTCTAAACAGCACACACAGACAAAACGAAATATATCACACAGCTTTTAAAAAGGCCGCGGGATCTGAACATCTGAAATTCTACATTTAATTAAAAAAATAAACAAAAAGTTTTAAGATTTACAACAATGACACCTCATGATGTAAAAATTAGTAATAAATATTTCAGATTCGAATCTATTTTCTAGGTCACTAAATCAAAATTCCCCCAAAAATTGTGACATTGATCACGTGACTTGTTCATGCTGCTCAAGTGCTGCTGTAATTCCAGCAAAAGAGAGACAAACCAAAACCATGAAATTATTTTTTACTTATATTGTTATGCCCATAATTTAACTTGTAATGAACTGTACACAAATGTACAGTAAAAACTGGTAGCTGTGGTTACCAGAACTTCAACGTAAAAAGTAAAAAAACAACATCTGACACTTTACAGATGTAACTTAAATTTACAGAATTTTTTTTATATTTTATCAACAGAAATAATGTTAATACCAAATTGCTAAAAATCCGTTTATATAACATACTAAAAACCACCTTAAAACACAGGAGGTAAAGAAAGAAAAAATTAATCACAAGGAAGCTTTTCCACAAGCTGAGGTAAATACTAATATATATGTGCACATACAAAGTATCATACGCATACATACAAAATACCATCATGGTAATACGCAGATGCAATAAACATTACTTTAAAGACATTAGATGTGTAGATCCTTATGTACTTAACACATACAAAAAATCTAAGAGCAAACAGCTATTTCAATCATAAACTATCAAATGTGAGCTGTCACACAGGGACTTCTGGGAATGTCAACTTACGTTATTTACATTAAATTATCAGATGACTTGTTCATTTTCACTTCTAAAAACTGTACACTGAACAGTATTTTACTGTAGAATTACACATAACATCCCAATAGCTCTAGTACAGATTTTCAACGCATAAAGTAGGGGAAATTCCTCTTAACCAATTAGAAGGTTTTTACCACAGCATTGTGTTTACAGTTAAAATTCAGATCAAATACTAAACTCAAATAGCCTACTAATTCGGAAATACACTATATTTCATTTGCTGATTACAGAGGCTAATCAGTTCATTTTTGTTATGCCATAAACATACTCACATATATAAAACCCTGTCTGTGGCGCACCAGCAGATTTCTGAGTAAAGCAGCTTCACTGAGGTCGCCCAGTCTGATCATGTCATCCACACCCTCCACTGAGGTGGGGTGCATAGGCTTAAGACTGGCCTTCTCCCCCTCCGGGATGAGGCGCTCCTGAGAAAACCATCACAATACATGAGATTCATCCGATCAGACAAGTGTAGAATAATTACAACACTAAAGAATGTGTTGTGATATAATATCATTAGCATACAGGGGAGAGCGGGGCAAGCTGTCACATTTTTACTCCAGTGAATATTTTCAGGGTATATTTATTTAATTAATTTTCTGTATAGACACTTATTTCTCAGTCTTGACCAAAAAATAAAATTATTCCAGGAAAAACCTTTTGAAACCACACAAGAGTGGTGCATATTGGGGCTGTCACAACGGAAATAGGTTTTTAGTTCAGTTAAATAAAAGAATGTAATGATTCATATTTATCGTTATTTATTTAATCTATTCAGCACATTTTCCTTCACAATTAGAAAAATGTCAAAATAGTAAAATGACCAGACTACAAAACAAGAGTTTTAAGTCTACAAGTTACTGAATATGCAAAGTTCAATCAACAAATATGTCCACTTCTCAAGATTCTCTCAATTCTACAGTGCCAAACAAATATTTTACAGCTGAGATTTAATAATCTTCACTGACTAATTGAAAAATGTAGGCTATAATATTTAAAACATCAGTGACAATTTGATCCACAAGGCATTTATGAGAAATACCCTTGTCTTGGAAACAAAGAGCAGAATTTTTTTTTTAGTTTGGAGGAAAAATACCCAACTACTCAATTTAAGAGGGTCGTGAACTGAGTATTTGAAACCAGCATTACATCCACACTGATAAAGCCTCTGTGACAACTAGCCCGGTCTCTCCTTCCGTCATCATTTTTACCTTCCCTTCATCATCAACCAGGCAATACTGTCCACTGTCTGAGATCTTCACACATCCTCCAATAGGGACCCCAATACTGGAGTCAATCCAGACGTAGTCCCCCTAGATTCAGATTCACATTTTAAAACCAAACACTACCCACAACCAACTAAAAGCCTTGAAAATGTCATTCAATAAAATTGCTCACAAGAAAAACAAATGCATTACTTCTGTTAAAAAAAACAAAACATCACTGTGACAAATAAAACGAGAAACAGATGAATTAATTTAAGAGTCATAAAATGAATTACCTTTTTTAACATCACCATTAGAACAATCCTCTTTGTACCAAAGACATCTAATTAAAATGAAAAACTGAAAAAAGGCACTTAAATAAATATATTAACCGGTTGGAGATGTAACCCTCATCAAAGCGTATACGGCTAAAAACTATTTTTCTTAACTGGGGACGACAATCCCTTGCTGACTAGTTCCAAGAAGGAATTCAAAATCATACGCGTCTAATAATAATTTTCCCGTCCGCTTGTGTGACCGCAACAAGGAAGTGTCCCTAGTCTTCATCTCTTTATGGCCCCTAGACTTTGCTCCATCGTGTGCTGATTTTCCCCATCACGAAGTGAGGGCTGTGAAGAGACGTCATCACCAGTCTGAGAGTTTCACTCTTTAAGTTTCCAATGTGTTGAACTGCAAACAAAGCAAGCAGCGAATCACTAGCTAGACAAGGACTTCAAAACCAAGAGATCCTTAGGGGTTTGAGACATTAGCATATGAAATCTGAAATGCTGTGCATCTTATCAAACAAATCACCTATCCATTAACCACACACCACAGGTGCCTTTTGGACTTTTCACGCAAGAGGAAGATGGTACCAGAGGACAGTTTTATTATTTGAGTCAGAGCGGCTGTTAAGCAGTAAAACTGTGAGATTCTAGAGGATAGATTCATTTACATAGTCTCAGTGAACAGATACTAGCCTGCAATGTAATTGTTTGGGCGTCATATAAGCAGTTGTTTATTAAAGTGACGACGATGTTGCACGCATTGATTATGAAAACATAGGAGCAGCCATGGAGGTTTCAAAGTACAGTTAAGGTCAACACAAATACACCGTAATTTCCTGGAGGTTGACGGTTCAGTTTTTATAGGCCTTAAAAACATAAAGGGCTTAGGATAAAACAAGCTTCAGCATTGAGGCCGCCACTTAGATAAGTGTAATTAATTATTATGTTTAAGGAATAAGGACGGTAAGGTGTTACGTTCTGTGTTATTAGTCTCCATGGAGATGAGACTCAATCCAAACCAGCTGGTTAACTCGAGAAAACCATAAATTACCGGTACTTAAGGTGGGACCAATTATTTAAGTGTGTAGAAACTCTGAAGGTAGTCACACCCTACACACCGATAACCATTATTTATCTAAATGCATTCAATACCAGCCTCTAAGACAACCAGACGCGGAGCTTGATTTGGGCTGTGACTTCATTACCTAGATAAAACGCTTTTGCATTGTCAGAAAGGGAAATACACGATAAGCAGCACTAGATTTTCAGGGGTTTTTTTATATGAAAAGTCAGCTTTGCATCACAGTAATAAATTACATTTAAAAAATATTCAAAACAGTGCTTTTCAATTCTCAATATTACTGTTTTTCTTTGTGTTTGTTTAATGCATACTAACATTGCTGAATGTTTTGAACAGTCAGTAAATCATAAAATAATGTAAATGATTTCCAAATTAGCCTTATGAAACTTTAATATGCAAGCCAACTGCTGTCATTAAAAACGGTTAAATGTTTTTTTAAGTCTCTTATGCTCACCAAGGCTGCTTCTTTTTTCTTTTTTTTTTACAAAACAGTAAAAACAGAAATATTGTGAAATATAATTACAAATAACTTTTCAATTTTTTTTACAAGTTTTAAATTTGAAAAATGTATTTTCAAATGTAAAATCTTCTGATTTGAAATAAATTATAACATCATACATGCCTTTACTGTAACTTTTGATAAGCATCCTGGCTGAAAAAAAGTATCAATTTCTTTAAAAACTAACTAACTAACTAACTAAAAAAAAAAACTAAACAAAACTTGTGAACAGAAGTATAAATACAGTGATAAAAGCATGGTTTTGTGTAACCAGAGGCTTGATTTGGCGGGAGGGAATACATCAGTATGTAGATTACCGAGAGTTAAATTAGACTGTAGAAAAAAAAACCACATCCGCAGATACATGTACAAAGTTTCTTTACTTCAGCAGTGGAGTGCAACATGAAATGTCATTCAAAATGAAACTGAGTGATCAAACAGTATACAACGCTTTATCTTTGCCACAAATGACACTGCTTCAAGCAACTTAAATGGAAAAATAAACATAATATTGTTCATTTACGAAGACAGAAAGAAAAAAAAATGGAAGAGGGCTTATTTTTTATATTTATATATATATACTTAGGTTTAACTTACAAATCTCTCCTCTAAATTCTGATTGACGTCATATCTGAACATGATTCTCACCACCCTTAATGGACAAATGAAACCCTCCCCCACACCCCACCCCCGACAAAAGAGCCAACCTAGAAAGCCAGCGCTTGCAAGACTGATGATAAATGAAAAAATCCTCACAAATCGACAGACAGTGACGGGAGAACGTAATATGATTCAGACATTCAGACTCCATTTAACCTTCGCAGAAAATCTGCTTCCATCACACCAAACCCATGTTTTATGAGGCACACAGAAAGGCACAATACTCCATTTCACCAAAGCACCTTTAACGTTTCCCACAAATCATATGTGGTAAAATACTACAGTCTTTGTTCATTTAGGACAGCGAGGATGGTGTTGTTATGGCTTCTCAATTCTTATTGTTTCAAGTGCTACAACACAAAATGGAAACCTTTAGTTGTGAAGAACGGCCATTACGAAATACTGCCATCTGGTGTTTAATACAGTACAGACCAATGTCAATACCAGGTCATCGTTCAAGGCACCCAAATGAAAAAGTGGTAGATATAATCTATAGACGTACAGCATTGCTTTTACTGATATCTGCTTATGTACAACTTTAAAATGAAATCTTCAACATCCAATAACTTCCCTAAAATGACCTCTTTGTGACCGAGTTGTCTTGTTTAAAAAAAAAAAAAAAACGTTCATATTTTAGTGAAGATACAATTGGAGATGCATGTTGTGGTTAATTTAACATTGTCGTTCCCTAGAGCTTCTATGTGTGCTGGGAGAGGAAGGGCTTGCCAGATAAAGACGTCTTGCCATCCGATCAGGACTCGAAGTGAATGTCTTCTGGTAGAGGCCGAGTGAGCCAGGGCAGTGTGCCTGCATGCTAGAGGTCATGGAGCAGGAGGTTCTGTGCTCATGCTGAACCCTGTCCCGTCCGTGTATCTCACGCTCTGTCCTTGCGCTTCAGCTTATTGAGCTTCTTAGCGCTGCTGTTCTTGTTGAGCAGCTTCATGACACGCTCCTTGTGATCCAGCACCTTTAACATGGAATCACGGGCTTCCGTGATCTGGTCCATCACCAGCTTGCAGCGCTGCATGTTGCCCTATGCAGAGAAACAGTATTAAGATTAACATCAGTTATGTAACTACCACTCAAACGTTTGGGGTCAGAAAGATTTTTTTTTTTCTTAAAGAAATTAAGATGCATTAAATTGATCAAAACTGACAGTAAAACATTTATGATGCAAGATTTCTATTTCAAATAAATGCTTACATTTTGTTGATCAAAAAAAATTAATATATATATATATATATATAATAATAATAATAATATGAATATATATATATATATATATATATATATATATATATATATATATATATATATATATATATATATATATATATACACATACATACATACATACATACATACATAGCAAATCAGCAAATTAGAATGATTTCTGAAGGATCATGTGACACTGAAGACTATGGAAACATGTTTCCGCCACAGAATAAAATATTTTAAAAGATAATTGCGATTTTACATCTGACTGAGAATTGTTTTTAGAATTGTGAGATAAAAAGTAGCAATTACCTTTTTTATTTTTCATTCTGTGGTGGTCTGTGGAAGACTAGAGGTATGATGCTGAAAATATTGCTAAATTACATTTAAAAATATATATAAAAACAGAAAACTGTTATTTTAATCTGTAATAATGTTTTACAATATTACTGTTTTTACAGCAAAAAAAAAGGCAAAAGAGACTTCTTGAGCATGCCTTGGTGAGCAAAAGAGACTTCTTGAGCATGCCTTGGTGAGCAAAAGAGACTTCTCAAAAACATGAAAAAAATTACATATTTTACAATTGATTACATTTTAGTTTGCCTGAATGACTTAATCCGTATAGGAAATATGAGTATTAAGAAAACTTAAAAAATAAAGTAGTGATGCACAGATATTCTGGTTCATGCTATGACCGATAACCAATAAAGGGGCCGATATTAAAAGAATACACTATTCGGTCTAAATAAAACAAAAGATTAAAATTAATTGTTTTAAATGCTACAAGAGAATTTAAGCATCACACCATCATGTACAGTATGAAAATGGATATTCATTTTGAGATTTGTTAAAGATTACATTTAACAGGGTTATTAAATTATTATACAATTTAAATTACATTTTCTGTGTCATTGCAATGACACAATACTGACTGAGTAATCTAAATGTAAAAATAGAGGAAATAAGCATGTAATATCCAACATTGATCGATACCAATGAATAATAATAATAACCGACATTGTACCAATATATTGTGCACATACTGATAGATCTCCAGAAGAAGATTTAAGCAAGCAAATGTTTTAATCTTGCTGATAACCTATTTGAAAGTGATCATATGTGGTAAAAAGTGATAAGTGGCTCTCACCTGTATGAGCTCATTTATACGGTGAATATCATCATCTGCTCCGGCCTTCTTCTTCGGAACGAGGCCTTCCTGGAGAGTCGTCAGACGACTATAGACATCATGCTCCAGATTAGTCTGCAGGCAGGTGACAAAAACACATCCACTGTTTTGACTGAATTCATGCCAGTTACTGGTGATATGATGAACTAAAGCTTCAGAGCAAGTTTTACCAGCTGCATGAGCTGAGCTGCACAGAGGTGAATTTTCCAGCCCTGGGCTCTGCATGCCACTCCCTTCTGATTGGCCACATCCTGCAGGGTTCCCTTCTTGTCTTCTGATTGGATTGCACAAACTGGTATTAATGAATGACTGATGACAGACTATATTTCTTGTATTAATGCAAAATGGACAAGTGAGTGATGAGCCTAGACAGACCCTTGACACGGATGTCGGTGTATCTCTGAAAGTGGTGGTACGCTGCTTTCCAGGGGTTGCGGTAGTGGCGCAGCAGAGTGACCGGAGGCCGAACTCGGGTAGGAACATACCGAACTCCCTCTTCATCTGCAGTGAAACAGATACACTCAATTTTGGCATTAAAGGAGCCACAATGTCTTGTACTGAAACTGAGGTTCTTAAAGTGAACACAAATCATTAGACAACTTGTGAGAAGTCAAAACTACAGCTAGTCACACAATTTCTGCCATAAGAGCAACTGCAGAATCTAGTCATCTCCAGAACAACTTACGAGCCAAGATTATTCTGATCTTTATCACTACGTGGGTTTATCTAATTCCAGCAATGTTATTACATTTGGCCCTTGTTCAATTATGTTACGACACAGTCACCATTGTCGTTTCATAATGCACTACTTAGAACAAAGGTTAGTGGACTACTGGACTTTCACAAGCAGAAGGCAGTAAAAGTCTTAAGATGTTCCATAGAGAAAGAAGTGAAAACACACACATATATATATATATATATTATTTTTTTTTATAGATTAAAATACAAAAAATGTGTTCAACTAATTAAAATATATGGAGTACAGCAAATTCACTTTTTTTTGTTGCATTGTGGCACAAATTTCATGCCAATATTCCCCCAAGTAGCAGTAGTCTTCTGCAATATAGATAAAAACTATTTAATGTAAATTATTAAATAATTATTTTAATTATTTATTTAAATGATAAAACTAATTTTTTAAAGATGTGAAATTAAATGTGAAATACCATGGTAGTATTTGCAGTTCTCTTCTAGGTCCCCTGACTAAACCTGGTTTCCCACAAGGATTTTTTTTCTCCATTTCTGTCACCAATGGAGTTTGGGTTCCTTGCCACTTTCGCCTTTTGACTTGCTTAGTTTGGGACACTCAATATTCAGCAATATCATTGATTTGAATGGACTGACACTATCGGATGAAAACTGAACTGAGCTGGATCATTTTCCTCCAGAGCTGCTTTAAAGATGAATTGAACTCGATCCATAATTTATTAACTTTACAGTTATTGAACCGAACTGAATCAACATGATTTCAGCTGCTTTACAGCAGAATTGAATTCATTGAATAATTGTTTTCCTGTTTATCCCAGTAAAACTGCTTTGAAACAATCTGTGTTATATAAAGCACTATATAAATAAAGGTAACTTGACTAGTGAATTTATGGCAATTCTAATTTTTTTCTCCAAAAGTGAAAACATTGTCCTATATATTAGAGGTCTGCAAAAGAGTGCGGAGCGGGACGAGATTTGAACTGCTGAGTGCGGATGCGGGAGGGAAGATATCTGGACGGGAAGCGACAGATATGGTTTACAGAGACAGCACGCAGAAGTCTGTAACTTGAAATATGAAGCGGTGTGCCTGTGGAAATTTGGGCGAAATAATACCTGGAACAAGACAGAATCGAACCAGACCGGGATTGAAAAATAAGCCTACACCCTTTCCTAAGGGCTTTTGCAGGCGGGAACGGGACAAAACATAAAAGTTTTGGGCGGGAGCGGGATACAATCGAACATTTTTGGCAGAATCAGTAGATTATTAGTATTTGCTGTAGAGAATTTATGTTGATTCAAACAATATGAAATAATTAACCTGATTGTCCTAATTGTCAAAAAAAAAAAAGATCTCAGATTATCGAACCTCAGATTCAAGAACCTTATTAGATCTTGGTAACTCATCTTCAATTTCTAAAAACTGTAATGAAGCTTACCGATGTATTCTTTAGGAGGGGACTTGCGTTTCTCTGCACGTAGGCTGAGGGGTTTGGGTGGGAATTTCTCCTCATCTGTGCTGTTGGTTTCCATCATCTCGCTCTCCTCAGTGGAGATGATGTGCTGTTGCTTGCGGGGCTTCTTTCTGGGTGAGGCTCCCAGGGTGACGTCTGTAGCAGGGACTGCCAACATCTGTGCACCACTGTTTGGCCCTGATGTCACTGAGGGGGTTTGAGGAGAAAGACAGTTAAATCAGTTGATACTTCTGGTTTTGATACGTGTATCACATCATTTTCTTTTCATCGTTTCAGTTTATACACAATGTGGCACTGGGAAGAGATGTAAAATACTGGTTGAATAAATGAATCTCAATTTTAATATATAGGTTGACTACTAGTGTAAAACCTTGTTTGCATAAAGATCTCACCTGGTTTTGTAGTTTCCATAGGCTCCGCCTCTTGCTTAATATTTATCTCTGGAAGGGTGGAGCTGATGGCACATGCTGAAGTGGTGCTGGCTGCTGGCTGAGTGGGAGGGGCCACTACATTGGCCATGGAGGGGATTGGCGGGGTGACTGCCATGGCAGGGGGTATGGCTGAGAGAGCAGGAGTGGGTTGAGAGGGAGGCGTGGCTGACGTCAGGAGGGAGGGGAGAGGATGAGAGGCCAGCTGGGGGGGAGGTGGTCCCAAGTGTTGCGGTTGCTGTTCATTTCCCTGGCTAGTAATAGCCTCTATAGCCGCAGCTACTGATGGAACGAGGCTCATGTGGATGTCAGGTTTGGGCTTCACTCTGCCAAAGGGATTTGGAGATTTAGTGTTTATAAAGCAGAGCTGCAATTTAAGACCAAGTGATACTACAAAGAGAATGATAAATTATCTTAAAATCAATTTGAATATTTCATACCCTGCAGGACGTGGTGATCCTGATGCACTCCTGATGTGTCCATCCATTCTAGGGGTTGTGGAGTCACTGAGATGACCTGGGATCAGGTTCTTCCTAACTGCAGCACTTTAGTAAACCAAAAAGACGGATTCATCTTGAGAATGTCAATATTTTTTTTCTAAAAGAATGTTAAACTACTAATTAAAACATAGAAGAACGTAGTAGAAACATTTTACAGGTGATTCACATCAGCATTGTCATTGTTAAATAAAACTAAAACTATTAAAATAGTTTTAACACTGACTCTTAACACTGAACATGAAAAGTATAGGTCATAATTCAAACTAAATTCAGAAAGGGAAAATAAATAAATTATATCTTAAGTATTATATTTAAGGCCACTTAAGTTTTCATTTGGCCACTATCTTAATGATAATTAAGCAATTAGCTACAGTCTTCTTCTGTAATGTGAGTGACAAAAGATTTAAATAGTTAAGTACAATTGTAAAGTTGTAATTGAATCAAGATAGTAGTCATTTATTTATCATTGTGTCATTTGTTTATCATTTTATAAATGTGTCTAGACAAGATGATTTTCATTAGTGCATTTAAGTAATGAAAACTTTTTTTGCATTACAGATGCAATTCATATTTGGGAAGAAAATAACTTCACAAAATGAATTTTTTTTTCTCCAAATTATGATTTCTTAATTATTGTTTGTAATTAGGACATCTCAATGAGATATACACTTGAGCAATACAGCCAAGAACATGACAATATTGACTATTGAGTTTGTCATGTTTACCCTTCATGGGCAGGTTTCTTGCGCAGAATGCTGGGTCGAGGGGACGTCACAAGGGAGGGGGTTGCAGCGTTGGCACTCTGACTGTGCGTCTGGGCCACAGTGGTGGCAGGCTGACTGTTGTTGAACGCATTGCTAATAGAGTTAGCCACGAGAGTGGAACCATCGGCCAGTACAACTGAAGAAAAACACCATAGAAAGACACTTATCATTACTGTTTCACTTTAAGAAAGGTTTCTTTGTATGCAGTTGTTTGGTATAAACATGCAAAGAACTAAAGGTGGATCCTAATGTAAGATTCAGAGCTGATCTGAGGCTCCTCACCTGAAGCTTTAGACTCTGTTGGGGGTTGTTGTTGGTTGATTGGTGTGGGCTGAATGCTGGTGGTGGTGATCTGGGCAGACGTATGGAGGCCCTGGGCTTGGATGGGCGTGGGCTGGATGCCCTGTGCTGTCATGGCACCTGGCTGAATGTTCTGAGTGTTGATCTGGGTGATGCGGTCCACCGTCATCAGCTGCATAGAGTTCAGATGAACTGCAGATGCAACTCCTACACTGGCTTGAGCAGGCATGGCTGCACTGGGCGCCTGAGCAGTAACTGTGTCCACACAACAAACAAATATTAATAACCTAAAGCCAAAATTAATTAGTACCCAACAATTTCAAATCAAGTTTCCTGTGCAGGAAAATCATTTAGCTTAATCTAATATTAATGTAAGCACCACATGGTACCTGGATAAGGGCGTATGGATGACACAGAGCTGGTGATAGGGGTGTACGTGTGGGTCAGCGGATACGGTGCTGATGGGTAGGTGGGCAGGAAGTACTGGAACTGCACTGGAACAGATTGTCTGTGGGGAGCCATAAAACACCTTATTAAAAGCAGGGCAAACAGAATGAACCTGATCTGGAGATTGCCAGTTAGCAGCCAAAAACACATTTCAAATGTATTCAATATAGGATTTATACCTGTTGTCAGTGCGGTTCTCCATGGTTATGGGGTTGGGAGAGGAGCGATGACCAGAGATAGGGATGAGGTTGCCCCGTTCTCCAGTGTATTCGGACTGGATACGTGGTGATATGTGTGTGTTGGGTTGCGGAACGACTTTAGCTAAAAGTGGCAGAGGGGGCAAAACCAATAATTAATTCCTTAAGGTAAAGATAATTCCTTCAGGTAAAAATGTAACCATTTTACAAGCAAAATCAATGCAAACAATTGCTCTGTTGCAAGTATGTAAAGGCATCATAGTTAGGATGCTGTGCCATCTAGTTAGGATGTAGGCAGTGCAGTAGGTTTTCAAATATAAGTATTTGTGTTTCTGCTAAAGTATCTGTTAAAAATATGCAAATTTTCCCCAGTATTCAACTAAAGTCACTTTAGAGCAAGTCGGTTCACTCTGCAAAGACAGTTGTTATGCCCCCAGGCAGATATTTCCAGCCATACAAGTACAGTTCATATCTGTTTGAATGGGGAAGGAATTAAATCAATTAGGGCTGCACGACAATATATATATATATAAAAAAGACATTTGCGATATTTTGTTTTACTGCTGTATATTTAGCGATATGATTTTTTTTAACCAGACTTGTATAGCTATATTTGGAAAGAATGAATCATTCTAGAATGATTGGTGTGATTTTACAGGGGAGTGCATCTGCATAGAAAAAACATTTTATAAAAAAAAAACTTAAAAATTACATTTACTCAGAGGACTTTTTTTGATTGCGAACTAGAACTGCACTATGATGACAAAAATCATAAATGTTGATTGTTTTCCTTGATATTGTGATTGCGATTATTAATGTCATCAATAGAATTTACATTAAAATCCTCTTTTGTGTGTGTATGGGGGCAAGGCAACTGCATGTCATATTCTTTAGGTTATACAGGAGAGGAATCCTAAATCTTTAGGAGAGGGCGCTGTTTAAAATCAGTACAACTGTCGGACATAAATCATCTTTGGTCAGTCACCAAGTGTACATTTCCACGACAATGATGCGATGCACTAAAAAAGTTTTTCCTTTGTGTTTTTTTGCGTACAGACGACAACATTGTCAAAATGATCCCCGAAAATGGATCGGCGAAAATGACTAAAATCGTTATATTCTGCTGCCAGGCCAGTAGTTGGCAATGTCACTTTGTAAAGAAACACTACGTGCCTATAGAATGAACACCACATAATATGCGCGAGCATGACATCACTGTTCTCACAAATTTGCGTTTTTGTAGTTTACGTGGAGACAATAATGGTATCGTTTTCAAAAAACTAACATTTTGAAACGCGTTTAAAAAATTTGTGTTTTCAGGCCCCCAAAACGGCCAAAATGCATAGAAATTCTGTGTTTAGTTGAAAATGGTGTTGTGTAAACGGCCCCTAATATTACTTTGGTAAAAAATAGAACCACCAAACATGTTAAACTGTTGCATCCCCATGTTTTTCATTCAGTCAGTAGGTGCCAAAATATTGCTATGGTTCCCACTGCCAGTCATCCCAATTTCATCAGTGACTCACACACGCAACTGCATTTAAATGTATGCGTCACTCCTGAAACTTTGCAGTCTGTACGTGGACGTTGGTCCTCTTAGAAGTATGAAAAATAAAACTTGAATTGAAATTGTAAATGAATTATAAACGGAAAGCAAGTAAAACGCACATTCTGTATAATCACTGAAGATGTCACTCATGTGAAAACTTCCGTTATACTAATCAATGAAGCAGACTACACTGCACAAAGAACATCTTATTTACACCGTGTCTACACTTTGTTGGTTACAAATCACAAAAATGCCATTTTGAGCAGATTTCATCTGTGCAGCGACTCATTTAAACACCTCTTTAACGAGTCTTTTAGCAACCAAATCTACCTTTTCAGTGTTTTTCTTGTGTTCCTCACTCATTTGACTGTGCACACGCTGAGCCTGCATGTCACTCACTAGCAACAAACTATGTTTTGTAAATAAAGTTAACCAACACACACACCGCGCTCTCCCAGCTAAATAGGTGCTAAGACCCATGTATGCAAAAAAGGTCTGCACTCTAAAAATCTTTTATTGTAAACCAGAGATAAAGTTAGCAAACGTTTTGACTCTTTGCCTTCGTCAGTGTCGAAATGTATTGTTTACAATAAAATATTTTTAGAGTGCAGACCTTTTTTGCATTAAAAAAAATCTGTGTATCCAAGAACCTTTAAATCAGAGTTAGTTGTTATATCAGAATATATAGTTGTTATATTTCTCTTGTAGATTAGTCATGGAAAATGAAAACCATGCAAGTTTTACTTTTGCTATTTTTGTTCTAAGTTTACTTTACTGTGCCTATTGGTCAAAGACTACAGATTTTGGCCTAGGATCAGAAGAATCTATTGGGATTTGCAAAGTTGGTCTCAGAGCCATAGCTGAGCGCCGCGGACAGATGCCGAGTGTCACCGCTGGAGTGCATACACTCATTAAAAAAAATAATGTGTTTGACTTTTTTTAACAGTGGCATGCTTCTCATATGGAGTGCGACCCCCTTTACAATATTAGATAATGTAACTACACTTCTGTGGTAATAGAAAAAACAATCCCAGAGCAGATGAGCTAAAGGTAACTTACCCACAGGGATAGTGGATGTGGTCACTGCTGAGGCATGAGAGGAGTGGGAGGCCACCGTCATGGTGACAATGTTGCTACTGGATAATTGAGTGTGGGGGGTGGAGCCTTTAAAAAAGGTGTTAAAATAACATATCAGACTTAGTACTATAATACATCTGTAAACACAATAGTCTATGTGATGTGCATAGATGCTTCTGAATCACAGGTGTATAGAGTAGACTTATGACCTGTTGTAGAGGGTGATGGTGCAGTATTGGTGGCCAGAATTGGAGCCACTGTTGCGGCAGCCACAGGTGTCACAGTGCTGAAAATGGGCTTCTAAGACAGAGGAAAAAATAGGTATAACTTTCCTTGAGCTTAGTATTTTTTTTTTACAAATATTTCCAGAAGGACAGGGCAGAATGCTTTCAACCTGTGCAGAGTGAGGAAGGGCTTTCTGAGCAGCAATGGCAGGGTGGGAGGGCAGGGTGATCCGCGTGGGTGTGTCGCGTGAGGGTGGAGGGCGTTGGATACTCAAGGTCGCTTGGGGTGGGTGGATCGTCACTGCTGAACGACTAGAATCAATCAACAAGACAATCATTTTCTACAGTTCAACTACTTTAAATTCAGTGCATGTGCTTTATCTAAAGTGGATGCATCTTACCCGTGTACCATGTCTCCGGAGTGGGCAGCCACTGTGGTGATGACCGGAGACTGAGGTCTGGTGGCATTCACTGGAGCCACTACTGTAGGCAGAACAGCCGTAGAGGTAGTGACTATAGGCCTAGACTGTAACACAAACAGATATCAGGCTTTGTTAACGAATCCGTGTTTTAAATAGATCCCAAAATGCGTTAGCTGTATTAACCTGAATAGGTTGATGGATAATGTGCTGGACTGTAGGCTGCCCCGTGGCGGAGCTCGGGCCAGCTGCTGGTCTCAGCACTGTGGTTCCTTTGGAGCTTGACATCACAGCCGCAGCAGCCGCTCCTGTGATAACAAAACAAAATCAGTTAGTGCGCCAACACAAATTTGTTTGATATGAGATGCATTTATCTGTAAACTCACCTCTGGGTAAATGGGAGGTGAAAGGATGCGGAGGAGCAGCCGAGGATCCGATCTGCAGCGCAGGGGCTCCACTGCGGATGATCTGCACGTTCGTCATTAGATGATGCAGGTTACCAGTGTGACCCTTATTGTGACCAAAAAGAACAAAAATATTAAAACCAAACTGAAGGTCACAGCAAGGCCCGACACATGGGGAAATATGACATCTTAACGGAGTCCTTTCATCAATTGTTTTAAGAATACAAAAAATATATTTGATATTTTTTAGAACTGTTTTTTTTTTTTTTTTAAGAATGTGCATTAATTTAAATATTAAATAATTTTTTCTATGCAAATGTTTATTTAGGTAAACAATTATGAGAGAAAAATGACAGAATTCAATAATAATTCAATTAAAAACACCAGCAACAAAATGCCACTGTGTGCCGTCTTTTATTTTAACTATTTACTTAAAAAAATAAAATAATAATAATTATCTTTTTTCAATACTAATCTAAATTAACTAGTGTCCTACAAAATATCTAACATTAAATAAATTAACAATTACTATTATCAACTGAACACAATTATTTATTTATTAATTATTAATATTTATTATCATTTAAATTTCAAAACTGGAAATATATTTTTTTGTTATCCGTGAAAAATCACAATTAATTACAGAAAACACTGTGATTTTTATATATAGGTGAATAGATAACACACAGACAGACACACCACACACACACACAAAGTAACTTCTAATGCAGCAAAATTGTTTATATTTATCTAAAAGCATTACTAACCTGCTGACCACTGATGGTTGCCACAGGAATACCAGAGGCCTGTGTAGACTCCATGGTAGCGGTGATATGAGCCTTAGAGGGGAGGGTGAGGTGGCCCGGTGTTGACACAGGTGCTGGAGCTATCACACGGCTTGGCATGGTCGTCTTCAGGGCAGGCTGGAAAGAGAAGAGTAATGCATGCAAATATTTGCCTTTTTTATATTTGCCTATATTGGACATTTTCAGGGAGAAGACAAGAGGGATCAACTTTATAAACTGACGGGATTTTAAGTATCAAAGCCCCCAAACCCGTGTACCTTCAGAGGACCCTCAGTGAAGGCTAGGGAAAGACCCTGTGGGAGGTGGGATGGTGCTGCTGACACAGAGACGGATGTGCCTGGCTGGATGGGGAGGTGCTGAGGGAGAGGGGGCAGAGTCGGAGCTATTCCGTGGGGTAAGGGATGAGTCTGGGGTTGGGGGTAGGGTCGCACCACTACCGTCTCCTGCTTGTCATCTCTGAACACTGTGGCTCCAATGGACATCAGCTCACGCGGAGCATGATTAGAGTCTTCATGTCCTCCTTAATAAAACCACATTAAGTCAATATTGATGGTGTAAAGTGTTTAATGACATAAACAGGCTTGTTGTACACTACACAACTGTTTAAAAGTTTAGGATCAGCAAGGACGCATTACATTGATCAAAAGTGACAGTAAAGACATTAATAATGTTATGGTTTCCACTTTCCTCTAAAATATTAAAGGGTTAGCTCACCCAAAAAAGAAAATTCTGTCATTTTATTTACTCTCCCTCATGTCATTCCAAACGCGTAAGAAATTCGTTCATCTTCAAAAACCAAATGAAGAGCTTTCTGTCCCTCCTTTGGCAGCTATTCAACAAAGAGATCATAAAAATAATCCATAATGAATTGAGCGGTTTAGTGGGCACCCAGCGGAGGGGGTGTGTGCACCTGAGACATGTCTCTCTGTAGGCAAGGGCGTGGTGAGCTGGTACCTGCTTACCTCATGCAGTACCACAACATCCAATGGGAAAAATCAACTGCAGTAGCCACTGTTCAACCTGAAGAGGGCAGCACTCCGACATTTTAACACCATATATTGTAGAATTAAAACACTTGATACCAATGTCAACTAATTTACTTGAATCAATGAACAGCATTAATAAAGCCCTAGTCTTACAGATCATTAACTAAAAAAAAAGTTATTTTAGGGTTTATTTACCCTTTAAGCTTTCATTCACATGATATAAACATTGATCAGCGAACATAAACAGAAGCTCAACTAAACCTGACTGACACCGTGAGAACCTCATTGGTTTTTGCGGAAGCTCAAACGTGTTGCATAACACACGAGAATTAACCTCATTGGTTCCTGCTGAAGCTCAAACGTGTTGCGCAACAAGAATAAACCTCATTGGTTCTCGCACGTCAAGCAAACATGCTTGAGCCTCCGTTTACCACAACTTATGTGTGAGATAATTAATGTTTATATGTGAATAAAAGCCTAAATTAAATTCATTTATGATATAAAGTGATTGTGTCTCTTCAGAAAATTTGGACTAAACCGCTCGATTCATATAGATTAGTTTTACGATCTCTTTATGAACTTTTTGAAGCGTCAAAGTGGTAGTTGCTTTGCTGTCAATGGAGTACAGAAAGCTCACAGATTTCATTAAAATATCTTTATTTGTGTTTCGAAGATGAACAAAAGTCTGACGGGTTTGGAACGACATGAGGGTGAGTAATTAATGACACAATTTAATTTTTTTGTGTGAAGTGAACTAACCCTTTAAGGTGCACAACTGTTTTCAACATTGATCATACTAATTAATATTTCTTGAGCACTGGATCAACATATTCTAATGATTAGATTGAAAACCATAACAGACTTCTTTCAAAAACATAAACTTCTTACCGACCCCCAAAATTTAAATGGTAATGTATATAAACTAACATTTATAAAGATCAGTTAAGCATTAATTAACATTACAGAGGTTTTGGCGTGAGATTCTGGTTTGTTTAATACTAGTTTGTATAAGTCAGTGCATCGTAAACCTGTATTCTTTTGACTTCCTGAAAGTCCTGTAGTGTTACTGCCTGGTGTTTGTCCTTGTCCCAGACCAGATGGCAGACCTGGACGTGGATACTGCTGAGAACTCATCTTCACGACCTCTCACGTTCTTCCTGAAAAAGTACAACATAAAAAGAGCATAATGCAGCGTGCAATAGAGAAGAAAAATGCTTTTACTTCGAACAAAGAGCCACATCACACCGGCTGCAGTGCAGAATAGTACTTGATTCTCTGCAATGCTCACACTCACACCACATGATCTACAAAAAATTCAGTCAATAGCTTTAGCATGGGACCGCTTTTTCAGACGTTCACCTTGCATGCATTTTTATATTAACCAAATAATAATGGCTATTAAAGTTACAATAAACCACTAAATAAACCAACTGAAGGTATTTTCTACAAAATATCAGGTAGCGATGCTTCTCGCAATAGTGTCATCTCATTCAAATATGTTTACTAGGGTTATGACTAGGGTACATACCTTCAATTTAACGACAAATTATAAAGTAAACTCGTTTACTCCTTTATTGTTTCTGGTCGTAGCTGACTGTGTAACATTAACGGTTGTCAGGACACTAGAACTAGCAGCTTTTGTTCCTTGATGAGCTCCTGAGTTTATCATGTAGATATGTTAAAAACATATATGCAGTCGAATTTAAAATACTGATTAGTACATAACCATATAATCGTCCTTTTAATGATTAAGAATGAGTTTTAGAAAACAAAACAGTCACGGTTGCTAGTAGCCCAAAAATCTTATGAGTCATTTCAACGAGACATGATTATTTCTTTCAAATGCACGTTAACGGTTGTAACCCTGCAACTGAAGAAATGTGCACACGTCGAATACGTTATCCTAAAAGCGTTGTTGTGTTTACAAATGCAAAATCCCAGCATTACCGTAAACACGACGCCCGTACTCTCCATTCACTTCGTATCCCGGCAAGCAAATCAACCATTGGTATCAACGGGAATCTAGCTTCAGTATGTCGCTTCCGGTCCCGATTTTCAAAACAAAAGTCCTCGAAGGTGGCACTGGCATGGTGCCTTAAAGGGATAGTTCACCCAAAAATGAAAATTCTGTCATCATTTACTCACCCTCAAGTTGTTCCAAACATGTATTAAGTTCTTTGTTATGTGGAACATAGATGATTGAAGAATGTTTGTAACCAAATGGTTGTGGAGCATTGCTTTCCATTGTATTTCCCCCCCCATACAATGGAAGTCAATGGTGCCCCACTGTTTGGTTATACTGACATTCTTCAAAATATCTTCTTTTGTGTTCAGCAGAGCAAAACAAAAAACAAAACAAAAAACTCATACACGGTTTGGAACAACTTGAGTGTGAGTAAATGATGGCAAAATATACATTTTTGGGTGAACTGTCCCTTTAAGTATCTATACATGGCCTCCTCAAACGACATTACACTACTTATAATGACCCTAAACTGTTTCATTCTACATACCTCCACTTTATGTACTTAAAAAAAATGTAGTGTCTTTGAAATCTCCAGTACAAGCTATGGCATTTATATAGTTAAACCCATTACAATTGACTGTAACAGTATATTATTTGTTCATAACAGGAGGAATAATTTGTCAGTCAAGCGTTTAAAATGTTGCTATAAATAATAATAGTTTGTCATTGACATGAGATTGGGTTATACAACTTTTTAAATCATTTTCTTTCATCCCAAAATGCACAAGTTGTAGGAATGACTCGTCTAAAAAGGAAATCTATAAACACACATATTGATATAAACTAAATGGAGAATGAGCTTTAATCATGGTTCCACAATTTCAGCCTGCAGTGTACGGTAACCTATGTAATGCACATTGTTACATATTTACATAATACTGTAAAATGAACCCATTCCCCCGATAAGGCTATGCTACTACACTAGAGAAGAAAGCACAATCAAGAGATCTACAAGAGGTTTCTAGCTTGTGCTTCACGGTATATGGGTTTGTATTGTATGGATTTATTAAGAGCATCTTCTGTATTCCTGAGAATAGCTGATAAAGCAAACATATAGGGTTGTGAAAGTTGTATGCATATTCCTGCAAGTGATAATTCATGTGTTAATCATGCACAAACACGGATCACTGCTATTTACCCATGATGTAACATACGCCTGCCACAAAAGTTTCACTGAAAACATTGTTTACTTTATAGCCATACATTATTGAGAATCAAAAAGGGTAACTGGCAATCGACAATGAAGAATAACATGTCAAGCAGGTATGCTTTTCAAAAAGCAATGTCATCAGACGATACGTATCTGACACAAATACATTTTCACTTGTATAATACTTCAGGTGAACAGAAGACTCTTTTTCCAATTGCACCATTGGAATACAGACAAACCCTTCCCCCTTCATTCTGTGTGCATATTCTCTCAAGTGATTGAATAATCAATAATATGACTTCAATAGATGCATTTAAAAACATTGACAAAAATCTGTACATTTTTGCAAGTCAATATTATGTAAAAAAAAAAAGAAAAAAAAGAAGAGAAAATAATCATAAATATAGTTATCAGATAATTACAAAGCACTGAAGTGACCAGAAAAAGTGCACAGTTACTTAAATAAACTACAAAAAGAACTTTAAATGCTTAACAAATTGACCATGTTATTGACCGTCAAAAAACAGAATAATGCACAAGACCTTCTCAGATCACACATGCAGAACGGCTTTATCAAGTGTTCTCTCGGGACAGGTATTAAACCGCCTTTAAAAGGGCTTTGAATGTCAATTTCAGGCATTTCAAATGTTGACGGATCATTTTTGGTCATCCCAAGACCAATGAGAGACTCACAAACAATTATAATCAAAAACATGACATTTTAAAAAGGCACTACAAAGGCAGATAGTTTTTCCCCTTTAGCTGATCCGAGGGAGCATCTATCGCCAAAGCTTGAGAGTATTACTTTATCCAACACATGGGGCTACAAAGCTATGCAGACACAAACAGTATTCCGATAAGGTTTGATCGAGTTGGGCTCTTTCCATGCCACCACGCTGTGCTGAGTGGTAGACATGAGTGACAGGGTAGAGAGGGGACACAGTCTTTCAGTCATCGACCCTGCATAAAGGCCCAAGCGAGGGAAGCTGTTACAGCTTTGGTGCAAAACCAGTCTTGAAATGTACCTACTTGTAATAAGGTATCTCATCCACGGTGCCTATGCGAGATCTTGTCCATTTTGGACAGTATTGTGCCAACAGTTTGTTTCTTAGTGCAACGCGCAGTGCTGTTATTAGATAAACCCTGAATGCCGCCCATTCATGCCCCTGGTCCTTTTGTTTGCTTATATCTATTACAGTATAAAGTTTTTTTTGTTTGTTCGCTTTGTTTTTGTTCGTTTCCTGTGCATTTATATGTTGCTTTCAATTCCTTTCCCTCTTCCCCCAGTCAGTTTGGAGGCCTCGCTCATACTTCTAAAAAAGATCACGGCGGAGCAGCTTCCTTGTGTCATGTGGACGTGGCTTCCAGGTAGCTCTGGAGTTTACGTACAGTTGACTCGTCCAAGGAGAACAGGTCAAAGTCAAAGGTTGTATTTGTGATGTTGAAATGGCCAGTCTTCTCAATGAGGTTTACAATCTAAAAGACACAAAGTAATGTCAATCAAAATCAGCAAACATTCCTGAAAGGTAGCAAAAGTGTCATGAGCCAAATATAAATGAGCTGTTTTCCAATGAGAGGCACTTTGGACTAGCTAAAATCTTCAATAATTATATCTTTCACATACACTACCATTCAAAAGTTTGAGGCCAGTAAGACTTTTAAAAAAAAAAATGTTTTACTTTTATTCAGCATGATCTTTAAATTGATCTTTAGACTTTTACATTTTTACAAAAGATTTCTATTTCAAATGATTATTTTATTTTATATTATTTTGAACTTTCGCTTCACCAAAGCATCCTGAAAAAATATAATGTTTCCAGCATTGATAATAATAATAAGAAATGTTTCTTAAATGCCAAATCTGCATATTAAAAGGATTTCTGAAGGATCATGTGACTCTGAAGACTGGCGTAATGATGCTGTAAATTACGCTTTGCCATCACAGGAATAAATAACATTTTCTAGTACATTCAAATAGAAGACAGTTATCTTGAATTGTAAAAATATTTCACAATATAACAGTTCTACTGTATGCTTGATCCAATAAATGCGTCCTTGGTGAGCATAATAGACTTTTGTCAAAAACATTTTAAAAAATCTTACCGACCCAAAACTTTTGAACGGTAGTGTACGTTAATCATTTCTAACGTGTCCTGAAATAAGGCACTGATCAGTCTTCAATGGAGTTTTGGTATAATGCGTGATAGCACTCAAATACAGAAATAACTTCTAATAACCTGCTGTAAAATATTCCTCTCTCTCAGAGCCATCAGCCTGCGATGGAGGTCCACAAGCTCCTCTGTATAAGCCTGTAATCAGATCACTCGTTTAAAACTTCCATTTGTATTTTTATGTGCAATAAAAATCTGAATTTTAGCCACTGAGAAGTATGATTCAGTTATTTACCCTTCCTACCTTGTCGTATCCCCTCTTGAGCATCTTCTCACGGGTGCAAGAGTCTGGGCTCTTTTTTCCTAACATCTGACAAAGAACACCAATGATTTCAAATCGAGTTCGGATATAAACCTAATACAAACCAGTCTGAAGGTTCATCGCAATGCAATCTTACCAATCTTACCTTGAGGTTTGCTGAGCTCAGTTTGGGTAGAGGTGAGGGGGCTTCCTGGCTGGGAGGTCGGGACTCCTCATTGCCATCACTCTCACTGTCCATGCTTAAACTGAAAAGGGGAAAATCATAATTAACTTGTGAAAGGAACTTAAATCAGATTCAATGGTTGTGCTAATATTAATGATGTGAATAGTGTGGACAAAATCCTTTTTGTCTGCATTTTTACTGTCAAGTATCCTTTTTAGTAAGCATTTGAGTTATTCAAACAAGACCAAACACAAAGTACATGGTACAAACCGAGAGTCCTGATTGGGTGGAGTCGTTTTCATGGGCGTCTCAACCTCAGAGCTGCTGTCATCATCAGAGCCTTCAGAGTGCATATCCTCTACCATAGAACGGAGCGTCCCTGGAAACAATCATTATTAACGATCATTAATGAGGCGACACTCCTGATCATTACATTGACAATTCGTGATTAAACTCCAAGTACCTTGACCTTGCTTCTGCGGTGGCTCAAAGTCAGAATCAGAGCTGGAGCTGGAGCTGGAACTCGATGGACTTGATGGAGCCGACTGCTAAAAAAACAAAAACATTCTTTGAGCTTTATTACATTTGAATACATTCAAATCCCTGTTCTGCTGATGCAAAAACAAACATACCTCTGATTTAGAAGAGGCTTCATCCTCAGAGTTGGATTCGTCAGAGTCGGGCTGCCTTTTCACTTCCTGCACCTCTGGTTTCATCTTGGGCCAGTGGCCTTTATCTTTCGGGGGTTTCTTCTCGGGGTACGTGGAGGGTGTTGTTGAGGTAATACGGGGAGAGTTGCTGCTGTAGCCTCCGCTCACAGGCCCCTTCATGCCCTCGGAGCCCATCCTCTTCTGTTTCTTGGTACTTAGCTTTGGAGACTCCATGGCAGATGAGGGCCGCTTGCTTGGGGTTCGAGTGTCCAGCTGACCCCCTCCGCCTGTCACTGCTCCGCCACCTTTTGGAGACATGCCATCCATCTTGGACTCTCTAACCGTAAGCTTGGGCTCTTTGAAGGCTGCTTTTGGTACCGGTTTCCCATCGTCTTTTCCTCTGCCATCCGGGGCTTTCTTTGAAAAAGAGGACGAAGACTGGTCTCGTGAGGACTTGCTGCCCTCGCGGTCGCTCTCTCGTGACGTAGCCTTGCTCTCAGAGTCTTTTCGCGTGCGCTCTTTGTGTTCTTTGGTTGCCTTATGGGCTTTAAGACCTTTGCTGCTCCCACTTCCTCCATCTTTACTTGACTCCTACAAAGAAGGTTTTAAAAGACTGTTCTTTAAATGCATATTCATAACAGCTTGGAAACCACACGATAAGCACTGTCGTTCCAAACCCATTAGACTTTCATCATATTTTTAAAGGGGGGGTACAATGGTGTTTCATATATTCAGAGTTGTTTACAGTGTTAAAGAGATGGATTCTCATGCTAATAATGGCCAAAGTTTGAAAAGTTATTTTGAACGAATAACAGAGAATTTCTGTGCTGAAAATCATACTTCCGGGTTGCAACACGTTTCGGCTGGTTTTTTTCTATCGTAGATCTAATGACGTAGACCAGAGTGGAACTCCTTATATGAGCATTGCTCTCGGAAAAGCGCGTTCACGCACACGTCGACCAGAGGAGAGAAAGACCGCGCTCATCGACGCGCTACTACCGGAAATCATCATCAGCAGCGCTAAATAGGAATGGTTGATGTCAAGAATGTCTCCAAAAAAGTGTGTTTTGGGATGTGAGGGAAAGTTTACCTTGTTCAGCTTCCCAAAGAACCCAGTGTTACTGGAACAGTGGATGCAGTTTGTATGTTGTGGATGCTCCCGCTTGACTCTATAGCTCCGCCCACGCCCAGAATCAAGGACCTCGGTAGCCTGGGAAAACCCAGACCCTCTCAGTTGTAACTGAGTAAGGGTCTGGCAAAGCTCCATAGACAATTCATTTCCACAGGGGCGTCACCAACGGACGTCGGAAAGATCTAAAACCAATCAGAGCGATGAATGACATGACGTATGCAGAGCGACGGAGAAACATCTCGAGACTCTCAGCAATTCTCTGTTTGTGTTAACGAAAATGACCATTTTAAATCGCTTGAAACAGACGCGATAGCTGATTCGAACGAGTGATGTTGTGATGTTCCACGGCGGCATCCATGTCTGTAATGTACAAAATCTGCGTTACCGTCTCTGCTCTGTCGTCATCGTGTAAAACGTTTCTGATTGGTGCCGCGATTTCGGCGGATTGGAAATGGGTTTCAATGGGCTCTTTGCCAGACCCACTTGCAGAGCAAATCTAAATTTGCCGGAAGTGGTCTGGGTTTTCCCAGGCTAGGACCTCGGCTTTTTCCGGATAGAATCGGAAAGCTGTATTTTTATTTTATAAATATGATGAAACTAAAGACTTTTTGGAGATATGAAGGACGCACTATTACTCTATAGGTACTCAAGATTAACATGAGATTGACTGAAACTAAGTATTTTACCCCCCCTTTAATGAAAGCTGAGATGTTTCAATCTCTCCATTGAAAGTGCACTCAACCAAAATTCTGATGCTTCAAAAAGTTTAATTGAGTGGTTTAATAATCAATTATGGTTAACTAAAGCTTAAATTAGAGGTCTGCATTCCTGCAATCCACATATCGACAAAACTGAGTACGACATGGGACAAGTTTTGAATTGCTGAGTGCAGGAGGGAAGGTACTGATTTGTGCGTGGAAATGTATTTTATGTTTTAAGGTACGGAAAGCCCCTTCCTTTTTCTTGCTGCGACAACTGCAGCAAAGTGAGGTCTGAAGCGCCATGTCATGTGAACAGGACAAACTGCATAGCTCTCTACCTGTGAGATTTTGCAGGTGGGAGCAGGACAGAACATAAAAGTTGCGGATGTGACTCGGAAGAAATATAACTTACTTTTAGCAGGAATCAATAAAAAGAAGTTCTCGATCTCGCTTAGACCTTAGGTGCTTGCGTGACACGTGAGAACAAGCGCATTGGTTCTCATGCACCAAGCAAGCACGTTTGAGCTTCCGTGTACCATATTTGTGCTCTATGTATGTGCACTGATCAATGTTTATATGTGAATAGAAGCCTAAATTAAATCTGTTCATCATAATAAAGCGATCGTGTCTCTACAAAATACTTGAACTGCTCATCATATATCAATCCATATACACATGGATTACATTTAATATCTCTGTATTAACTTTTTTGAAGGGTTACATTTTTGGGTGAATGGAACAGAAACCTCTCAGGTTTCATTAAAATATCTTCATTTGTGTACTGACGATGAACGAAAGTCTTACAGGCTTGAAATGACATAAGGGCGAGTAATTAATCAACTATCCCTTGAAGCAAAAACTTATTTTTTTTTTGCAAATGTACAAAATATAGCACATTAAAAAAATTAGTTTCAAAAAAGTAAAAAAGTTTCACAGACACGGTTTAGATTTAGGGAATTAGGGCTTTCAATTAGATATTATAAACGTATGTTAAATGTTATAAATTATGTAATTTAAATAACTCTTGACCTCTTTGACTTTTTTTTACTAACCTTTACTGCATGAGAGGACTTGATCTTCTTGGGGTCTGAGAAGGCAGAGAGTGGAATAGTCGGCAGCATTGGATAATCTGGACTGGGCCTTGGCATCATCTCCACTCCCTCAGGAACAACTATAGCCTGAGACAAGAATAACACCCCAATGGAAAGAGGGAAAGAGAGAAAAAGAGAGAAAAAGAAAAGAGAGAGAGAGAGAGAGAGAGAGAGAGAGAGAGAGAGAGAGAGAGAGAGAGAGAGAGAGAGAGAGAGAGATAGAGATAGAGATAGAGATAGAGATAGAGATAGAGATAGAGATAGAGAGAGAGAGAGAGAGAGAGAGAGAGAGAGAGAGAGAGAGAGAGAGAGAGAGACTATTAAAAAGAGCTGATTATAGAGATTCAGAAAAAGCAAGAACAAACAACCCCGCTCACCCCACCGGCCTTGACCAGCTTGCGCCGAAACTCGTGTGTGGGGTTGTTAAACGTAAGCTTTTCACAGCGCAGGTGATTGACAGGTGGGTTTCCCTCCAGGTTCAAGAAAAGATCATAATTAAAGCACACCTTTTTAGGCTCCTCCTGTGATTGAAGAGACAAGCATGATCAGGTTTCACAAATAATATAACATAACATAAAAAAATATGTTGAGTTGAACGTCAGTATCAAAGCCAAGCCTCAATCTAGCAGTGTGTGAAACATTTACAGTAAAGTTAAGTCAATATAAGGTCCTTAGAGAAAACGAGAAAAAATTTACAACTTCCAGAAATAATCCACTTACGAATTCTGGAAAAGTAAGTATACAAAATGATAGCAATATGAAAAGTTATTAAGTCTTACAGTGAAATACAAATTCACATTTTCTTACCATTTATACCTTCTCCAATTTCTCTGTTGCCTTTCAACAGCTTCATGTCAATTCTCTGTTAGCTCCCAGTGCAAACACTGAGTTCACCTAGTTGTGTGACCTTTACCATTACCAAATTGCAAAACTTGCAATCACAACGTTTTTTCCAATACAGGCAACAAACTGCTTAAAAATAACATATCTAAAAAGATCGAGCACAACAGTTTGACATACTTTTCATGCCTTTCGCCTGAAATGCCAGTTATTCAAGTCAAAAGTAACGAAATGCAGATACTGCTGTAGATAAGGGGTGATGTGCTCACCTTGTTTTTGAAATAGACCTCTATGGGCATGAGGAAACCAGCATAGCCAGACTCTTCCACTTTATATGGGGGCTCTTTACAAACTGTGAAAAAAAAGAAAAATACTTAATGTTTAGCTATACATTTTTCAATCTACACTGAAACAGAAATATGAAACCAGAATCACTATCTACATGTACATACTACGTGCTACAATAAGGTCAAGGGTGCTTTTCTTTGCCACTACTCACACCATGGAATTGCAAAAATAGCCATTTTTTTCCGAACAGGTTTCTGAAACACTCCTAAAATCAGGTAGCCACACCCCAAAATCACGCCATTGGTTGAGCCAGAGGTTGACATATCACACCACTCATACAAACAGGGAGATATTTTTAAAACACCCCAGAGAAAGTGTTAACACTTTTTGAGAATGTAACATCAAAAAAGGACACACTTCATCTTTAAATACAACCCCTGGCAAAAACTGAATCACCACACTTAAAGGACGTACATCCATTTTTTTTTTACTTTGTACAAATAAACAAATCACAGATATGACACAAATCAATTTGGTTAATAGCTGAACAATCTGGCTTTGTAAAACATACAATAAACAAAATAAATTTGCTATATAGTGTACCAGAACAATTAGAGAGAAAAATAAGATTTACACAATGTTGAAAAAAAAATTATAGAATCACCTTGCAATTTTCATTTCTAAAGCAAAAACCGGTTACACTATATTTTAAGATGTCTGTGTTACAGTGTAACTATACATTTAATTACTGAGTAATATTAATTAACAACATGCAAATTTATGGATTGGTTTAGTTGCATGTAATTATGCATAATTTACTGTTGTTATTATTACAGTAATTACATTCACATGACACATATGTAACACGGACAAGCAGTTAAAAAGAGAACTTACAAGTCAAGTCGCATTTATATAGCGCTTTAAACGATACAGATTTTCGAGGCAGCTTTACAGTAATAAACTAGAAATTCATCAATTATGAAACAAATTCAATTTCAGCTGTAAAGCAGCTCTACAGAAGACAGTAGTGTCATTATTCAGCTCAGTCAGTTCAGTTGTTAATAAACAAATTCAGTTCAATAAAAGACCTTATCAGGCTGTTGGACATGGCTAATTGAAAGGAAACATGGACCTAACACAAGAGTTGTCAAAAAGAAGGAAATCCAACACAGAATGTAGCAAAAGAAGAGTGGTGATTGCGTAATTTTTTGCAAGGGTTGTGGTCATATGTCAATACTAGTTAATATAGTTGCCATTCAGTTACTTTCGTATTATACTAGATCTTAGGTCTTCACATGCTTTAACTACACAAACTATTTTAACAGCATGAGTTACTAAAAGGAATATGGGTGTAAACACCAGCCGTTTCCTTAATCCTGATTGAAAGGGACCTTAACCTACATCACTGTGAGTATAAAGTTACAGGGTTATGATATGAAGTAGACTCAAAAATATAACCTGCCTCTCTTGGGTTTTGGGAAGCTTTCGTGAAGGCGGAAGACAACTCTCTCCACAAAGTGCTGGATGTCACATGCCTCTGGGCCCCGAACAAACACCATCCAGTCATGTGTGAAGCCCTCGTTAGTGACTTTCTTCCTTAACTGGGCTCTGTGTCCCAGCTCCAGTTTCACCTGCACAGTGCACTGAAATAAGAGGAAAAATCAGTCATCTACCAGAAGACTAAACGCCGTTTTCTATTCTGAACAAGGGTGCACAACAACAATAAGCACTGCTGAATTGCAATATTTGAGCAGTGAGTGACATATACACCTGACCTGAGTGAGACTGAGGATGTGTTCAAACTTGTTGATCGGTTCGCTTGGTTCGTTTGGTGCAGACCAAAAAACAACAACATTTAGTCTGGTCCGCTTAGTGTTCAGATTGGCATTTTTATCAATGAACCTAAAGTCATAGGGATACATTCACAACCTGAAAGTCATAGGGATACATTCACAACCTGATTGGTCTGCTTTTATGGCGTATTGCATATTTAAAACAAAGAACTTACCGAACATCCAAAACAATGCTGTGTGCTGGGCTAAATGCACTCGTTGAATGTGCGTAGCCAGCATATAATAGTATTTTGACCAACTCTGAGAACTCGTGAAGAGCTTATAAAATGTGTGAAGGAGTCAAAACAGAATCAGGAATCCCTCCGTCAAACACACAAATGAAGATTTTTATTGTGGTGCAGACCAAACGAACCAAACTACAAGTGTGAACACACCCCAAGACCCATCTTTTCACTGTTTTCAGAGGTCTCGGCCCGCTTGTTTGGTGCGCACCAGGGTTTAGATGACAGCATTCACACATCACACTTATTCAATTGAACCGCACTAACAGAGCAATTGCACCAGGGTTCGTTTTAATCGAGCTAAACATACCAAGTGAGAACACCTTAAAAAGGACGAAAAGGAGCTCTTGGTCTACTTCTCAACACTACTGTCAGATCTACATTTCATATCTGCGAGAAATCAACCTGCTTTCTCTCTCGGACAGCTACAGATGGAAACTCACAGTTCTGTGTCATTCTTCACACGCATAATGGTTTATTGTTTACAGCTTTTCTTGGTATGGAAACAGAATTAATGTCAAGACTTGTATGTGTTAGCTCAGTGGTTAATAAATTCCTTGCCAATGTTGAATGAGTTTGCATCCTATCATGCCTAAAGCATTTTTCCCCCAGTTATTGCAGAGTCCAAAACTACACAAGCAGTGCATGTCACAAATTTAAAGTTCAAAACAAAGGTTGGCTTTAGGCTGGTTTGAAAAGGCCAGAAAGTTTGAAGACATTTTAAAAGCTTGACATTTTAAGGTTTTTAAGACTGAAGCAGCTTTAGCCAGCCAGGTAGGTAGGTAGGTAGATAGATAGATAGATAGATAGATAGATAGATAGATAGATAGATAGATAGATAGATAGATAGATAGATAGATAGATAGATAGATAGATAGATAGATAGATAGATAGATAGATAGATGGTCAATCAAAATCCCATGGTATATTAATATAATGTAACACATATAATATGGAATATACTTGGTTATTTTAATTATTTAAAAATAACACTTTTAAAACTAACCCTTATGCCAATATAATGTGAAAAGCAATTAACCATTTAAATTTGAATTCAAATTGACAGCTACAGTGTACAGCAAATGATTAGCAAAATCAAACCAATTAGACCACTGGAATTGTGCATATCTAATGAGCTGTCAGTCTTGCATTTAGTGTACTCAAGAGACTTCTGAAATACTTGTTTTATATTGAAAAACGTCAGATGCTGTTGAATTCATTAAGTCTAATTATTTGTAATTCAGTGGAAGAATTTTCTCAAAATTATGAATTCTCATGATGAATGTCTCAATACCTAGTGAGCCCCCCTGCTAGACAGGTTTGGCAATGGGAGCGTTCGAACGTTCGCGCGCGCCTATGACGCCGACAAATGCTGTCTATGTAGGCAGCTGACTAGGTTTTGAGACAGTCTCCGGACTAGCCGGACAGCTAGTGAGTGTTGGAACTCAAGAATCCATCTGTCCTATAAGCCAAATGCTGAGGTTTATAAAAAGACAGATTGGTTTCTGTGAGCACATTTCCGCCACGACTTAAATTTTCACAAAACACTGATGTAATGTCGCGGGTTTCCTGCTTTAAGCCTCGTAGGAGTGACTAGCTGGCTAAGTTAGCATCCTGACCATCTTCAGAAAAACGTTGGCCTCGCTTCTTTCACTACAAATACATTAATGATAAAAGCATGCGTATTTCTCTCTAATGGCTATCTGGCAGTGTCAGTAAAGTCTTATTACCATGTTCTCCATTGTTGCCTATGTTCCGGTGGTTTAGTTTATTTACAAAAGCGTTGAAGTAGATTGAATGTGCATCCTCGCTCTTACACATCTGATGGAGTGTGAAGGGAGAAACTAAACAGTTTGAACAAATGGCCGCGACACTGACAGTTTTAAAATAAAAGTAGAATGGCTTTTATCTACCTGTGTTTCTCATTCACATCTTCCATCAACTTAAATTATTTATTTACACACTATGCATATAAAGTTACTCCACTCTTTACTGTAAAATGTACGGAAAGGTTTTCATTAACTTCCTTTCGCGAAGTTCATTAAGTATTTTAAAATACACATTTAATTACACTACATAAGTGAAATTATTACATTTATAAACAGAATATGAAATACTTAAAGCAACAGATTCACCACAGAAAATCATGTAAGGTATTAAAATAAGATAAACTCGCATCACACTTTAAAAAAAATAATGCTAACAGGTTTTATTTGCAGGTAGTAAACACTACAGAAACAACGTTTTTTTAATTCTTACACAATAACAAGTGGCCGAGATTTATTTTTATAAACATGAATACTGTTCTGAATACTGTATGGATACAACCTCCAGCAAACAGATATTAAAAAAAAATGTAGGTGACAATAGTACAACATTACTCAATTAATCCAAATTATTTAATGAAAACTAACAAGAACTTTTGCCTAGATTACTGAAATGCTTACTGAAGACAAGACATGCAGAACTTAGTGCCAATTGTTATTATGACATATCTAGACCAATAGAGATTCTTGAAGTCCACACGGACAGTCAAATGAAAACATTGAGTTGCATATATAAAAAGCTATAAGAAAAGTAATATGTCAATCATCAGGTTCCGTGTCTCATTTCATGCTAGAGTTGTGTATAAGTTGAGTTCTCAGTGTGCAGTGAAGTCTTAGCCAGTAAAGAAGCAGTGCCAATCTCTGTATCTGTAAAATGCACAGAAGGTTCAGTCTGGTGAGATGATTTCACTATATTGGGTAATTATTTTCAAAAGACTAAATGCCGGAATACACTACACTACTTAAAATCTGAACAGATTTTAAAACACCACATATCATTACCAGACTTTCAAGTCGCTTCGAACACAGCACACTTCTAAAACATCCTCCTGTTTGATATCATCCGCCTGGATGCAATCAGAGTGAAGCTAAATAAAAAAATAATAGCCTGTGCCCAATATGCACTACATGACTTTCTTTGATATCCGTCAACTCTGACTGCCCAAAATCTGCAGGCTGACTGACTTTGGGCACCAAGGGTCAACTTGTCCAGACTGCAAATCGGGGCAAAACAATCTGCGCAAAAGTAGTGTAGTGTTTTCCAGCCTTAACCCAATGAATTGCATTCATTATGAGGTATAGAATTACACAGTGAAGTAGGGAATCATACCAGGATCACCGTTCACTTTGCCCCCGGGGTTCTTGTGCTGGCCCTCAATGTGAGCAGTCATCTCCCCCCGGTCTGGGGTGCAGTGGCCACACTGTAGGCAGCTGTATCGCCCTCTTGTGTGTTCCCACAGGATGCGGCAGTTGAAGGACTGACCTGACAGATTCAATTAATGGGCGAGTCATTAAAATCAAAACCAACTCAAAAATCATCATATTCATGGTTATACATTGAGAATGTTTGTAGACAGAAACAGAAAACATTCACCAGTAAAAGTAGCAGATAATTGCATGATTGACTTGAGCTGGAAAAAGAACCCCAATGATCACTGGCATCAGCTCATATACAAAAGCAATATTATTCACACAATCAAAATCATTAAACCCAGTTTAGACAGATGAACATGGGCACAAAGGTGTTGGGATTAGCAAGTGCTCTCAACATCTCCACATATGATCAACTATTATCACACAGCACCATCTCTTGCCAGAAATGACCACCTGAATTTTGTAAAATGCAAATGGGAAAGGGGAGAAAGTGAAGTAAAGGAACACCGGCCCTAAAAGCAGACTCTTTGATGTCTCGTTACATGTTAGTGAAGCCCGTGGACATATGCATTTAGGATCGGATGGGAGTGGACTGAGTCGTGCAGCTAGATGGCACACCCAGGGAAACACTAAAACCGGTTAAAGCAGGGGAAGGGGAGGAGAATTAGCATCTAAAGTATCATTTGAGGGAAGATCTGATTGTTCCCTCAAGCAATGTGTGTGTGGATTCTCTGTGCCTCACCTGGACTTCATCTCTACTTAAACTCTGACTGCTTGGAGAGATCCATCTGTGCAAAAGGGGCCCGGGCGGTTCTGGCAGGACAGTGCAACATGACAAAACACAGTTCACTCAAAGTGGCCAAGGCTTAGGCATTTCCCCCACAAGTGACTTACAAATTCCCTTTCAAAATGACTCACACCTGTTGATAAGCAGGTGAGATCAGTTGAGCAAACTGCAAAACACACAGGTGAACAGGGTCTAAAATGTAGGATGATTTAAGGAACACTGGGTCTCATTCACTAATAATTGTATGGATTAGTCATACTTCTGCACACAAGAGAACTTCTCATGGACATTGTTCACCTATTTTACAACACGTGCACACAGAATTGTTGTTAACCTCATTCTAATGTTAATGAATATGGAATATTCTAAATGAGCAAATGCGTGCCAAAAGATAGTAATTTGCATAAAACACACCCAAGCCACTTTTCCTTTACAGCACATATATACACATAACATTTGTGAGATGAAATATAAAAAATTTCATCTTAACACACTGTATATACGCGTACATAATATATATGATTATGTGTGATTTGTGGTTCTTACACTATTTTTAATACATTTTGGGGAATTTTTTACATATAAGTTATTTATGATATTCCAGTTTTCCTGCACAAATTTGTGCATACACATGGTTAGTGAATAAGACCCATTGTGAGCAATGACACTTGCTTTCAGTCGGCTTTCCTCACTCACAGAGGAAAGCTTTGTGAGATCCATTCACCTTGGTTCTTCCTCCAGACTGCGTTTGATCCTGGCGATGACGGCAGGGGCGGTGAAGAGGGCAGACTGGGAGGACCAGACCTGGGAGACCTCTGCTGCTGCTGTAGGCCTGGATCTGGCAGGAAGGCTGGGTTAACAGGAGACAGAGTGGGTGGAAAAGGGCTGTAGGGGGATTCTGGTTTGCAAGAAAGATTTTGGTTTGAGGCGAGATTTAGAGTGGCAAGGAGCAAAGTTGCAGGGCCTGCGTGGGTTGGGTTAGTGAAAGCACTGTTTTCTGACATGTTTGCCAGTGTTAAATGTGTTGCCAAAGTGGGCATAGATGGCATAGACTCCATCTCCTCTGGCACATTTGGGGATAAGAGGGGTCCAGATGGTTCCATGTCACCATGATTGAGAGGAACACTGGCGGGCTCTGCGTCAGGTGCCATTCCAGGCTCTATCTTTACTGCAGCCTTGTTCTTAGCAACCTTGGCACAGGTCTGCAGGTGTTTGAGGAGAGTGCGATAAGAACGCAGTTTGGCCCTGCAGCTCTCGCACCTAAAGGACACAGGCATAATGATAATGAGGAAGCATAAAGCTGAGACATAATATTAAAAATAAGTGAATCAATACTAAAAGAAAAAACATCAAATCAATAAAAAATGTTTTTTAAAGACATAGGGACTAAGACAGTTTGAGATAAGAGGGCATCTATGGTAAATTGCTAAATGAGCTAGTTGTTTTATTTGATACTGAAACAAGAAAAAAAAGAGTGAAATGTTTGTTTGTTTTGTTTGTTTTTAATGCCAGGATTATTTGGATATTTTCATGTTGACAATAGTACACGTGCTATTAAAATGTATAAATAATCATACCTTGATAAAAAAACATTTAAAAGGTATCAACAAAGTAAAAAACTGAATTCTCAGAAGAGTGGAAATATTACAAACTATTTCTAAATTAATATATCTTTAGTTTACTAATAAAGAAAGGAAGCCTAAATGCAAAGCAGAACTCACAGGAAAAAATAATTTGGCTTGTAATGGTGTCTCATATGTTCCATGAGCTGCTGCATGCTGTTGAATGAACCATCGCATCCTATATGAGAGCACATGAAAGCTTTCCCTGAAGAATAAAGGAGAGTGCATTAGACACCAAATTGCTGATGTGACACTTTCCATGACTATAAATGAACTGATTAAATGATAACAAAAAGCATTTCATCCATCAAGTGCATTAATAAAAAAAGTCACAGGCACGTTGATGTTATACCTGGCCGAGACTGGGCATTGTTCTTTTGATGGTCTTGAAGATGACTATTCAGTGCTTCTGGACTGTTGTAGGTCCTCTTGCACCCAAAAAACGAGCATGACATTTGACAGCCTGGTGGAACATTGAGTGCTCCTTAAACTGGGCTATATACAATGCACGAACATTGAAACAGCAAATTAAAACATAGTACTAATATTGACATACCTTCCATGGTGATATCTTAGATTTGAGGTAGTGTGATCGGTCCTTCAGACTAGATAAATGAGATAAAATATGATATAGAACATTAATGCTCATGCACACTATCAGAATGGCACGTAGTAAGTTCTAACGTGGGCGTGCACGTCAACAACTAAAGAGTAGACTTAAAGTAATTAGTAGACTGCATGCATTTGATCAATAACAGTGTTTAAGCAATCCATTGACGTTACTGACAAAACTAATATAACATCATTAACGTAAACAATCAGGGACGTGCGCAGACAGCCAGCGGTCGCACGAGCTAGCAGACAACAACAACAACAACAAAACATGCCATTATCTGCTTGGAATAAATGTATACATGTGCAATTATTTATAGTGAACATTGATCATGACACTTACTATGAATTAATTTCGTGAGGTTTTCACAGCTTCCTTTAAAAAATAGACGTTAATTCAAATGAAATCGAGTATTACCATAGGAGTATTACCTAGCTAGATCGCATTTTCAGCCTGGCTACGTGCGATACGTTCATCTCTAAATATCGCGAGAACATACGTTCTCGTTCTGATGACAGACAACAAGATGATTACATTATTTTTCGATTCCTTTTTATTTTTATAGCAGACATAGCGATTGTATTCATACAATTACTTACAGCAATGAATACAAATCCTGCTCAATCTGCAATGTTGTCGATATAGAATAAATGCACTATGCTAGAGTCTTGGGGGTATTTTCTCTACTTTGTGCAGCTCGTGGTTTTACTGTAATATCTAGGCTACTTGTTTCTCTAAAATACTCACTGACTTTGGCAGTCTGAAAGGTTTTCCTGCTATTGTATGTCTTCCTCTCTGTAGCTGAGCAACTTGAAGGCTCCAAAATGTCAAGGGAAATCCTATCATTGTTGACACAGCTTTAAGACATGGCACATAAAGGAGACAAGTACAATTCTGATACAGTTGCTTTCCAAGCCCAACATTTGAGTTTTGATTTTGTTTAACCTTATTTTCTTTTTTAATTATTAATTATTAATTATTAATCAGATAAGTAATTTGATTCGAACACATTTTCTTCTCTTGACCATAGATGGCACGCACAAAATCTCATCTCAACACATTTAACGAATTCATGACTGCTCTTCTTATTTTATAATTTCATCTGAATATCATCATTTGTAATATTTAGTCAGCCGAACCCGTTATTTGATCTAATTTTGTGTCAGGAAAAAGAGATCGGTGACGTATTATGTTGCGAATTTATTTTGCAACGTTACGGTATTTAGACTTGAACGATATGACCAGTAGATGGCTTCAGTGATCCACACATCATGCCTGCCCGCCATAGCTGCCTGCAGGCGCTGTAATCCAAAATGAATTATATTACATGTAAAGTTAAACCCCTTCTCTTATAGCTGCCCAACAAACACGTCCCCCCTGACGTTGGTATTTGGTTCCCGTTTGGTTATTTTTTACTTGTTAAAAAATTACAAGTTGATATGGTTATAAATTAAAATCATCCGATTAAAAAATATAACCACAGGAACCGTGATTTAACACATTAAACACCTGAACATAGGGAGCGGTTGTGAAATTGCACCCTTTAACTGCCCTTTCCAAGAGTTTCTGTCTGAACTAAAGCTGGTCTTTGAAGCTATATTTAAGACAAAAGTACTGATTAAACAAGGATTAGTTTAACTTTAGGAAAGTGTTAGAAACTGCTAGAATATATGTAGTCTCAAATGTGATCTGTTTAACGGTGTTATTGTATCCACTGTCCGGTAGATGGGGCAATAAACAAGTCCAGTAGTCCACTGAATTTGCCACCAAATTTGTTTCTGAACAGATGACGTAGGGAAAATGATACCCCGCCCCTGAAATGAATGTCCAATAGTGTTCTGAGTTTGTGATTCGACTTTCTTTTGATTGGATGTTGAATATAGAGTGGGCGGAGTGCAGGATAAAACCTTATATATGCGACGTGCTCTCAGGATTAGTTTACATTACAATTGACAAACACATAGTAGCGTTCTATTACACGGTGGGTTGGAGCAACGACGTGAACGCTGGCGCCTCACGGCTAGTAACGGGGTAAGGTGAAACTCTTTCCTCTGCCTGTGAAATGATTCTGAGCTCTCTTTATAAATAAACTCCAGGCCATTACTTTCTGAATGTAACCACATGCAGCTCAGAGGTAGGTTACACGGTCAGCTTGATTAAAAATAGCTTCTCCTAGCTTGTAAACGTTAACCAATTGTAAGACATGCCAGTTAATATTTCTCGATTTTAATAGCTATTTAATTCGTTTCTTTTGCTGCGTGTTAACTTTCTGACTGCGCTGACTCTTGAAATCTAAAAATACCAAGTCTGTACAAGAGCTTTTCACTTTTCTAGTGGTCATCATTATCTGTATCTCTGAGACTCCAGATTATCACTGGAAGAGTATCTGAACCCATATTGATGCTGTTTTTGTCTTTGTGTGCAGGAGTCATCTGTTGCGCGACCACCTTGAGGTGATCAGATCAGAGGTGACAAATAATTGATTTAAAGGAGCCACTGCACCGATTTAGGCACCAAGCTGAACGTCATCATCTGACCATTCGAAAACATGGTGCAAAACAAAATCACGGAGGTCACCGGATTCCATCGCTGCTTCAAGGTTGGTTACTTGTTGTTCTGACTTGCCAGAAAATGGTTTAATGGCTTGAATGAATGTGTAATTGAAAGCTTTAATTTGTGACACTTGACAGAAATGTTCCTGTATTCCTGTTCTCAGGTGCAAAACCCTTTCAAGACTGATGAATTCATAGATCCGGAATCCCATCTTGGCTCGTCCTTCAAGATAGACCACTCGCCAAGGCCTGGTACAGCTATTTTGCCTACTGTTTCAATAATATTGACCGTTATTATCAGTCCTAATGGTTGACGTAAACTCTGAGGAGGTAGAGATATGAGATATCTGCTCAAACTCATTGTATGTTAGGCAAAGTTCATAGTAGATCAGAGTGGCACAAAATCATATTTTTCTTTTAAAGATATGCCATCCAGCAAGCCCATCGATATCCCTGATGCCAAGAAAAGACATAAGAAGAAAAAAAGATGCAGAGCCACTGACAGTTTCTCTGGACGTTTTGAAGGCGAGCTTTATTTATTCTCAAGCCTTAGTTAAGCTTCACGGTCTGTAGAGGGTAAATATTCATTCTCTTTTCTTTACAGATGTTTACAGACTGCAAAATGAGATTCTTGGTGAAGGGGCTTATGCTGTTGTACAGACCTGCATCAATCTGATCACCAATAAAGAATATGCAGTTAAGGCAAGTAGCAGCACCCTCTTATGTTAAAACTGCACATCACTGTTCATGTGGCTATCAAATAATTAGTGTATTATCTATGTGCAGGTTAAACTCCGGTTACAAAAGCAAAATACCTTCTTAAGCTGTACATGATCATGTACTTGCATGATTATTGCTCTGATTTTCCCAGATCGTAGCCAAACCAGTGATTATGGTAGATGCCGAAGTGCTAAGTATAAGCAGTTAGCAATGTGATCTTGGCTGATCTTGTAACATCACTCATGATGACACTGATGTTTTCAAGCCAGTTTAATATTATTGCAGCATAGTTGAGTGAAATGCATAATGTGCTTAAAGTAAAACCAATGAGAAAATAAAAGGCTTGAAAGAGGGAGCAGATCTAAAGGTCTTTTTTTTTAAACCATATGATATATCATAACTTTGCAATACAATATTAACGTGTGTGTATATGTGTGTAGAGTTACCAGATTCTTTAGAGTAAATTTTGTAGAACACAAAAGTTGCATTTATCTTTTGATTGCAGGTGCACATTGTTAGCATGTTTTCTTAAATGTGCTTTTATTAACACACCAAGATGTTTGACCCTAGGTGTAGTATGTATTGAGGAAAGCAGCTAAGCAAATGTTTTGTTTTTGTATAGCTGTTCACGTTGTTTTAAATGTGGCCAATTCCAGTGTGAACCGATCATGGTCCTGGATTGACCCGTATGTGCAAGAACGATAAGACGTCACACCACACACGCTGTCATGTGAAAGTAAACAGAGGACATGCGATTGCACGTTTATTTATGGTGATCCGCCACGGAAGCCAGCAAGTTTATGCTCAGGCAGGCAATATTTTAAAAAGACGAGGATGCAAAAAAGTGCAGAGTTTTTAAAAATGTGTTGTCACTGTAACGCATGTGAGTTGTTGCATAAGAATAAAAGGGGGTTTATGCTGGGACAGATGGCTCTGTTTTAATGTTTCGCCCTCATCAGGAAATACCGGACACTAGCTTTGATTCACGGTGGTTTGAGCTTTGTTCATACAAGCGGTTTTATTTGTTGTGTACTTCTCTCTGGAACATTGGCCTTCCAGCTACTGTGGTGCTGCAGCAGCTGTGAAACAAAAATAAATGACTACAGTGCCTGTTCAGCAGAGAAACTTCCCCTTTTCAATTGTTGTTATTGTGAAGCAGGACATGTTCTCTTTAAAAAAGCAGTGTGGTTTCTCGCGTTACATCTGTCTGACCTCTAGTAGATGGAAAAGGTAATATAGAGGGTGCTAAATGAGGCATGTGCAAAATACATGTGGCATATCCTAGCAAATGTTCTGTAACTTGCCAAAGTAAAGACAAAATTGAAAACAGCAGGTTATCCACATAGCTGATGTCATGGAATATTGTTAAATTCCAAGAGGCCTATGAACTGGTGCATTTTTGGATTTGGGAGAAAGTTTGAAGTTTCCCTGTTTAAATTATTTGTAATTTGCGTACCGTGCAACGTGAATCGTGTAAAATGTTTGGCTAATGCTTAACCTTTTGGGTTACTGTGATGTAAATGCTCATCTACAGGTTAAAATCTATGGACCCTGTATGAATTACATGCTCTAATTCCAAAGTAAATGGATTTTACCATAGTCAAAGAGACAAGTTGGCAAATAAACCAGTACATGGTTTGAGATAAGGGGGGCAAGCATCTTGTAATCCCTAGCCCATTAGAAATGTACACTACCCTTCAAAAGGTGTGGGGTCAGCAAGTATTCATTTCTTTTAAGACTTTTTTTTTTTAGTTAATCACAGATGTGCTAAATTGATTAAAAGTTGACTAGACCTTTTTTTTTTTTTTTTTTTTTTTTTTTACTTTAAAAATTCCATAAGTATTAATCCGCATTGTTTTCAACAATGATAATACATTTTACTTGAGAATTAGAATCAAGGATTTATGAAGGATCATGTGACTGAAGATTGGAGTAATGATGCTAAAAATTCAGCTTTGCCATCATCGGAATAAATATCACTTTAAAACGTATTCAAATAGAAAGTTATTTTAAATTGTATTGTAATATTTCATATTACTGTTTTTGCTGTATTTTTGATCAAATAATTGCAATCCTTTTATTTTATGCAGATGTTGTATACACGTGTGTATACATGTAAACAAAAACTTGTTAGATGCGATTAATTGATTTGGCATAACTAATTTAAATTAAATTCACTGCTATAGCCCACTTATCACAACATTCCCAGTTGTTGATGGCCAAAAAATTGGTGGCATGCCGCATGGTAGGCTCTACTAAGGATTTTCATAATTTATGGTGTGTTCAAGTCCTCCTGGGAAGTTTGTATTTACAAGTTGGGAAGTAATGTTTACGACGTCATGCGAGTTCGTGTCACTATCTTCAGGGCAAGATGATGGTGTACCTTTTTAGTAACTACACCAAAAAAAAAAAACTTAAGGTTTTTAAACTTTCTAGAAAATGAAAAACAAAGACTGCGCATTCACCATCCGTTGTGTTTTGCTTAGTTTTTAATTTATTAAGCCTCTGTAAAAATGACAATGCTCTTATATATTGTGCAGGCGAAAATAAAATAAAGCCTTACAATGTCACTTCTAAATACCTTAAGTATTGTGGTATTCCGCCACATTTCCCACTGACACCCTCCCAACTCGTAAACTCTGGGCTTAAAGGGATAGTTCACTTTAAAATTAAAATTCTGTCATCATTTACTCACCCTCAAGTTGTTTCAAACCTGTATTATTTATTTCTTCTGCTGAACACAAAGGAAGATATTTTGAAGAATGCCGGTAACCAAACAGTAGTCTGTACCCATTGACTTCCATAGTAGGAAAAAAAAAATACTATGGAAGTCAATGGGTACAGACTACTGTTTGGTTACCGGCATTCTTCAAAATATCTTCCTTTGTGTTCAGCAGAAGAAATAAATTAATACAGGTTTGAAACAACTTGAGGGTGAGTAAATGATGACAGAATTTTAATTTTAAAGTGAACTATCCCTTTAAAGAAAATCCAGTTTTCCACTCGTATGTAAAAATTTTTGGTGGCGTTCAACTCATTATTACGATATTTCCGACTTGACCTCACCATTAGTCAACCCTTCGTTTGTGATGAGGAACCTGCCACTACTTTGTTCATCAAACATGTTCTGGGTGCCCTGAATGTTGTGAAACCTGATCATCTGTCTAGTCTGCTGGCTTGTAAAGCCTGATGGCCATGTGGTGACCTGCTGAATCAGTGGTCAGAGATGTTCTTTTGTAGACAAGCAGTGGCGTGTCATCTGTGTCCTTGCTAATCTCCCACACATGCTGTTCTTGGGTGATCCACAAAGGGATACACCGAACTGTCGACTTGAGCTGAATACTGAGATGGGCATGTCTGAGAGTTTTGCCACTTAAGAGCAAATGTGTACTTAAAGGGCTGTCTCCAGGTAGCAAAAGAGCCCATCAAAACAGACTAATTGTGTTCTGACCTTGACATGTAGAACTGTGTCCTTCCTTGGGTTTGTATTTGGTCATTAAGATGTTTTAATGTTATACAGATCATTGAGAAGAGGCCGGGCCACAGTCGGAGCCGTGTCTTCAGAGAGGTGGAAATGCTTTACCAGTGTCAGGGCCACAGGTACGGAAAGCCTTATGTGACCCTATTGGTCCTTTCCCAAAGATACCTCATTTTGGCCAGACTCTAACATGGCATTTAACCATCACAGAAATCTTATGCAACAAGCTAAGTGGGAAAAAAATAAATCCAAGATGGTGGACAAGGGGAGAGGGAACACAAGAAAGGAACACTCCACTTTTTTTGGGAAATAGGCTCATTTTCCAACTCCGCTAGAGTTAAACCGTGGCGTTTTACCGTTTTTGAATCCATTCAGCTGACCTCTGGGTCTGGCGGTAGGACTTTTAGCATAGATCGTTGAATCTGATTAGACCCTTAGCTCTCTCTCAAATGACCAAGTTTTGATATTTTTCCAATTTAAAACTTTACTCTTCTTTAGTTACATCGTGTACGAAGACCGACAGAAAATGAAAAGTTGTGATTTTCTAGGGCAATCTGACTAGAAACTATACTCATTCCTGCGTAATAATCAGGGAACAGTGCTGCCGTACCATGGGTGCAGCAGGCGCAATATTACGCAGCGCCTGAAAATAGTCCCCAGCTAGATAACTTCCAACGTGGCCGGCAATAAGTTTGTAATATTATGGTGCGGCAGCACAGTTCCTTGATTATTATGCAGGAATGAGAGTAGTCATATTGGCCTAGAAAATCGCAACTTTTCTTTTTCCGTCAGTCTTGGTACACAATGTAACACAAGAGTCAAGTTTTAAATGGGAAAAATATCGAAACTCGTTTGTTTTTTTGAGAGCGATGCTAACGGTCTTATCAGATTAATTATCTATGCTAAAAGTGCTACCGCCAGACCCAGAGATCGGCTTTTTTTGAATGGATTCGAAAATGGTAAAACTCAACTGTTTATCTCTTGGAGTTGGAAAATGAGTCCTTTCCAAAAAAAAGTGGAGTGTTACTTTAGTTTACAAACGGTTTTAAATTAAAGTTTGAATTAAATCGCTTGGATGTAATTAGAAATTAATTACTTTACCCAATGTTTATTTTGCGTATCTTTTATTCTTGGAGTATTAGAATAATGCGTATTATGGGAGTATTATGCGTTAATCTTAGCAACATGCTGATGGCAAACTATTAAAATCAATTGTGGGGTCTAGTCTTTTGACCGTTAAGATGCTGCCTACATGGATTGCAATACTGCTAATTAGGTTTTGGCTTGTGACTGAGCTTGTGAAGCTCATTGAAAATCCTTTAAGATACCATGTCAGGTTACTATAACTAATGTTAATCTTTTCTCACCACAGAAACATTTTGGAACTGGTGGAATACTTTGAGGAGGAGGACAAATTTTATTTGGTCTTTGAAAAACTGAGAGGCGGTAAGTTGTGTGTGGGTTTTTGTAAAATATTTTTATTCAGAGAAGACACATTGAAATTTTGTAAACATATCTTTACTTTATCAATTTAATTTCAATTGAATTTTTTTTTTTACATTTTTCTATTTCTAAGAACACTCAATTGTGTATCACGGTTTTGTAATAAATAATTCAATTTTATTTGATCATCAAATCAGCATTTTAGAATTGCTCTGAAAGATATTAAACTTTTAAAGTTAAACTTCTTGTTGTCTAGTCATTTGGTAAAATATGTAATATCAGCAAATTTCATGCATTTATTCATTTTCTCAGGTTCTATCTTGACCCACATACACCGAAGACAACACTTCAATGAGCAGGAAGCAAGCATAGTGGTGCAGGACATCGCTAGTGCTCTGGACTTCCTACATAACAAAGGTTGGGACCTTTAGTATTGATACAACATGAAGTCTATATATTACCAACATAGATGTTTATTCATTGTCTTCTACTTGTTCTAGGGATGGCACATCGAGACCTAAAGCCAGAGAACATCCTCTGTGAACATTGTGACAGGGTGAGTCTCTCTCTCTGTACACGAGGAGACATGAAACATCTGAGGAGAACACACATGCACTGCATTTCTGACCAGATTTTTGACGAATATGTTGGGTACAGTAGCATTTTGTTTTGTTTTTTGTTTGTTTTGTTTTTGTTTTCTCCTTTTTTTTCCCTTTGAGTTGTTGACCAAAACCTAAATTGACCCATAGGAATATTTAATACAACGCCCATAACACCCTTCACCATGACATTTAAAGGGGTTATTTTCTTTTTCTTTTCTATAGATTTCTCCAGTGAAGATCTGTGATTTTGATTTGGGTAGTGGGATCAAACTGAATAGTGACCGCTCGCCCATCTCCACCCCTGAACTACTGACTCCGGTGAGGATATAAGTGGTCGACTTATGTGGCAGAGTGTCTGATGGCAGATTGTCAATGACAAATGCTGCAATTTAAATTTATTTTACTTTCTATTTATTAAAATGGAAATAATTTGAAAGTGAATCAAGATGAAATAATAATTTGAACTCTAAACTAAACCGATTTGTATTTAGATTTAATGAGATGACACTATTTTTCATTAATAAAATGTTAAAATTACTAAAAGAGCTATAGGACGTGATTGTAGGAGAGGGGTAGGATTTGTTTTTTTTTTACAATTTGACCAAGAGCTGTGAGGCTGGTTGGTGTTTAAGAACTTGTAAACACCCACAAATTTAACTTATTTCCATATGAATGCATTGTCACCTACATTTCATCTGGTATAAGTGTACATAAATCAGGTCACTAGTCAGTATTTTATTGCCACTCCACTGCACTGCTATTCTTATTTTGATTTCGAGGACAACAGAGATAACGTTTATTGCTTTAAAGCCACAGCCAATAAACCTCCATGTGATCACGTCCAGTAACTGAGTGTTGGTGAGGTTTCAACATCTGTTTTGATGTGAAGCATTACCATAGGTCACAGAATTGTCAAGATTGCAGATCAAGGAACGGTTGACCTTAAGTGGTTTAATTACCTCTGAGTCTGAAGGGAACAGGCAAAGGTCTTTTAATGTGAGCTTAATGTACAGAGAGCAAAAACAAAATTCCTCATGGAGATCTTTTCATCTCCCTCTTCTCACCGCACCCTGGTGGTGAGCACTCAAGACTGTTACTACAGGCTTGTTTTTTTTACAGTCTATTCTTCCTGATGTCTGCACACTCTGCAACTGGAACTGGGTGGGTCAGAGCTTGGATGGTGTAACCTTTCCATTTACTTTTTTATTTTTTTTTATCATGCACCAGAATGTTCAGGAAGAAATCCATGGCGTAGTTCTACATGGCTGTTTACCTTTTGTATACCATAACGTTGACTTTTCCATGTGGCATACCAGGTGAAAGGCCTGGATCACCCAAAATAATTCTGTCATTTGCTAAATCTCGTTGTTCCAATACCATAGACTTTCTTTCATCTTCAAATCACAAATGGAGACATCTTTAATGAAACCTGAGATTTGTTCCTCCATTGACCTTTTATTCCTCAAACTTTGATGCTTCCAAAATGTTCTCTCTTAAAAGCAATCCTTTATAAATCAAGCAGTCTAATCCAATTCTTCTTAAGATGCATTATACCGATTATGAAGCGATTTTAATTTAGGCTTTTCTTCGCACATAAACATTTACCAATGTACATGCATACATGCATAAAGTACATAAAATGTGGTCAATGGAACCTTATACATGCTTGAACAAAAGTCTTAAGGGTACACCGTACAAGTATTTAATGACAATGATCATTTTGGGGTGAACTATCCCTTTTAAATGCTCTGTGGTAAAAAGTTTCCCCTTTAACTCTTGTTGCTTTCTTTTCTCACACACAACTGTGGTTTTACTTTCTAGAATGACCAGGGAAAGTCCCTGGTTTTGCCAGAACTAAAGTCCTCTCATGCCATAACATTCCGTTCATAATCCATCTGAGAACATGCAGTTATTGAGACTGATGCAATGCCAGCGATAACTTGCAGTGGTTGAGGTCACTGATATAAACAAGATGACTTAACGTCTTTGTGTACATAACTTGCTAATCCTAACCCTGTAGCCTACATGCTGTCTGGAAACACTTTTTCCTTTATAACGACGGGAGGAAGCGGGTGGGGCTGCTCAGCGACAGATAGCTTTGTGTAAGATTCCTCTTACACAGAGGAGTGTTATGTAAGGGCACAGTCATGCTGAAAGCAGAACCAGCTGGACAATAAACTGACAATTGGGGATCATTGCTGGACTCTCAGTTTATTAAATCACAGTGCACAACTGTGTCCCTAGTGAAAGGGATCCAATTGCGCTTCCATAATCGGGTGATCTTTTATTAGCTTCAATTGTTTAACCAATAGTTCTTTCTTCTGATTACAAAGGTATTGTGTCATAAGATCAACTGGCCAAACCTCTTATGGTACAAGCACACCGTGGCATTTTATCACGGCACACTAAATTTTTGCCGGTTATCTCGTTTCCTTGAAAGTTATGCCCCTGACAACTTTACAGAGCTCTGATGGTTTGGTGGAACATGGAGTGTTCTTGCGAGGTTACCAAGGCTCGGGTTTAGATTTGTCAGGGTCAGAGGGAAGGCAGCCCAGGCTGATTTTTAGGATGCTATTTGAGGACACATGGTCTCCTCCCCCTCTACATAATGCATTTAGCCTCCTCCGTTTGCATCAGTGACTCATGCAGTTGTGTAACAATCTTTTTTTTTACCAGACCGCTGCACTTCTATAAAAATAAACTGGTCTGCTTGTCCCGCTTAACTGCTAACCTCCTGTGCTTTTTGTCTGTTGCATTAATTATTAGTGCACCATTCAGGATGTCCGTTCGGATGCGTGTTATGTAACCCTCAAGCAGGGTCGGGGCTTGTTTATCCCCTGCCGGTGTAGAGCGGCTTAAATCCTTTTTCTTTTTTTCCCCTTGAGCAGCAACCTTTTGGCCTAGTTTCCACATGACGCAGGGCAGACCGCAGCCTGTGGTCCCTGCTGGAACAGTTGTCCGCTGACGCGCCCAGGTCTGAATCGGATCAGGCCACCCCAGCTTAACTCGTAACAATGAACTTGATAATGCCTCTGCAGGTGAAAACAAACAGGAGAGGCCAAGCTGAGGGAGTGCTGATGGCTCTGACAAATGATGTAGCTCTAGGTTGCTCACCTTGTAATTTGTTACCGTACATCAGAACTTGTTGTCTGACCTAGGGACATGCTGATGGGACGTTGTAATGAGTGTATATGTAAACATGAAGTGAAACAGAACTTGAGGCTGGATTGTTCCCCTCTGCTCTAGCCAATAGAGTACTTGTGGCATTTAAAAACCATGTGGGAGATTTTGTGGACTTTTCTTTGCATGTCTGAGGACTTTTACAGTATGTAAAGCGTTTTTAATTCCTACAGTGTGGCTCCGCTGAATACATGGCCCCTGAGGTGGTGGAAGCCTTTAATGAAGAAGCTAGCATCTACGACAAGCGTTGTGACCTGTGGAGCCTCGGCGTCATCCTCTACATCATGCTAAGTGGATACCCGCCCTTTGTGGGTCGCTGTGGAACCGACTGTGGTTGGGATTGGGGAGAGCCCTGCCAAGCCTGCCAGGTACACCACACATCTAGTTTGCTGGGAAATCGGGCAGTTTAGTTTCGAAAGTACTGAAAATTCAAAACTTTCTGTGAAATGATAGTAGGAAAGAGCTAGTAGGACCTGGTCTAGCCATCTTGTACTAGCTTGTTTAATTTTTAGCTAGTAGTTTTTGTGATGCTATTGAAATATTAATCGAGAATTGTTAAATTTTACTGCTGTCTTTTTTCTTTTTCTTTTTTTTTTAAAGGGATGAGCAATGAAATCAATGAATAAATCATTTATTTTAGTAAATATGTATTCCTTTTGTGGCTAAATCTGAACCACTAGCTTGACTGCTCCAGTATAACCACAAAAATCCCTAATCTGTTACTACTTCAGATTAGATGTTTAATACCATTCTTTACAATTTGTCCACAGAGCATGCTGTTTGAGAGTATTCAGGAAGGTAAATATGAGTTTCCAGAGAAGGACTGGGCACACATCTCCCCTGCAGCCAAAGACCTCATCACCAAGCTGTTGGTGCAGGATGCCAAAGACCGCCTCAGTGCCGCCCAAGTGCTGCAGCACCCATGGGTTAAAGGGGTATGTCCATTACTTCCCATCTCTAGGACTTTGAAGACTTTATTTAACCCAGTTAACATATATTTGCTTCTTTGACTTGTAAATTTGACTTGTCAATTTCTGTTGTCCTTAATTTTTAGTGTGCACCAAACACAGTGTCTGCTTCCATACTCCATCAGAGGTGGGTAAAGTGCAAATTAAAGGCCCTGTATCCACAGCAAAGTTGATTTTCTCTTTTCTCTTAGGGGTAAAAATAAGATTGAAATGCGTGCGTATTGGTACTGTTAGCAAACATCCCAATGCTGCCCACACTGTTGCGAGTGCCGTTTAGATGAATATGTAAATGCGTGCTGCGCACTTTCCTCTCCATAACAAAAGCACAACAACAACAAAATTCTCAGTTGTGAGAAACGGTGAAGAAAAATCTGATCATAGGTATGTGGATGTTTGCACAAGCTCCTCAATTTGTCCAAGTCACATAATTTATTAAGCAATCCATTGTATAAAGTGCTATACAGAAAGCAGCTTTACAGTATTAAACAAATATATATATATATATATATATATATATATATATATATATATATATAAAAAAGGATAAACATGAAAAAAGTGTGCGTGTCGGTTTCTATTAGCACACCTATCTAATAGTAATCGCCAAAGACCAAGGTAGTTCAAACGGGTTTAACAGCTGGAGAATTTTAAATTCGGGAATTTTAAATTCTCAAAACATCTCCAAACAGATCTTGTCTGGATTTTGTCACAAATTGTTTCAATTCTGCCATCAGGGCCTATATAATACATGGTATATCAGGGCCTTAATACATTTCTGAATCCCATTATCCAGCAGCATTAGTGTTTACTGTAAATGCCAGATAATTTAAGGTTCATGCTCTCCTGACCATCAATGTCTTTTCTCCAGGGGCGGTAGCGCTCAGGACCTGACGTTCTTTGCAGGGCAGGCTGTAGCCATGAACCGGCAGCTGGCTGAGCGGGAAGAGAGCGAGGAGCAGCAGCAGCAGCTGGAGGAGATCTCCTCTCCACTTCTCTTCTCCAGCAACTCCAGCTCCATGCTGCTGTCTCCACCCTCGAGGTCCAAGCTGGCCCGCCGCAGGAAGACCGGAGGCAGCCAGCACCAAGGGCCGGTGTGTGCTTCTGAACTGCGCCAGCTCCTCGCCCCACTTGTGCTCGTGGGCGACTGTGCCTGATCTCTAGCACCTTCTCCAGCCTCCGATCACCCCTGACGACCTTTATCAGAATCTTCACCTAGGCAGTGTGGTGACCTCTGACCTCTCTGCCCTATTACTTTGTGGGTCGTAAGCTCTTGTTGGAAGGACTCATGTTTGTTGCACTTAAAGCACTTCTGCCTCCTGCACACGGTTTTGATTGGGTAAAATGTGGCTGCTGTGGCTGGAAAAAGACTTGTTGACGTCTAGAGTCCCAGGAATCTGTCAATATAACAAAATGTTTACGAAAAGCACGAGAATCAAAGGACTCAAGCTGCTTCCATTCCTCTACAGCTGGACCCCACAGAAGCCATTTAATTTCTAAGCATTAGAAAAACACTTTTGCTGTTTGCCTTTGCGCTCACATGGGACCCCCAGCAGCCGAATCTTTTTTACTTATGCATTCTTTGAGACTGACTTTTTCTTCAGTAACTCACAAAGTGATAATGATGGCAGCCTGTGACTATGTAATTAAGCAGCAACTGTTGTTGGGACTTAAGTGGCAAATTAATTTATAAATAATTACAGAAATTGCAGCCATGTGCGGGGTTCTCTATCCTGAATTATCAAGGACCTTATTTACCAATTTCAATCCACTCTGTTGCTGTAAAAACACTTGTTTTCTGCCAAAAGCAAATCTGAGGATCTCTTTCTGAATGAACCAAAGCAGATTTTAAAGCTGAAAGAACCATTCTATGTAAATTCATTGGCATTTAACATGTCTTGTCCTTGCACTGGAAAGTTCTGCTTTTTGAGGGAGGCGGCACAACTTCTGTACTTGGCCTCTCAGGAAAACAGGATTTGGTTCCATAATCATATTTCCACCCCGTTTTCGTTTCCTCCTCTTTTTGACCTGAAACGCCATGCAATGCCATGTGGGTTTTGATGAATTGACAGGTGCATTTCAAGGCTCTGCAGCAAATTCTGAGAAGTCTAGCATTTGCGTTTCTAACTCCTTTTTCACCATTCACTCAGTTAGTCATTGAATATTTCGTGTACACACGGGCTCTGTCAATGACTCTATTCACTGTTTGAATAAAGGTGATTTATTCCACGAAAAGACCTTAAGTCCTCTGTTAGCCTCCTTTTTGTGCTTGTAGACAGACATCTGAGAGAAAGGTAAAGCATAGATATGCAGAAAAACCTCCAGAAACCAATGTGCCGTGCTGCTATAATATTTTGCCCCCCTGCCACTTTTTTTTTTTATCGTCCTTTTTAAAGTGTTTGTCTATTGGTTTTTAAAAGTTATTTAACTTGTGTTATGAGAATGTGAGTCTCTTCACACCCCACCACCACCCTTTTTTTTTTTTTTTTTGGTCCTCAATAAGTGCCAATGTATAGACCAAAGGCTCGGTTTCTTCTAAAATATTACTTGTTAGATGACTGTAGACACTTTGATGTTTGATAGGTTTTTCTCATACTGTAATGTAACCAGAAAATATGCAGATCAACCTGGAACAAAACTGTTTCACTCTGTGTGAAGCAAAGCCTATCATTGAAGTTGGTGGTTTGTCTTACAGTAAGACTTTTTATTGAAATGCAGTTATTTCCACTTTTTTTTTTTTTCTGATGGAAACTACCTAGGATGGAATCTGAGTTTAGTCTTTCCTTCTGAGAAAGAACCCTTTTTTTGTTTTTTCTTTTTCCATAGAAGCCCCCTCTACACATTTAAGGGACCAGTGGTGTACCTTTCGTGGTTATTCGTGTATTTTCATGTGGATGTGTATATATTTTTTTTTTCCCATCTGACCCAGGGGGGCCAAATAAAGAACATGGAAAATTGTTCAATTACAGTGGTTACTCTTTCTTCTAGCTTCTAGTAAAAACTCCTAATTGACCACTTAAGCTCAAGGTATTATTATTGTAGGATGACAAACAGCCTCACCCAAGATTTTTTTTTTTAAACCTTTAAAAAGTTTTTGTCCTCCATTTCAGATAGAATGATATAGACTTTTTTTTTTTTTTAACGTAGCAACGTAGCGAACACGTAGCAATTCTACGAGGATGTTCCTTGAACTTTTTCAAATTATATATTTTATTTTTTTTACTTGTCAACTTCTCTCACTCTTTCAAAAAGTTAAAAGAAAATTAAAAAGAAATGTTATCCACGCAATTTACTTGTTCTCATGTGCTGGTCTCACAAACATCACTGAACTTCTGTCCTTCATTGTACACACTCAGACGTTGTGTCAGCTTTGATAAACACAGTATGCCTTCACATGCCACTTACAAGCATTGCCAGTCCTAGATGTATGGGGGTCCTAACCTAAAGATTGTGAGGACGGGCCTGTCAGTGCGTTCATCAAAACCCCATAATCTGTTATTTCAGATCAGCTTCACTGTCAACACAACAGTGAGTTGAAACTGTCAGTAATACCTTAAAAACATACAATTACAAACAAAAGGACAATAACAATAAAATAAATATAGCTGCAAGCAGCGATTACGGGCCCAAGCCGGTGGCACCGCCACCCTGGTGCCTTTAGTTACACTAAAGGCACCGGGCTGGCGCTGCCACCGGCTTGGGCCCTCCATCGCTGCTTGCAGCTATATTTATTTATATATATATATATATATATATATATATATATATATATAAAAAAAGCCGCCACCCCGTTGCCTTTCGGGTTCCTGTGCACGACGGGCAATAACGTAACCCCGCTTTGACTGTCGAGAAGAAGTCTGCTTTAGAGCTTGCATCAGTGTGAGTCTTTCTGCTCCCCTCCAAACACACACAGAAAAGGGGGGGGCTGTCTGTGTGTGTGCCCTCCCTCCCTCCCTACCTCCCCACACACACACACACACACACACACACACAGAGAATGGCAGGTGGAACTCTGTCAGAGAGAGACAAAACCACATTCAAACCAAAATATCTGACTTCCTGTTGGTCGGAGCTAATGACTGTAAATGAGAAAGTTGTCCGGATCGATAAGCACAATATACAGACCGAGTTTTGTGACTGTAGGTAAAAATAACCCCCCCACTTTAGTCAAAAGTATCTTGAAAGTAACACACTTCCTGCTGCCAGTTGGTGGCGCTATAACTTTGACTCACAATAGTCACATCCATGTGATCGGCCTCTTACAACAAACACACTGCTGAAGTTTCATCAAGATCAATAAATGTATGAAGACGTTATAACACATTGTGTTTTTCTTTTCTCGCCATAACTTCGTTTCCTCGCCACGGCCAAACCGTTCGAGATATCAAAAATCCGTCCGCAATTTAGCGTCCTCAATGTCTTGACTTCATGCTGACCGAGTTTGGTGGCGATAGGATAATTTTTCTTGGACGAGTATATCAAATTCCAGGGGCATGCATTTTCATACAGCCCATAATAGCCGACTTCCTGTTGGACTGGCGTAAAACTTAGAGCACGAAAGTTGTTCGGCCCGATTAAATCTATATGTGTACCGAGTTTCATATTATTACATGCAAACGTGTTTGATATATGGACCAAGTTTTTCGGACCACGTTCAAGGGGGCGCTGTTGAGCTCCCCTGCCACGCCCGGGTACCAGCTTCAGCCCGGCCCTGATGGCCGCAGGTTCTGACCTGTGTGCAAAGTTTCAAGAGTTTTCGAGCACGTTAAGGGCCCCAAAAGTGCCCGAGAATTCCCACACAGCAGAGAAAGGGTTAAAATAAAGCCCCCCCTCCTCTCTCACACACACAGACACTGAGAGAGACTGGCAAAATTCCCATCAAATCACATTCAAACCAAAATATCTGACTTCCTGTTGGTCGGAGCTAATGACTGTAAATTAGAAAGTTGTCCGGCTCGGGGAGATAAATATAAATACCGATTTTTGTTACTGTAGGTAAAACTAATACCCCATTTTTGACTAAAGGTGGCGCTACTGAGCCCCTTACCACGCCCGTTTCTGAAACTTTGCACAAGTGTACTAGGCAATAAATGTAAAGTGTCTGTCGAGTTTCATGCAATTTCAAGCATGCTAAGAGTCTCAAAAACTTTAAAAAAGAATATTAAAGTTTGCTGCGTTGCCATGGCAACAGTATTTAAGATATCAATAATCCTTTCACAGGTCTACATCTGCCGTGTGTTTACATTATACACATAAAGTTTAAAGCAAATCGGGTAAAAATAAGAGGGTGATTTTAAAGCATTTTGAAAGTGACACACTTCCTGCTGCCAGTTGGTGGCGCTATAACTTTGACTCACAATAGTCACATCCATGTGATCGGCCTCTTACAGCGAACACACTGCTGAAGTTTCATCCAGATCAATTGATGTATGAGGATGTTATAACACACTTCCTGTTTCCAATATTCGCCATAAATTCGTTTCCTCGCCACGGCCAAACCGTTCGAGATATCAAAAATCCCCTGGCAATTTTTCATCCTCCATGTCTTGACTTCATGCACACCGAGTTTCGTGGTGATTGGTTGAATTTTCTAGGAGGAGTATTTTAAATTCCATTGCATGTGTTTTTTAAACTACGCCAAATAGCCGACTTCCTGTTGGGCTGGGGTAAAAAGTCAGAGCACGAAGGATATATGAACCGATGAGATCTATAAGTGTACCGAGTTTCATATTATTACACGCAAGCGTGTTTGATTTATGGACCAAGTTTTCGGACCGCGTTCCAGGGGGCGCTGTCGAGCCCCCCTGCCACGCCCGGGTACCAGCTTCAGTCCGGCTCTAATGGCCGCGGGTTCTGACATTTGTGCAAAGTTTCAAGAGTTTTTGAGCACGTTAAGAGACCCAAAAGTGCCCGAATAGTCGTAAGAAAAATAATAATAATAATAATAATAATAATAATAATAATAATAATAATAATAATAATCCGAAGGAAAACAATAGGGCCTTCGCCTTTTCAAGGCTTGGGCCCTAATAAAAAGTATTAAAAATAAAATTTGCCTAATAGTAGTAGCCTGCCAAGTCTCTATTTTAAATATGCAGTTGTCATAACTACTTACATTTGTAAATGCTTTCAGCCTGCATATAGTAGGCTAACTCCTTCACCTAAAACGTGAAGAGATTATGTTGATGTATAATTGTTGGTGCATATGGATTTATTAACTGTTGGATAGTCAAGGTGGTAAATATGTAGGCCTAATTGTAATGCTGAATGTTATTCAGTATTCTCAATGGTGATTAACTAGTATGTAACTTTTTTTCCCGTAAACATAAATTAAAGGTAGGGGTGAGCGGGCACAAAATAACGCGGTATCCTAGTTGTAACACGCATTGTTTAAAAGTTTGTTGTCCACACCGTTTTTTGCGTTGATTTAAAATTAGATAAATCTGATATTTTAATCTCCAATATGTTATTTAACGGTTGATATGGTTCTTTAATGCTTCGCTAACTACTGTAGCAGAAGACCGGTTAAATCCCAGTTGCGCAGGTTGGGCAAGTTGTAACACTGCATTACAATGTGCCCCTATTAGAATATGCAGTTCTGTTTATACTTTTTATGAATTCTATTGAGAAACCATGAGGAAAAAGGTGTATAAGAGTCAATGTTCAGATATGATTAGCTGTTTTGCGGTGTTTGTTGTCAAACTCTAAAATTAGTTTATTTTTTAAAAAACGCCATTATTTTACATGGAAAAGTGTATTTTATTAAGAAAATGTTTGATTTTGTCTTGTATGTTTTTATTTATTTATTATTATTAGATCAGATAAATATTTATGGTCATGTTACAATTGTATTGTACATTCCCTTACAGAAAAACCACATGAATTTCACATGTGCAAAAACACATGTGGTCACATGTGACCACATGCACATGTGATTTTTCACATGTGAAATTTCACATGTAAAAACATGTTAAAAGCACATGTGAAATATGTGGATCACATGTGGATTACGTGGGAAATGTGTGCTTTTGGAACATTTACACATGTGAAGCCCATGTGATCACATGTGAAGCCCATGTGATCACATGTGAAGCCCATGTGATCACATGTGAAGCCCATGTAAAATTCCCATGTGAAACCTATAATCACATGTGAAACGTACAATTCCCATGTGAAACCCATGCTATCACATGTGAAACCCATGAGATCACATGTGAAACCCATGAGATCACATGTGAAACGTACAATTCCCATGTGAAACCCATGCTATCACATGTGAAACCCATGAGATCACATGTGAAACGTACAATTCCCATGTGAAACCCATGATATCACATGTGAAACCCATGAGATCACATGTGAAACGTACAATTCCCATGTGAAACCCATGAGATCACATGTGAAACCCATGAGATCACATGTGAAACCCCTGAGATCACATGTGAAACGTACAATTCCCATGTGAAACCCATGATATCACATGTGAAACCCATGAGATCACATGTGCAACCCATGATATCACATGTGAAACCCATGAGATCACATGTGAAACCCATGAGATCACATGTGAAACCCATGATATCACATGTGAAACCCATGAGATCACATGTGAAACGTACAATTCCCATGTGAAACCCATGATATCACATGTGAAACCCATGAGATCACATGTGAAACGTACAATTCCCATGTGAAACCCATGAGATCACATGTGAAACCCCTGAGATCACATGTGAAACGTACAATTCCCATGTGAAACCCATGATATCACATGTGAAACCCATGATATCACATGTGAAACCCATGAGATCACATGTGAAACGTACAATTCCCATGTGAAACCCATGATATCACATGTGAAACCCATGATATCACATGTGAAACCCATGAGATCACATGTGAAACGCACAATTCCCATCTGAAACCAATGATATCACATGTGAAACCCATGAGATCACATGTGAAACGCACAATTCCCATGTGAAACCCATGAGATCACATGTGAAACGCACAATTCCCATGTGAAACCCATGAGATCACATGTGAAACGCACAATTCCCATGTGAAACCCATGATATCACATGTGAAACCCATGAGATCACATGTGAAACGCACAATTCCCATGTGAAACCCATGAGATCACATTGGAATAACATTTGAAACCCATAAACAATCTATGTTAAACCTACACCCCATGTAAACCTTTAACTTCATGTGAAACCCATGTAAAAATCTTTAAAGGACAAGTTCGGTATTTTACACTTAAAGCCCTGTTTACAGATCGTATCTGATGAAATAGAACGGTTAAGATTAAAATTTGGACACATGCTGCTGTCGCGAGAATTTTAGGTTTAATTCGCTTTTGTGGACCTATTTTGCCAAACGTGTCACACCCGTGATTCTTCCGTTGAGAGCTTGAATAATAGACACTCCAGCGGCGGAGTAATACCGTACTTCACACAGCACATTCAATACTAGTCAATGGAGTTGGACAAAAACTACGATAAAACCTGTTGGAAAGCATCTTTTTCAGCGATTTTTTTTGGACCGTATCAGTGAACACCCCTGACCACTCGGTGAGTTTCACGTCTTTGTAAACGAAAGTTTAATGTGTTTTTAGGAAGGAATCTTCCAGTGCACATAGACTGCCATTGGGGGAGGAAAGCGAAATAAAACTAAAATTCTCGCGACAGCAGCATGTGTCCAAAGTTTAATCTTAACCGTTCTATTTCATCAGATACGATCTGTAAACAGGGCTTTAAGTGTAAAATACCGAACTTGTCCTTTAAGCAATATACCACAGAAAACAGTAGGCCTACCATGTTCTTCTGTAGGACCTATAGCCATGTTTCCCAACATTAAAACAAATAATTCAAATTGAGCTTTTTATTTCATTGTAAAATATGCAATACAAATTAAATTTTTGAAACAAACAAAGCAAAACCAAAGTAAATATAATCATAAAAGGGCATGTGTGTATTGTCTCAGTCCTCTGTGTGTCCTTCAGCAGGCATCCTGTTTTGGGATAGAAAAACAATCAAAGATTAGGGCAGTGCAAACACAAGTCTATCCTGATAGAGTAAAATTTGACTGATAAAGTAACATTTTCTTTCTTTTCTTTCTAATGTCTTAGATCTCTCAGTGGTTATAATGTCAAGTTATGGGGTCCACCTCCTTCAAGTCCCAAAAATGTGCATGCATCCTTCACAAAAGTAAAACCGCACGGATTACCTTCAGAAGGCCTTCGTTTATCCCCCTGGAGCCGGATGGATTACTTTTGTGATGCATGCACATTTTTGGGACTTGAAGGAGGTGGACCCCATAACTTGATATTATAACCACTGAAAGATCTAAGACATTTACTAAAATAACTGAAAATGTGTTCGTCTGGAAAATGATTGACAAATACATCTCGAATGAGTTGAGGTGGATCAGACTAGGGCTGCAACAACTAATCGCTAAAATCGATAATAATCGATTATGAAAATCGTTGTCAACGAATGTCATTATCGACTAGTTGGTCTGCTCACGTGACGTGGAGATATTTGAGTATATAAAAAAAATTAGTTGAGTGCGGAGCGGCGCCTCGCCGAACTGGACAAAAGCGAAGCGAACTCCCCGAGCGAGCCACACACTGCGCGAGAGAGAAAGAGTGTGTTTGCGCGCGAGCGATAGTGCGCGCAGTGACCGAGTGTGTTTGCGCGCGAGAGAGACCGAGTGCGTCCGAGAGCGAGCGATAGAGTGTCTGCGCGCGAGTGTGTTTGCGCGCAAGCGACAGTGCGCGCAAGAGAGACAGAGTGTGTCCGAGCATTTGTAAATTGATACATAGTAATATATAATTACTATATAAGAGACATGGAAGTTTGATAAATGGACAACAATATATATATATATATATATATATATAAAAAAAAAAATCCTACCACTAAATTAGCAGACTGATTTGAATCAGATAGACAGAAGATGCAAACACTTTCTTGTCTGTCCCAAGTACCATTACAAGGGGAATATTTTTTCCACAATTTGCAGCACTGGATTTTTCATTCTTTACTCTAAATGACTCAGAGAAACTTCACTAAATGCTCGGAAAGGATGAGCTGCAAAATACACACCATACGAGGTGGTCAATCCATTGTATTTTTTTGTGAGTGTGTGCGTCTGTGAGTGTGTGCGTGCGTCTGTGAGTGTGTGAGTTTGTGCGTCTGTGAGTGTAGTGTAGAGAACAAGTTCTGACGTTTAAACAAATCCTGTTAAGTTTTCTGCTTTGTATTTTTCTTTATTTTTTAAAATGTATTTATTGTTCTGACAGCTCAGGTCCCTTAAACAAAAATATACATCTTTTTGTGCACTTTAAAAAAAATCCTATATATTTGGCAGATGTAAAGCTGTAACGCCGGTGCGGCTGAAGCAGAGATGAGGCAGGATCCAATTGACACACTAGATAACGGGACTCGGGAACGAGAATAACCAACATCAACGTTAAACATTAAACAAGAACTCACAAGGACAGGGCAGAAACACAGGTCTTAAATAATCAGAGACAAACGAGCTAAACAGGCTAACAAGGGGGCGTGGGAAATGAGAGACACCTGGGATAACTAATAGACAAGACAGGGAAACACTAATCATGACAAAAGCATACATGTGTATGTTTTTTGTGTTAGTCAATTAAAACATTTTTTTATTACTTTAACAGCTCAGGTCCCTTAAACAAAAATATACATCTTTTTGTGCACTTTAAAAAAAAAAATCTTATATATTTGGCAGATGTAAAGCATACATGTGTATGTTGTTTGTGTTAGTCAATTTAAAAAAAAAAATATTACTTTAAAAGCTCAGGGATGGTTAAGGAGCAACCTGTTTGTGCACTTTCTGAAGATTTTTTTGCACTGTGAATTTGCACTGTCAGTTCTGTTTTTGAATAAAGGGTCGGAAATTAATGTTTTTTTTATTTTATTTCTATCCGATTAATCAAAAAAATAATCGACAGATTAATCGATTATGAAAATAATCGTTAGTTGCAGCCCTAGATCAGACCACATGGGGATCACACTTGGATTATCTGAAGATACCTTTCTGCTCGTCGTCTCAGATCTTTCAGTTTCTGTGCCATGCAGACCTTGATCTCAGTGTCTCCGATGCCTTGGTGCTTCTTTTTGACATGGTCTGTAAGAAATTAGATCAATTACATTAAAATTTGAAAACAAGTTACAGATCACGGTTCTATTGTTGTTTTCAATGATGTGTACATATCTGTTTTAACCTCTCAAAAAAATGTTTTTTAGGGTTTCATGACAAATTAATGAACCCTTTAAAGAGCTGATACAATAATATTTTGTTCAACGCAAAATAAATATTCAGACATGCTTACCAATTACTAGCTGCACCTTTTGTAGGGCAAAGCTCTTTCTTTTTTCACCGACAACTCCCTTTTTCCCGGTGACAGAGCAAAAAGAGAAGATGGAGTCCATAAGGGATCTGGTCAGCTTTTTGTAACCCTCACATCTTAGAGCACGATCTAAAGCAACTGGGTTCATCAAGTTAGTCACAGACTTGTTCTGCAAAGCAAAAATAAAATAGAATACATTCACAGACTTGTCAACATTGTGTTTGTTATTTTCTAATGATAAAATCACAATTAACTTTGTGTTTTCTACAACTTTCACTTGGCATCAAAAATGTACCTTTTAAACTTGACAGTAATGAAGATTTGCCATTTATCGTGATAATTATCGATATCAACTGGGTGGCTGGGGGCAGACTGAACTGCCTGAATGGCATCTTTGACAGCTTTTGTAATTTTGTCAGCAAGTCCTACATTCAAATCAAAGGAACGAACAGTTAACACACACAGTTAACACACACAGCAATCGAGTTGAGACTTATTAGTTGTAGTATTATTACAATATTATAATCAGTCCCTCCTGTTTTTCACGATTAATGTAAACACGGATGTATGATACAGTCGTGTCTAAAGAGAATGTAATAGGCAGGACAAAAATAAATAAAACATCAGATATGGTCAAAAGATCTGATCTGTGCATTAAGACTTGCAGTGTAAATGCAGCCATTGTGAGTTACATACATGAGATCACATGTGAAACATACAATACGATACATGTATGAATGATCAAATTAAAATAATCACCCAAAAATCAAAATGTTGTCATCACTTACTCACCCTCAAGCTGTTCCAAACCTCTTGTGTTTAACAGACGGAAAAAAATTTAACAGGTTTGTAACAACTTGAGGGTGAATTTTTGGGTGCACATTTCTTGAAATTACCACCACAAAATCAGTAATTCTGATCACAAAACTCACTAGGAGTAAAGGATTTTTTTGTTGCAAAATACAGTACTGGTGGAACTGTAAAATCGAAATTGGTTAAAAGTTACTGCAATGGCTCCCCTTACCCTCTTGCATTTGAAAGTTTAATCTTCGCAAACGCCTTATCTCCTTATTCTTGGTATCTCCTCAAGCTCCTTTACGTCATTTTTGTAGTCTCTCTATCAGTGTAGAAAGAGGAAAAGTGTACAAGAGAAAGAAAATAGAGAAAGTCTTAAATGAAAAAACTTCAAGTAGTGCTGGACAACTTTCTAGAATCTTGTAATTGTTAAAAAATATCTCTGTTATCTGTTGCTCAGGTAGAGACAACTAATGAATTGGGTTTTGTTATCTTTCACCTTTTACTGCCTATTTGGTGACATATGTATGAAAAAGACACTTTTACCACATAAATACCGTAAGTGTAAACAAATCAGATTTGTTTACATTTATCTTTGGCCGTTTTGGAGTCCAGATTGAGTCATGCTCTGGAGTCCCGTTTGAGTCATGCTCTGGAGTCCCGTTTGAGTCATCCTCTGTCTGAAAAACAGTGTATGGAGTGTAAAGAGTCAGCAGTAATTATGAATGATAACACTACCATCCAAAATAGTTTGAAGCTCAAGTGTGTACAAACTTCAATGATAAACATATGCCCAGTCTCGTCGAGGTAAGGGAGGAACAGCCTACTCAAGATTTTGATGTGAAAATAATGCCACCGGCCTTACGCCGCCGGCTCTCGGCCCCGCACTGCTTGTCACACCCAAGTTATTTTTTACAGTAAAATACTGGCAACACTGGTCTTTTAACTGTCCAAACAACATGGCTAAAAACCATGGGTAATCGGGCTTTCTCCTCGTTGGCTCCTAAATTGTGGAATTCCTTGCCCTCTGAGATTAGGAATGCAGAATCCCTTAGTGTTTTTAAATCGTCCCTTAAAACATACTTTTTAGGGCAGCTTTTATGTGATTCATGTGATTACTTTGTTTTTTGGCTTTTTATATATACTGTTTTTATGGCCTGCACTGTATCTTTTATTTATTTTCATGTAAAGTGCTTTGAGATGCAACTGTTAAAGGCGCTATATAAAGTCAGGGGTCAAGAGTAGGGCTGGACCCGAATATTTGAATATTATGAATAAAATAAATATTAAAATAAAGATTTTTATGGAGTAACTCCTGTAAAACACGGCTTCGCAGGGCTTATTGCTTTAATTTAGTGTGCCTCCTCTATTTTAAAACCTACGAGTCGCCACTGCATATGACATACAACAAATCATCAGTTAATTATATTTAACTAAATTAAAATAAAAGGCCGTTGAACAGAAAGAGACTAGATGAACGTGTTTGGACAACATATCTGCACCTGATGTTGAGGAGCCTCATCTTCCTCATCGGAGTGAGTAACATTAGGCCAATCTTCCTCAATGTCAATTGTAGTCTGACAAAACAGCAAGTGTGTTGCAAAGGGGAAAAGACATAAGAGAATTAACGTTACAACTTACTTAAGACAAAGGTAATAGAAAGGAGGCGAAATTAGAGAAATTGCGAATTAAGGTCATTACATTTTAGAATTAACTAGTATAACTTAGAGGCCATATCTCTCAATGATAGTGTAACATACCTTTGGTTTTGATGGAGTCGCCATTTTGTGCGTCTCTATTCACTGACGCTCAGCCTTTTTTATTTCCCCAAGGCTATCTATATTCAAACAAAGCAAACGTGTGGAGCAGAATATTGAACATATTAAAAACCGTGAGGAAAATAACGAATAAAAAGCACGTAATGTTAAGTATTTCTTATTACATGGCTAGGTTGAATTTTAATGTAGATTGCGGTCTGTTATTTCTTGATAACAGACCGCTGCGAAGTAACGTTATAACAGACCGTTGCCATGAAAAACAGAGCGTTGCCACGGACGCAGGATTCTAACCGTAGAGACGGTTAGGGACTAGCAGCTAACGTTATTTTCTTTAGCGGAAGCAATATAAATCGTTTTTAAATCAACAAACTCCTTTTTAAATGAATATTTTGTGTCAAATTATTGATTTATTTAGTAGGTAGCCATGTAATAAGCGGGATAATGTATATAACGTTATATATATACAATGTAGGCTATAATGAATCTACAAAATCGATGTCTGAAGCTATAAGTAACAATGAGCTGGGCATCATTGACCATAACAATTATAGCGACCATAAAAATTAAATATTAATTGATTCACTTACCGTTTACTACGAGAATTTGGGCCGGAAAAGCTTTCCAGCCGCATTTAGGTGGCTTTACTCTAACCGCTCCGTGTTCCAGTCAGACTGTCAGACACGTTGCTCACGTCACCAAGCTCAGTTTGAGTCTGCGCAGTACGCCTGGCGATCAGGAAGTGAGTGCTTCAGTTCAAATGGGCTTCACTTTTCTCCGTTGAAATCGACAGTATATAAGCGTATATAAGAGGTTGAAATCTATGGGGTCGCTGTGTCCATCTTATATAGGCTACTGTCTATGATATTCACCAGGGGTGCCATCAATTCTGAGCACGACTGTATGTAACATCGCCCCATGTTGATTGCTGTTTACACACACACACACACATATATATATATATATATATATATATATATATATATATATATATAGTTTTTTTTTATTTACTTTTATATATTATACAGTGTAACAAGAGTCTAACAGAGTCTTCTGTCTAATAGAGTTAGTTCTAATAAATACTTATACCAGTATATGGACGGGTGAAAGATTAGCATTTGACATGCATATTGATAATGTGTTGAAGAGGCTTAGGCCAAAATTAGGTTTCTTTTATCGTTTAAAAAAGTGTTTTCCATATGAGGCCCGAAATAAAATAGTAGAGAGTGCATTTTTATCTATAATCGATTACGGTGATCTTTTATCACCTAAAGGATTTGTTTGTTTCTGTCACGGACGCATCATTGCATTTCATATGATTAATTAGCTTGGTTATCTTTACATCAAAGGAGAAAGCTACATATGTACTTATTTATTGCAAAAGCTAATTACCCTCTTATATATTAAATCTTCTAATTTATTACACAAATAGTTATCGCACTAGATCCGGTTCTCATATCCGGCTAAAAGTGCCAAGGGTATTGTCAGAATCTGGTAAATGTGCTTTTTCTTTAAAAGCTCCTTGATTTTGGAATGAATTGTAAAATATACTAAGATGCACTTCCAACTCTGAGCACTTTAAAATTTCTCTTGCACAATGTTCTAAAGGAAACTTGTAATTGGTTTTCTTGATTTGCTACTATATTTAGTTCTTAAATATGTATATTGTGGTATTGTCATTTTGTGATCCTTTTGTGTGAAACTTTATGTACTGCCGTCTTGACCAGGTTTCTCTGGGAGAAGAGATAGTAATATCTCAATGTGATTCTCCTGTAGTGTTGCAATCCTGAATAGTTCTTCAATACATATTATATAACTAAGAAGAATCTCCATCTGGTCAGTATTTTTACTTTGGTCAATAGCTTATTCTGTTAAAATAAAGATTTTAAAAAGCCTACCACATGTGGTGTGTATTGCTTTTATACAGACTCATACATTCATACCAATAATCAATTTTTAAAAATTTTTGTGCTTTGTCAGTAGCTACTACAGACTGCATATGTAGCTCAGCTTATGGGGATGAATGAAACATCAACATTGCGTAAGTTGATGTGTTTGGGCCATTACATATAACATTTTAATGTGTTGTTGGGGAATTTGGCTATTAACTTGTAACCTTTTAATTATGAACGAGATTCAAAAGATCTGAGTCAGTAACTTCACATTACAATAAAGCTGAAAATGTGTTTTCCACATGTGCCACTGCTCCATTATGTTCACGTCCTGAAACTTTGTTCACATGTGGTGACGTTCACATGTGGTGAAAACTTTGTTCACATGTGGTGACGTTCACATGTGGTGAAAACATGTGATCACATGTGGTGAAAACTTTGTTCACATGTGGTGACGGTCACATGTGGTGAAAACATGTGATCACATGTGGTGAAACCGTGTTCACATGTGGTGAAACCGTGTTCACATGTGGTGACTTTGTTCACATGTGAAAAACATGTGATCACATGTGGTGAAAACTGTGTTCACATGTGGTGACCTTGTTCACATGTGATCACATGTGGAAAACATGTGATCACATGTGGTGAAAACTGTGTTCACATGTGGTGACGTTGTTCCCATGTGATCACATGTGGAAAACATGTGATCACATGTGGAAAACATGTGATCACATGTGAAATTCATGTGTCTTTTCTGTAAGGGTTAATGTGCCCCTCAGCCCTCACATGGGGCATGTTGTCACATTTCACGTCCATTCTTTCAGGATAAATCAAGAAAAAAGTATACACTGTATTAATGAAACAAAACCACATAATTGTACTAGATGTGTGAAATTAATGTGGCAAAAACTAAATTATCTGAACCCCAAGTGAATTTACACAAACTGAGAAAGTCAGAAAGTGTTATTAGGTTGTGCCCCGCTCTCCCCTACTCTCTGATACTGCAGGCCATGCTGACAAGACTGCAGAATGTCTTAAAGAAAGTTTAAACTTTAAGGGCAAAAAGAACCAGTGCCATTGTGAGAGTAAAAAAACAAAAAGTATAATCTGATAAATACGGTTGACAATTAAAACAATTAAAAATCGTATTTATACCGTCTCGGATTTCTAAACAGGAATGAGCGTCGGCTGCGTCGAGCTGTGTTGGGAAGAGTCAGGGTTGAAATGAAACACGAGCTCCCCCACGTGTTGAAATCCCGACATATTTTTTTCTAAACATTCATTTGACTGGTAAAAATCAGTCGTAGCAAGGCAAAGGACAACATTTAGGCCCAACTGATTTAACTTTTTTTTTTTTTTTTTGAAAATGTAAGACGCGATAATTAATTTTAATTTTAAATCCAAATTGTCTATCCTAGAAGGGTAGACAATTGATTAGAATAGAAAATCAAGATAATAATAGCAGTTTAGATAAAGGTTTTCTTACAAGTCTTTTTTATGAAGGGTAGCCTAGCGGCTTAGCCTATAGGCCTACCGTCTACCAGATTGGAGACATTGAAAAGAATGATGGAAAGGATGCAATCGATCCAAATTACTATGAAATCAGATTTGTGAGAATTCGTATGGTTTTATTTATTTAAAAGTAAAAATGCTGAGAGATAACAGCCAAGTTCACAAAGCTGTTTTGACTTTAGACACATCTGACATTAGACTTATGAACAACACAGAGTAGGCTACTAGATAACATTTACAAATTCAGCACTGGAAGAATATTGCATTCTGTATAGCAGCATCCAAGAGAAAATGCATGGAGAACATTTATTGGAAGCAGATTTTTTTTTTGACAGAATTGACTGAAATTCTGTTCATTTTTCAGTGCTTCTGGCACACAGTTTTCAGCGCTGCAGTTATTGACCCGATGAGAAAAACCCCTGTCTTGAACAGCATGTACCATATCAGCACTGGATCCAAAATACCTTACAGAAAAAAAAACACATTCAGTAGACGCAAGAGATCTAAAATTGTGGGTCTGAATTTCACAGCATTCACTAGTCAAATAAAACAGTAAAGTTGTTATAAAATAAATTAAATATCATGAAATGCCAAAAGTGATTGAAATATCCAAGAAAAAGGACAACAGCTACATAACTTTTTTTAACATTTTCTTATACAAAATGAGTTACAATATTCAATTTAACATCAATTCTATAGGCTAATATAATTTATTCCAATGATCCAAATTCTTTATACTAATGGATTAAGTCTCAAATATGCTAACTGGAGAAACTTACTTGATGGTGTAGAGCTTTGGTAGGTGGTAGTCAGAGAGGGTGATGTTTTATTTACAGTGGATAATTTTGAAGGAAAATCACAGTCTGAATCACACACACACACACACACACACACAAAAAGGAAAAACGTTCTTAGTCTAAAATTTTCCGTTTAAATTTGTTCAATGGGCCGACAGAATTTCACACTTACCTTCCACTTTTACATAAACCCTGCTCATTGAATCCAATGACTTTGTTTGGCAGCTATATATTCCTGTATGATTATTATTTGCACTGTGAACATGTATAGAGAGTGTGATACTATTACACGAAGACTCTATACTGTGCTCAAATTGTTGATCTTTCACCACTTTTACATGGTTTTGTGGTCCATGGCAAGCAAACTGACATGTTAGGGTAAAGTCTTGACCGGAGCAAACTTTCTGCCCTCCACTCACACTGATGTTGGTCTGACAGCCACCTAAAAGAAATAATTACAGACATGTAGCTCTCCAAATATACATAAAAAAGCTTACTACGTACCTTTTCTAAAACTTACCACTTATATATGATGGAATCAACAGCAGCAAAAGGAATTTCAGAAAGCACATGTTTGAACTGAACTGAGACCAACTGTTGAGGTTCAAGTATAGACTTTGCAGAGAGCTAGGAACTCACGTCATGAACAATAGGAACTGAGACCAACTGTTGAGGTTCAAGTAGAAATAGACTTTGCGGAGACCCAGGAACTCACATGTCATGAACAATCGGAAATTACCCAGGCTGTGGCTTTGTATTTTATCAGCTGATTTCTGATTTGCAGGTTTGGATAAAAAGGTCATCTAAATTAAACATCACCTGCAAACAGTGGCTGCTCCAGGATTTTTTTTCTTGGGGGTGATAAGGGGGTCTTCGCCCATGTCCAATACGTTCATCTTGTGACTCTTCCCAGTTCCGCCCCGGAAACCTAATTTATGAAGGTTTCCGATTGAAAGAGTTTTAGGTGTAAGGATAGGTGGGTTTCAGTATTCCAGATTAAAAGGGTTCTTTAGGCGTAAGGGAATGTTTTAAGTGGGATTCAGTGTGGTCAGTCATAAAAAGAGAAATATAAGAAGTAAATGAAAAAGTATTCGGTGTGAGGGTTAAGACTTCTCAATGCTTCTTACTGTTCTTTATGAAAAGTAGCGATTCAATTTAAAGAAAGTATCGATTGATTTCATGAAAAGTAGCGATTCTTTTTTAGGAAAGTATCGATTCATTTTAAAGAAAGTATTGATTCTTTTTAGGAAAAGTACCTATTCTTTTTGAAAAAGTAGCGATTCATTTTAGGAAAGGTAGCGATTATTTTTAAAGTATCGATTTTTTATTCACTAATTTTTTCATAGCGATTAGTTTTTAGGAAAAGTAGTGATTCATTTTGAGAAAGGTAGCGATTCTTTTTTGAAAAGTATCGATTCATTTTAAGAAAAGTAGTGATTCATTTTGAATAGTAGCGAATCGATTCATTTTAAGAAAAGTAGCGATTCTTTTTTGAAAAGTTTCGATTCATTTAGAAAAAGTAGTGATTCGTTTTGAGAAAAGTACAGATTCATTTTTGAAAAGTAGCCTATCGATTCATTTTGAAAAAGTAGTGATTCGTTTTGAGAAAAGTACCGATTCATTTTTGAAAAGTATCGATTCATTTGGAAAAAGTAGCGATTCGTTTTGAGAAAAGTAGCGATTCATTTTGAGAAAAGTAGCAATTCTTTAAAAAAAAGTAGCGATTCATTATAAGGAAAGTAGCGATTCCTTTTTGAAAAGTAGCGATTCTTTTTTTTAAAGTAGCGATTCTTTTTGAGAAAATTAGCGATTCTTTTTAGGAAAATTAGGATTCTTTTTAAGAAAATTAGCGATTCATTTTAGGGATTTTAGCAATTCTTTTTGAAAAAGCAGCGATTCATTTTAGGGAAAGTAGCGATTCTCTTTGAAAAAGTAGTGATTTTAAAAGTAGCACTTCTTTTTCTAAACTGGGATAGCAAGGATTATTTCTAATCGATTTTTCCTGAGAACAGGAACTAAAGGAAACTTTGTTTCAGTTTTATGGGGCTTTCACACCTGAGCGTTTTTTTCCGGAACCTGGTGTGTTTTCTGCCTTGGTTCAATTCGTTTAGGCATAGGTGAACACGGCAATCGCGCTCGGATCCGCACCAAAACAATAGCTCCGAGATTGCCTGAACGAGGTGGTCTCGGCCCGATTGCAAACGAACTCTGAGGCGGTTCGTTCGAGGTGTGAAAGCAATCCGACCCAAGTCACCCAATGGACCAACGAACCAAATGGGATTATAATTCATAAAGGGAAATGAACTCTATAAATAAAGTAGTGTCTAATTCTGTGATTCTGCACATCAGTTATCACAGTTAAAAACAAAAAAAGCACATCTTAAAATGTTGTGTAATTGCGCATCGTGCGAGAATGCTGTACACTGAAGCCTTGATTCCTGCTCTAGCTGCGTTATAACATTCGTATTGTGTTTGCGTCACGTGAGTCTTGTCACTGTTAACCCATAGATAGCGCTGGGAGATCCAGAGAGAGCTTGAATTTGAATTTTTTCATTCCTGTTTGAATTTGCTGCAGTATTATTAATACGAATATAATTCATATAATTTAAAGTCTGCGTGAACCGGAAGTTGCAAACAACTTTTCTCAAGTGTTGTGACGCATTTCCGAGTGAAACGGAATATTGAACAGAGGGCAGGGTTTTACTTTAGCGCTCCTCCTCTCCATCTCTCGCCCACAGCAGAGTAACGGTTTGAGGGGAGTGGTTAAGCGTTTAACCAACCCAAGCCGTCAAGCCTATGTCATCAGAAAAATAACCATTCAAGACCGGAAGTAACTTTTCAGACTTTGATTAAAGATAACTTCGGCAAAAAAAATTTTTTTCCGTGTATTAACTTGCTCGGATTAATTGTTCACCACAAGACTAGTAATATCCGCTAACAAAGTAAATAGGGTCAATTTTGATTTCATGCCGACTTTAACAGTGGCAATGACGGCTACATTCGTAGTGTTTGCGTTTGTCTGGACCAGACTGTAAAAAAAGATGGACGATGCCCATTCACTCTCTTCCATTGGTGAAAAGTGAAGCCGCCAAAGTCCTAATATGGCGCCGACATCTTGCGCTGATTTGGGACCTGATTTTGCGCAGTAGTGAACGCGGGACCCGAGTCTGCACAGTAGTGAGCCGGAAGTAAATGTATTTAAAGTGTAATTTGATCGTTTAGTTCCCTTTCGACTTTATGGGTAGGGCGGGGTTTATGACCTATACTGGGACCAGCCACCAGGGAGCGATCGAGACGCTTTGGCGTCACTTTTCAGCACTTGTGCCGCCTTGGTCTCGACCATAGACTGTATCTGACCAATAACAGGACAGTTGTACTCGCATGTGACTTGCATAAAACATTTTGGCACGCTTTGTAAGGTTGCCTGAAAGCGAACCAGAAGAAACTGCA